>NW_021604594.1:10602986-10713727 GCF_004785775.1 Grammomys surdaster
CCCTCTCCCTCTCCCTCTCCCTCTCCCTCTCCCTCTCCCTTTCCCTCTCCCTCTCCAGCTCATGTGCTCGCTCCCTCCCTCCCCCCCTCTGTATGTGTGTGTGTGTGTGTGTGTGAGAGAGAGAGACAGACAGACAGACAGACAGACAAGGTTTCTGTATGTATCCTGTGTAGCTCTGGCTGTCCTGGAACTCACTCTATATCCAGCTCAGAGATTCAGCAGCCTGTACCTCCTGAGCGCTGGGATTAAAGGCATGTACCACCACTGCCTTTTTGAGACAAGATCTTTCACTATACCTGGTACTCACTGATTCAACTAGCCTGACTAACCAGCAAGTCCCAGAGTCTCTCCTGCCTGTCTCCACTTCTTCAATTTTAGCCTTTTTTTTTTTCATAAGTTCTCAAGATCTCTTCAGGTTTGTACAGAAAGCACTTTACCAACTGTGACATCTCTCAAAGTAAAGCTTTGAACGTAAAATTGTTCTTTTCATATCATAATAGTTAGTCTCTAATGAAAATAATAGCTATTTCTGTGTGGTAGTTCTCAAACACTAGTAACCTATATTGATAGTGTTCAGTGGGGATGGGGGCCAGATCTGGAGGGTTAATACATTTAGAAATGCCCTTTGGGAGATAGGATGTTAAAACACACTGAAGACTTAATTTCTTTAATTTTTCTTAATCCAAAGGTTTTTAAACTTACTTAGCTTTTAAGCAAAGAGTACAAAAATAAAAGTCCTAATTACCTAAAAAGTTGTAATTGTAGTAACAAGTTAATCTAGGAAGTGTTTTATGGGTTGCAGAATCACTTGGACAAAAAGTTGATTTTCCAATGGCTGTGTAAACGTATTTGCTTTGGAATTATTAAAGCTTATTTTCATGCTTGTTGCCAGCCAATCCAGAAACATCAAGTTGAAGTTGCATAGTTTGTCATTCATACCTTTTTGAACATGTACATGCCAACTACAAATGTGTTAGGGAAATGAAGTATGGTGATTTTTGTATGTAAGCCATTTACTGTTTATGTAGTTCCTAAAAATGGAAGAAAAATAACAGTGTAATGAAGGCAGTCTGGTTTGCAGAATCTCTCCAGACATGGTAAATTAATGATAGACATTGTTTGATATATGAAGATGCATAAGTTGATCTATATGTTTTCTTCTTGAATCTTGAGAAATCAGAGAAATTGCATAAGTGGACAGTTTCTCTAATTTTGACTCTCCAAATTAAGGGGAAACTGAAATACACATTCATTTAAAAAGTAAACTATTGGGCAGTGGTGGTGGATGCCTTTAATCCCATTACTCAGGAGGGAGAGGCAGGTGGATTTCTGAGTTTGAGGCCAGCCTGGTCTACAGAGCATTCAGGACAGCCAGTATCACATAGAGAAACTCTGTCTTGTAAGACCCCCCACACCCCCCGCCCGCCGCCAATAGTAAAACATTTTAAAGCAAGTATGAAAAAGGGGGGGTATAACACTTGATAATTTTTATATACACTTACTTGAATTTTAAGCTTTTTGCTGTGCAAATTAAGGATATGTTTAGAAGTATTTTCCATAAAATTTATTCCCCGAGGACAAGGGACTATGTCTAAATCATTGTATTCTGGAGATGGCTTATTTGATCCCTAGGACCTATATCAGCTGGCTCACAACTGCTTGTAACTACAGCTTTAGGAGGATAAACTGCCTCTGACCTCCAAGGACACCTACACTGCTATGCACACACACAGATAATACACTTACTTAAAAATAATAAAAATAGGTTTTGTTTTGTTTTTGTTTTTTGTTTTTTTGTTTTTTAATTTAAGCAAGGTATTGTAGTACACTCCTATAATCCCAGTACTTGGGAGGCAGGAAGATCAGGCATCAAAAAAAAGCTACAGGAAACCCTGTGTAACTTTAGTCTTTTCCACGATTCACATAAGTTCCCTGTAATAATGACTCTTAACTGAATATGAAATTAAAAAGTTTGAATTACATGCCTTCCAGGTTGGGCATCATTTTTAAAAAACATAAATCTTTTTTACCTTCTGACCACTTAGTTCCTAAGAGCAACAACTCCAAGACTAATTATTTATTGAATTCTAGGCCATAAGCTTTGGCTCATTCCCTACTAGCTCTTAACTTACTTAACCATTTAAACTATTTCTGTGTCTACCACTTGGTTAACTTCCTCCTCATCTTTCTGCGTCTCTCTCAGCACCTCTCTGAGTTCATCTACCTGCTGGCTACATACATCTCCTCGATCAGACTCCTCTCAAATCTCCCACAGCTCTCATGGAATCTCTTTTTTTATCTTTTACTATTTCCCAGAATCCTCTCTCTCCTTACCAGTGTCTTACCTCCTATTTCCTGCCTCAGCTCATTGGCCATCGGCTTTCGTATTGACAAGTGATGCTTATAAGAGATTCTCTCTACAACAGGTCAAAGAAAAAAAGTGAGTCATTCCTTGGGGTTCATGCCTTTAATCTCAGCACTCAGGAGGCACAGGCAAGTAGATCTTTTAGTTCAAAGCCTGCCTGTTTTATGTAGCAAGTTCTAGGCCAGTCAGGACTGTATAAATGGAACTCTGTATCAAAGAAAACAATGTTTGTGTGTTTATGTATATTCAATTTTTTACAAGGACGAATAAATGTTTCCTTTAAAGGTAGACTTACAGTACTTTAGTCTTTTTGAGGGTCACGTGTGATCTCTGTCACATATTCCTTGACAACTCCTCCATCCCCAGCCATTTGAAATTGGGAAATACTTTCTTAGTTTGTCCTAGGGTCCATAGTTTATAAGCTTGGAGAGAGGTAAGAAAGGACGAGAATAAAATTTGGGCTTTCTTTGAATGTTTTTTAAATTTATTTTTACTTTATGTGTAATGATGTGTTGCCTGCATGTATGTCTGTGTGAGAGGGTTGGATCCTGGAGTTCCAGGCAGTTGTAAGCTGCTATGTGGGTGCTGGGATTGAACCCAGGTCCTCTAGAAGAGCGGTCAATGCTCTTAACCACTGAGCCATCTTTCCATCACCTTTTTTTGTGGTTTTAAAGACCCTCAGCATTTGATTATTCTGGCTCATGTTGTTTCACTTAATCTGAAATCCCATATATCAGCCATCTAAAGGTCTTAGATCTCGTGTATTATTATTATTATTATTATTATTATTATTATTATTGCTGTGTGTGATGTATGTGTATACATGAGCACACATGTTCATAGGATGAATACACATAGGCCACCACCTCATGTGAAGATCAGAGGACAACTTCAGTTGTTGGTCCTTGCCTTTTACTTTGTTTAAAATAAAAGTTCACCCCCCCCACCCCACCCCACAAACTGGGAATGCAAGGCTAGTTTGTCCATGAGCTTCTAAAGGGTCTTTCTTTCTACCTCCTGTCTCACTATAAGATCATTAGGGTTACAGATGGGTAATACTATCTTGCCTGGCTTATATCTATTCTGTGGATTCAAACTCAAATCTTCATGTTTACACAGCCAGCACTTTGCCCACTTAGGCATCTGTTTTATTTTGGCTCAATATGTTACCTCCTCTGTGTGAAATACCATAACTAACTAGCTTGTATTTTCCTTTGAGAAAACTCAGTCATGCATCACTTCCTTTGGTAGTGTTCCCAGACTATCTCCAGAACTGGCTAGGTACTTTGGTAATGGAAACATCGTCAGAAAAATTGTTTAAAAATAAATTTAAGAAGACTACTAAATCTGGAACACATGGTCCGAGATCCAAATAATAAGTAAAGCCTGTGGCTATGAGTGTGACTCAGTTATAGAGCACTTGCTTAGCATGTACAGGTTCCTGGGTTTAGTCCTGATTAACTCACAGGCACATGTACATTCACTCCATAATCTATAGTCAAGAGAATTTGGGGCTCATATCTTAAATAAATATATCATACCTATATTATTCGATAAAATATAGCTGTTGAAAATGATGGATCTAAGATAGGCAACGTGACTTCCCTATAATTCTAGGATGTGGAAGGCAGAGTAAGAGAATTGTTCAAAGTTCAAGGCCATGGTCTACAGAGCAAGTTTTCAGGCTAGGCAGAGGTAGATAGTATCTCAAAAATAAAGAAAAGAAAATGCCATTTAATATTTAGCACCATTACTATTGCATACTATGGCAAAATTTAGGGAATTACATTTTAAAGCTAAAAACTATGATTTTAAAAGTCATATATTTTCATATATTGACAAGATTGAAATGTATGCTGTTGTGGACTCATGATAGCAGTTGCCTCTGGATGTTGAAATGTTGATATTCTAGGTGACTCTTGCATGCCCCCTCCACACATATTTGCTCCAGTGGGAATAAATTTAAATTCTCTAAGTTCAACAGGTGCAATTTAATTTAGTATGTATTTTCAGAAGGAACATGTGATCTTCAGAAAAACCAATTAGGATGTGAACTTTTAAGTGTTTGGTTTGCTCTTTTTGAATGATATATATATGTATATGTATGATAATTTCAATTTTTTTATTCTCAAAGTAGTTTATATTATTTAGATTTTCATGGTCTGGTAAGGGGCTTTAATTTTAGCTTGCATTTGTGGATATTTAGCTTTAATCATTATTTTATGTTCATGAATGAATACATTTCAATAGTTCAGTGGTAGGGTTGGTTAATGTATCATAGCTCTCAATCTATGGTATACTGAACCATTGAACAAGGAGTAAGAGTATGAGACCTTACTCAACCTATACCACAGTTTTTGGATGGTTTTGTTTCGATACTGTTTTGAAACAAGTCTTACACTGTTTTCCAGATTGACTTTAAATTCAAGATGTTCTTTCTACATAATCCACAATAGCTAGCTTTATACCAATATCTACATAAGTCAAATGAGAATAAAGTGATGCTTCATTTTTTTACATATAGAATGACTTAGAAATATATCAATGGAAAAATGTTAATGAGTTCTTTGATATTATATTGCTTTATATATTTTAGTAGGTATAAATTTGTGTAAAGTATTTTCTAAGTTATCTCTGGTCTGGAGAATTAGAGTCTCAGTAACAAAAATGAGGGATTGGAAGCCTGAAGTAATACCACTTTATCATCAAAACCATCTATTCTACATCTTGTTTTTGTTTTAAAGAAAAAAGGCAGTGACTTCTATTTGAGTGCTTATGGTAAACAAATCATTGAACTCTTTTTTTACTTTACTCTTGAAAGTATTTTGTAGCTGTCCCCTTATATCAAACCATACTATGATTAAGGTAAAGCTTGGACTTTGAAAACAGTCTGTTCATTCTTCAATGTAAGGTTTGTAAGACTACTGTCTTTTTCACATAACACTTGGTTAACATTAAAAAACCTTAAACATAGTTCTTTGCTACTTGGTGGTGGTTAATGACTGACCTACACCACAAGTACCAGGTATTTGTGTGTAGTACTGAAGCATTAGAATGCAACTATCTATAATTTCCTTAGGAATGAGAATACTATATTTTGGATTCTTCATAAGTTTGAACTTCAAGTCATGCACTTCAGAAGCCATTTATAAGCTCCCTTGGCAGCTTCTGTTATATAAAGTTATTTCCAACCTTGCTGTGAAAACATGATGAACCCAGATTTAGAGGTTTGAGATTCACTTAGATTATCAAAAGAGATAGCACATAGAATCTCTTAGAGGAAATGTTAGCATTTTTATCTGTAGATGCTTGAACTATAGTATTTATAGCAATCTCTACTAGGTGTTACATAATAACAATAATAAAAGAAAATTGTATTCATGTCAGTTGGCTAGGAAAGTAGCTGTGTAGGTAAGAAATTTGTTTGGAGGAAAACAGTGGCACTGGAGGTACTAAGGATCAGTGCCTTAAGAAACATCTTTAGAACTGTCAGTTTGCCTGTTTATGGTTAATATTTACATGTTCTTGTATTTTACTGAGTGAGGCATTGCCTTAG
Organism: Grammomys surdaster; assembly: GCF_004785775.1. Classification (NCBI taxonomy): domain Eukaryota; kingdom Metazoa; phylum Chordata; class Mammalia; order Rodentia; family Muridae; genus Grammomys; species Grammomys surdaster. The sequence continues at coordinate 10,608,908 of NW_021604594.1, forward strand.
GTAGTAGCTAACCCACAGATAACTGCCTTGCCCTGGCCTGAGCTTACATTTTGTTTGTAATGACAGAAGCATAATGAGTTGTTCTTTGGATTATTCTAGTGTTCTTCTTCTCTTCGTAGACCCTGTTGTGCAGTTGGATATGAGTAGAGAAATATAACCATATCAGCTTTACCTGGAGTAGGGAAGGCAGTTTCTTCTTCCTGTCTCCTAAAGTAGGGTAGTCTTTGCTCCAGTACTCAACATTATGTACCCAATTGTACATTTCTGCATGTGAGTTATCTCCTTTTTTTTGAGCAAAACATTGAATACACATAAATTATGAAAAATATAAGTCTTCTTTTACATCACTGATTTATTTGACATGAGAATACTGTTTACTGTCTTTGACAGAAGACGGAAGAGGAAGATTTGGGATGGGAGATAGCTCAGTCAGTAAAGTAACCTCTAGTAAAAGCAGGAGCACACTTCTGACCCTAGCACTGGGGATCAGGTGGGCATAGAGAAGGGTTGATCCCTAAAGTTCATGGCCAGCCAACCTAGCCCAGTGAATGAGTTCTGAGCTCAGTTCCAAGTTCAGAGACAGGACCTATTTAAAAAAAAAAAAAAAAAAAAAAGACATGCAAAGTGTATATACATCGACATTCATGTATGTCTGCATGCACATGTTGCATACATGGAAAGAGTTGGCAGATTTTTCAACTTTTTATTCAAATTCTCTGCTATGTTGTATCCTGACTGCAGTCTCCTTTCCCTTCTCTCCTCCAGACAGGGTTTCTCTTTATAGTTTCTGGCTGTCCTGGAACTTCTTTGTAGACCAGGCTGTTCTAGAACTCAGAGATCCACCTACCTCTGCCTCCCCAAGTGCTGGGATTAAAGGTGTGTGTCACCTTGCCTGACTCAAGAGTTGTAGATTTTAGTAAATAGGCCATTTACTGCTAGTTTCAATATGATTTGCTAACATTTAATAAGTGGTAACATTAGAGAAGAGAAAAATTTATAGAGATCATTTATTTATATTCATGAATAAATTAATTTTGATGAATTCTGCTGAGAACCTGATCACAGGTCAATTTTTTTTTTTAATTAAAAGATTTCTAAGTAGAAATTTTGAAATATAGAGAGACAGAATTTCTCTTTTCTTTGTTTTGTAACAAAGAATTTCTGTGTAACCCAGGGATGGTTACAACCTTCCTGCTTCAGCCTCCCTTATGATAATTTTAGGCACATACCACTAAGCCTGGCTTAGGGCTGGTTTTTCTTCAGACTTCAAAAGTACTTTAAAAAAAAAAATACTGTTTTAATGACTGCTGGCTAGCCATGCCCTAAGGACTAAATTAAATACTTCTTTAACTCTTTGATGGAGACAGATGGATTAATACATCTAATTAATTCATTTGTGTGAGTGTCTACATTTCAAAAGTACTATATGGTTATAAAGATTCTTGATTTTTTTATTAAGTTATGTTGATTTCATTTGATTGAGTGCTTTCATTTGCAAAAAGCAATGCACTTCAAGAAGTGCTTCAGGGCTCTTTGTAACAGTATGAAACCATTTTTGTTTTTCAGTGTCTTTGCCATGAAACAGAGGACATGATAAACTGTTGGACTTAATGAAATTCAAGTTACATGTGAATTCTGCCAGGTAGGTGCATGATATAATAGTATTTTGCACCATGTTTAATATTATGTTATGAAACTTATTTTTCATTAATTGAATTTACCAGATATCTATTTGAATCTTTTTTCCCTAAATCTGAAGCCTCTTAGTAGTTTTCAATTGGTACTTGTTTCTAAATTATCAAGTTAAGAGCATTAAAATTACTGATGTAATAGCACAGGTTTATATTCCCATTACATAGATATGACCACCACAAGATCAGGGTCTGTGCTACATAGCAATACCTTGTCTCAAAAAACAAAAAGTCATCCAAATACATGTTTTATAGTTTTCTTATAGTTTTAATGTCTTCTAAAGTGAGTTCTTGATGATATAAGATGTGAGGAAGTGTTCAAATAGCAACTTTTTAAAAACTCCAATATACTTGGGCTACAGAGATGGCTCAGCAGTTAAGAGCACTGACTGTTCTTCCAGAGGTCCTTAGTTCAAAGGACCAAATAAATAGTGTCTCATAACCATCTGTAATGGAATTGGATGCCCTCTTCTGGTGCGTTTGAAGACAGCTATAGGTCTGAAGATGAGCCACAGCGTATTCATAAACATAAAACAAATAAATCTTTTTAAAAAATGCTGTATACTCAAGTCCTCTTGGTTCAGCTTCCTAGGTACTAGGATCATGAGGTCATACCAGTGCTCTGCTTTTAAAAATGTTACAAGTTGTTGAAAGGATTCACTTGGATCTTTAAGTGGAAATTCTGAAACAGGAAAGTAATCTTGATCCAGATATATAATTTTATAGTTGAATTAGGATCAAAATTGTTTGTTAATAAGTCACTTAAGCTTAAAAAGTCCCTTTCTCAGTGTATACAGGCAGACCATTCTGTCTTAGAGGTGCTAATTCCTGAAATTGAAGGAAAAAAAAACTTTTTCCAATTACAAAGTTATAAATACCAGTTTGTCCATCCAAGCCACTGGCTCAAGTATCACAGGAGGGCCTGTGGGACGTGGGAGAGGAGGATGGTGCTCTTCAGGTGGAAACTCTTAGAGCCTATGTGTGTGTGTGTGTTCTGTTTTCCCCAGCTTTACTGCTTGTGGCAGGTTCAGTTAACAACAGCACAAATTCTACTGGATCAATTTAAAGATTGAATGACTTCACAAGCTCTGGTCTCAGGAAATTAATTTTCATATTGAGGACACATTTTTAGGTTAACTGATATCCAAAGGTACTGTCTTGAGTCATGAGATCCATCAATTTTAGTTTTGTCCAGACCTGCATCTAGAATTGTAAGGTCTTTTTAAGCATGTTAGATGTATGTGAAGAAGTTTATTTAAATGTAAACTTCATACCATACTGTCAGTTTTTGTCTTAGTAAAAATAGAATTTTTTTAAAAAAGTCTCCTCCCTCTGCTATTCCTCCTTCCCCATGAATTTACTTGTTGAAAAGAGTGGGTAGTGTCTTTATTTCAATTTTGTTGTTTACCCAATGTGTTTTTGTCAGTTTGATCTAAACACTGTAAATGTCCCATCATCTTTCTCCCAATCTTGTGGTAGTGTTTTGAGACAGGGTCTCACTATGTAGTTCTAGCTTGCTTTCTTTGAATTCTCTCCCTCTACTTAGTGATTTTTAAATAAGTGGTTCTTTGATAGTATATAACCTTCTCAGATTTAAAAGTTTTTTTAAGAAACTTTTGGTGTTAGAGAGATGACTCAGCAGTTGAGTATTTGCTGTTCTTATAGAGGATCCATGTTTTGTTTCCTGCATCTAGATGACCACTCACAACTGCCTGTAACTCCAGAGGATTTGGTGTTCTCTTTCGGTCTCTGTAGGCATTACACACAAACAGTATACATACATGCAGGCAAAAGACTCACAATTAATGAAGTAAAAATAAGTTTTTTTTGGAGGAGGGGGAGATTTATAAAAAGAAAAATTTGCCTACATCAAAATCATGAAGATTGCTACCATATTGTTCTAACTCTTATCTCTGTGACTTGATTTGATTTGTGTGATATGAGATGATTGTGTGATATGAGATGGTAGAATTTATGGGTTTTGTTTTTTTCTTGATTGAACATAGCTTTAAAGACTCTCAAAGAGGGCTGGAGAGATGGCTCAGTGGTTAAGAGCACTGACTGCACTTCCAGAGGTCCTGAGTTCAAATCCCAGCAACCACATGGTGGCTCACAACCATCTGTAATGAGATCTGATGCCCTCTTCTGGTGTGTCTGAAGACAGCTACAGTGTATTCAAATATAGTAAATAAATAAATCTTTAAAAAAAAAAAAAAAAAGACTCTCAAAGAATGTAGAAAAATGAAGCCCATATAAAACACGTCCTTAATTTATTTGGCTATAGCCGGGCAGTGGTTGCGCATGCCTTTAATCCCAGCACTTGGGAGGCAGAGGCAGGTGGATTTCTGAGTTCGAGGCCATCCTGGTCTACAGAGTGAGTTCCAGGACAGCCAGGGCTATACAGAGAAACCCTGTCTCGAAAAAAAAAAAAAATTGGCTATAGTCTGTTTTCTGTAACTACTAATATCCCTGTAGAGTATGTTTTTGGAAGCATTTATCTAGAAGATTAGCCAGAGTTGTAAAGGTATATTCTACAACTACTAGTGAAGTCAGATAATTTTGGTATAAAATTGTAAAACCAAATTTGGAAAAGATCGTTTCTTCTACTGAAATGTAGTTAAGAGTGAAATCTTTGCGCAAGTCAAGTAATCTTATGTGTATATCTATTTCTGGACTCAATTCTTTACTATTGCTTTATATGTTTGCTATTTGACTGATAACTACCCTATCTTAATTATTGCTTTTTATAAGTGGATCTTGATATAATAATATTCTATTTTTATAAACTCTAAAGCTTGATTATTGTCATTTAGGATTAGCTTGCCTATTCTTGGGTCTTTGTCCTTTATAAATAATAAAATCAAATCTCCCCCTCCTCCCATTCAAAACCTGCTGAGATTTTTGTTATGACTGACCTTGATCTGAAAGATACTACTTGGAGCAGAACTACCGTCTCACTGACCCTTATAGTGTGCTAATATGGTATAGCATACATTTATCTAGAATATTATCTTCTTTAGTTACTTGTGGAAATATATTTTTGGTCTAGGGTTTGAGTTTTTTGTTATCAGATGTATAGTTTATGATTTTCATTAGATTTATTTTTAAGTATTTGACCTAGTATAACAATGACATTGGGTAGTTAGACAACAGGGATATAATGGAGTAAATGGGAAAGCCAAAATTTTAAAGTAAGGAAGTGAATTAACCTCTTTGGAAAACTGATTAAAAACAAAGAAAAAAACTGAGAATATTACAAAGTTAAAGAGGAGATCTCTGTGGATCTAATGGACATGGAAAAAAGTGAGAGAATGTTATTAATGGTTAGGCCAATATATTTGACAGCGTAAATGGAAAAATTCCTGGAAAATAAATCTAATATGAATGTTCTAATTTGTATCTATTTAAAGATACTGGATTTATGACTTAAAACCTTCCCACAGAGAAAACTGCAGGCTCATAGCTTCACTGGTGAGTTCTTTCAAATATTTAAGGAAGAATTAATACACTTTTCCCACATAAAGATTTATTATTTATGTATATGACTGTATCTCCCTCCCCCCACACCGCGTGCACGTGTGTGTGTGTGTGTGTGTGTGTGTGTGTGTGTCTGTGTGTCTGTGTGTGTCTGTGTACACCACATGCATGCTTGGTGTGCCTGCAGAAGCCAGAAGAGGGCACCAGACTCCCTTGGACTGGAATTACAGATGCTTGTGAGTTTGTGGGGCTAGGAATTGAACCTGGGTCCTCTGGGAGAACAGTAAGTGCTCTTAACCACTGAGCCAACTCTCTAGCCCTAATACCAGCCTTTACACAGATTCTTTTAGAAAATAAAAAAGAATTAACATGTCCTAACTTTAATTATAAAACTACCACAAAATAACATAATATTTCTGATGAACATGACTGTAAAACAAATTCCAAACAAAATATTAGCAAATAAAATCAGGCTATTTATATCTCCAAGATGGGATTGTTCCAGACATTCTACTTGGTTTATCAGAGAGAATAATTCAGTGTGATTGACCACATTAAAAATAAATAAATTTGAAGGGGGGGCAACAGGAGAGGTTAGATGAGAGTTAAGGACGGGGTGATGTAAACGCAGTATTTATGTTCCAAATCTCAAAAGAATCAAATTAAAAATAAACATAGGATCAGGCATAGTGTTAATCCTGGCACTTGGGTGGCAGGCAGATTGCATGAGTTCCAGGCCAGTGTGGTCTACGTTGTGATACTCTATCTCAGAAAAAAGAAAGAAAAGAAAAAGAAAAAAAATATATACACTTAAAAAAATAAGTAAATAAAGGAAGCTGTCAACATCAGGCACTCAAAGCTGGCTGGTCTGGTCTACATGAGACCTTGATTAAAACAAAAACCAACAACAATACTTCCTAGAACAGTAGATATTGAGGGGCAGAGAGTATTTTTCTTTTCATGATATTTTTATTGCTTATTTGAGACTTATATACATCATGAACCCAGATTACACTTAGTCTTCCCAGGTCCACTCCTCACATTTGTGGACCCCCTCCCCCTCAAAAAAAAGGAAAAGTCTCCAATTTGTGTTACCTGTATACTCATTGGAGCTTGGTGAAACTCCTGATGATCAGCTCCCTAAAACTGAGTCCTTCCGCAGCTGTGGAGAGCTACTCTTCAGCACCCTTATCACATTTTTAAAGAATTCTCTTCCATGGCTTTCTTCCTAGGCTGTTACTTTGGTAGGCAGGGTGGTAGGATAAGATACAGACCTTCTATGTCTCTCTCAACTAAGAGTCTGCAGTCATCAGTATCACAGCAAAAGTAGCTTCCTTGCCCTTTACAGTCAGCAGGAACGTGGATCATGGACTTCTGTATCATGTCTGGTGAGGGAAACTAACTTTGTTTTATTTATTTTTTATTGATCCTTTATTCACATCATGCACCCCAATCCCACTCATCTCCATCCTTTTGTATCTATCTTTTCTCCTTATAACATCCCCCAAAAGAAAAACAAATAAACAAAATAAAATGTAAAAAAAATCTTGTTCTAGAAGCTGCGGTCACAATGTGTCATACACTATACCCTTTTATCCACACTTTTTTTTTAAATTTTTTTATTTTTTATTTTTTTATTGGATGTTTTATTTACATTTCATGTTATCCCCTTACCTCATCCCCCACCCTCCCAGGAACCCCCTATCCCCTCACCCCTCCTTCTCTGCGGATGTAACCCCTACCTACCCCCCCACTCCCACCTCCCCACTCTCAAAATTCCCATCCCCTGGGGTGCCCAGCCTTCATGAGGTCAAGGTTCTCTTCTTCCACCTATGCCCAGCAGGGCCCTCCACTCTTACGTATTCAGCTGAAGCCCTGGATCCCTCCCTAAGTGCTCCTAGGCTGGTGGTTTAGACCCTGGGAGCTGTGGTTGGTTGGTATTGTTGCTCTCCTCATGGGGCCACAAACTCTTTCAGCTCCAATGGTCTTTAACTCCTCCATTGGGAACCCCATGATCAGTTCAATGGCTAGTTGTGAGCATCTGCCTCTGAATATGTCAGACCCTTTAAGACCTCTGAGGAGACATCCATATCAGGCTCTTATCAGCATGCACTTCCTGACTTCCACATCAGTATCTACCTTTGGTGACTGCACATGGGATGGATACTCAGGTGGAAAGGTCTTCAAATGGCCCCTCCTTCAGTTTCTGTCCCTCACTTTGTCTCCATATTTGCTCCCTTGAGTATTTTGTTGCTCCTTCTAAGAAGGACAGAATCACCCCCACTTGGTCTTCCTTCGTCATGAGCTTCATGTGGCCTGTGAGTTGCATCTTGGGCACTTTACGGTTCTGGGCTACTATCCAATAATCAGTGAGTGAATACCATGTGTGTTCTTTTGTGATTGGCTTACTTCACTCAGGATGATAATTTCTAGTTCCATCCATTTACCTAGGAACCTCTCGAATTCATTGTTTTTAATAGCTGAGTAATACTCCATTGTGTAAATATACCACATTTTTTGAATCCATTCCTCAGTTGAAGGACATCTGGGTTCTTTCCAGCTCCTGGCTATTATAAATAAGGCTGCTATGAACATAGTTGAGCATATGTCCTTATTATATGTTTGAGCATCTTCTGGGTTATCCACACATCTTTACTTGCAAATTTTCATTGCAATGAGTCATTGATCTGGTTCCAGGCCTCTGGCTTCTGCTACACTATCAATACTGGATTTTCACTAGAACTCCTCTCAGATATCCCGTTGTTGCCTGTGTCATGGAGAACCTACAGGTTTGGATCTGCAACGCTGGCCCTTTCACATGCTGCAGCAGTTCATAAATGGGGAAGATGCCTAGAGTAGGCCAACCCTGAATCTGAGCCTAAGTGATAGTTGAGTTGGTCAGCCCACCACCTCTCCTGCTACCTACCACCAATGTACACACACCACCAGGGGGAGCTCTCCAGCACTGTCCCAGCTCACTCACCCCCATGCCACCAGAACCACTTCAACTATACTGCCCAGACAACGTGCTGGGCCCTCCCTCCTGAATGCTACAGCTGGCAAGTGGTGGGGCTAGCTCTCTGGAGTGCCACAGCCAGTGAGGGGCTGCAGCCCAAACCAGGGATGTCTGCATAGTCTTTAGTGGTAATATGAGCCACAAACATGGATACAGACCCCTGATGCTGCCTGGCCACAGACCAGACATTGCCCTCAGCAGTAGCAGAATGAACTGGAACTTCATTGCCCTCAGGTAGTAGGGCAGGCTACTCACAACAGACTGTTCCTCTTTACCCTCTTGTTCTACCTCTCTTCATAATGCTCAAACTGTTCTGCTTGTCGTTCCCATCTGCCTACCATGTACTTGTACATGTAGTAGCTTGGCTGTGACTTGGCAGCAGGTGGGCCTCTGGGTTTCCTGTGCCCAAATGTGCTTGTTGTATAGCAAAGGAAACTGTCTTACTTAACAGTGTGTATCTAAAAAATCTGGCAAATCTACTGCTTTTCTGAGAGTGATGTGTTTGTTTTTAAAAAATAAACTGTACTATCAATTTCTATAAAGTTGTTGAAGAACATATATGGGTCCCAAATGTCCTTTCTGAAGTCTGCAGTAAAAGCTACTGTCAAAATAAATACTAATTTGTTATTAGCCCTTTTTTGCTTTCATTCTTTAAGAACATACAAGTATGAGTTTCTCCATAAGCTGCCTGGATATGAGTCACAGCAGGTTGAATATAAGAAGCAAATATGAAAATCCAACCATATTATTCTGTTGAGCCAGTCATTAAATTTGTAAAAAAAAAAAAAAAAAATAACTTTTTTTCACCTCACTATATCTCTAGCCCTGGTTTGTAAAAATTTTAAGAAGCTCAAAAGGATATGTTACTGATATACAAATATAGAAATGTTCCAAACTTAGTTGTGACCAAACAATACAGATTATATAAGTCAAGAAGTTGACATAGTACAGTAGGACGATTTGTCTGTTACTTGATGAATCAACCCCCACATGGGAGTTTTGAATGGCCTCTTTCATGGTGATGATAAGACTCTAACTTAGGATGATCTGAGTAGTAGTGTTTGAAGACCAAGAAATTCTACATGACCATGCAGAGGGTATAAGACTTGTGACCTAACCTTGTATTATTTCCACAGCACTGTTAGTTGAAATAATTATAAACCCACCTCGAGTCAAGGGAAGAAACATAAACTCTTATTATGAGAAGCACTCCAAAGAATTTGCAGCCATATTTTAACAACTTAACAAAAGAAGTTTGATGGACTATAATATTTTTTATTGGATATTTTATTTACATTTCAGATGTGATCCCCTTACCTCATTTCTCCCACCCTCACCAAGTAACTCCCTATCCCAGCCCCCCTCCTGCTTCTATGAGGATGTGCCCCCACCTATCCTCCTGCTTTCACCTACCCTCCCACTCTCACCTCCCCACCCTCGAATTCTCCCACACTGGGGCATCCAGCCTTCACAGGACCAAGGACTTCCTTTCCCACCTATGCCTGACAATGCCCTCCACCCTTACATATACAGCTGGAGCCATGGATCCCTCCCTATGTTCCCAGGCTGGTGGTTTAGACCCTGGGAACTCTGGTTGGTTGGTATTGTTGCTCTCCTCATGGGGCTGCAAACCCTTCAGCTCCTTCAGTCCTCTAACTGAAGGTGAGTTTCCTGTATGCAGCAGAATTCTGGGTCCTGTTTACGTATCCATTCTGTTAATCTATGTCTTTTTATTGGGGACTTGAGTCCATTGATGTTAAGAGATATTAAGGAAAAATGATTGTTGCTTCCTGTTATTTTTATTATTAGAGGTGGAATTATGTTTGTGTAGCTATCTTCTTTTGGGGTTGTTAGAAGATGACTTTCTTGCTTTTTCTAGGTTGTAGTTTACCTCCTTGTGCTGGATTTGTAGAAAGATATTGTGTAAATTTGGTTTTGTCATGGAATATCTTGGTTTCTTTATCTATAGTGATTGAGAGTTTCGCTGGGTATAGTAGTCTGATCTGGCATTTGTGTTCTCTTAGGGTCTGTATGATGTCAGTCCAGGCTCTTCTGGCTTTTATAGTCTCTGGTGAGAAGTCTGGTGTAATTCTTATAGGTCTGCCTTTATATGTTACTTTACTTTTTCCCCTTACTGCTTTTAGTATTTTTTCTTTGTTTTGTACATTTGATGTTTTGATTATTATGTGATGGGACGAATTTCTTTTCTGGTCTAGTCTATTTGGAGTTCTGTAGGCTTCTTGTATGTTCATGGACATCTCTTTCTTTAGATTAGGGAACTTTTCCTGTATAATTTTGTTGAAGATATTTACTTACTGGCCCTTTAAGTTGGAAATCTTCACTTTCATCTATACCTATTATCCTTAGGTTTGGTCTTCTCATTTTGTCCTGGATTTCCTGGATGTTTTGGGTTAGGAGCTTTTTGCATTTTGCATTTTCTTTGACAGTTGTATCAATGTTTTTTCCATGGTATCTTCTGCACATGAGATTCTCTCTTCTATCTTTTGTATTCTGTTGGTGATGCTTGTGTCTATGACTCCTGATCTCTTTCCTAGGTTTTCTAAATTCAGGGTAGTCTCCCTTTGAGATTTCTTTATAGATCCTGGATGGTTCTGTTTAATTCCTTCACCTTTTTGGTTGTTTTCTTGCAATTCTTTAAGGGATTTTTTTGTGTTTCCTCTTTAGGGTCTTCTACCTGCTTACCTGTGTTCTCCTGTATTTCTTTAAGGGAGTTATTTATGTCCTTCTTAAAGTCTTCTATCATCATCATGAGAAGTGATTTTAATTCTGAATCCTGCTTTTCCGGTGTGATGGGGTGGCTAGGACTTGCTATGGTGGGAGAACTGGGTTCTGATGATGCCAAGTAACTGGTTTCTGTTGCTTATGTTCTTGTGCTTCCTTTCCCTAGCTGGTTAACTTTAGTGCTACCTGCACTCACTATCTCTAACTGGAGCCTGTCTTTCCAGTTATCTTGCTTGTATCAGATCTCCTCAGAGTCCAGATGTCTCTGTGATCCTGGGATCCTGAGTTCCTGAGTGGAAGAACTCCTGGGACTCAGGCTGCCTCTGGGATCCTGAAATACTGCTGCTGAGTGCAGTGGCTCCTCTAGGATGGCTCAGGATATGATGTCTTCACAGGAGCAGACCAGCTAGGTGTCTGCCCCAGCCAAAAGGACCAAGGAGGAGTGGAAGGGGAGTGGTATTCCCGAGCGGTGGGGTTTGGGTGGCTGATGGTTCTTGAGCACCCCAGGCTCCCAGTTGTAGCTCTGGGGCGTAGGGTAGTGGGAGAGGGTTCTTACCCACTGTTCTGAGTGCAGTGGCTCCTTTGGGATGGCTCAGGATACAGTGTCTCTACAGTAGAAGACCAGATAGGTGTCTGCCCCAGCCAAAAGGACCAAGGAGGGGTGGAAGGGGAGTGGTGAGTGGTATTCTGGAGGGGCAGGGTTGGGGTGGCTGATGGGTCCTGAGCACCCCAGGCTCTCATATAGCTCCACTGCTCTGAGTGCAGCGGCATCCTCTAGGATGGCTCAAGATATGGTGTCTTCACAGGAGCAGTGAACTAAAATATTTACATTGAGTTGTTTACTATTTAAAACCATAATTAATAAAACAATACTTGTTTGACCATAGCCTTTTTATTGCTGAAGAGAAAGTCTTTTCAGTATGAGGGCAAGTCATTAAATGACAGTTGCTTTATGACCCTCATTTCATGCTCCCTGCCTGGCTAAGACATAATCCTTAGACCATCAATATTTACCTCTTTTTTTTCTTTCAGTTTTTGATATTCCTACAAGATAGTTTTCTTTTGCTTTTTCTTTTCTCCTCCTCCCCTGAACCCCCAACAGAGTTTCTACATGTAGCCTTGGCTGTCCTTTAACTTGCTTAGGGATCCACTGCCTCTGCCTCCCAAGTGCTGGGATTATGTGTACACTGACATACCTGACAAGATATATTTTCTTAATTTTCTTGTAGTTTAACTGTGATATGCTGAGGTCTTAATTTTTGTCACTCATTTTGCTGCTGTGTCTTTGAGCTTCCAGACTAATTTAAAAAATAAAATAAAACTCAGCTGTTATTAAATAGAGTATTTTTTTCTGTTATTTTCTTATTTTTTTATTTATTTAATGGAAGTAAGTTCTCACTCATAGTCTAGGCAGGCCCAAATTTACTAGGTAGCCCATGTTGGCCTTGAAGATACTGCCAGTTCTGCTATCCTAGCTTCCTAGATACAGGTGTAGAATATAATTTGAAATCTGAGATTGTGATAACTCCAGCACTTCTTTTATTATCCAGGATCCTTTTAGATATCCTGGATCTTTTGTGTTCCCATATAATTGAAGATATTTTTTTTTTCAGTTTCTTTGAAGAATTTTGTTGGCATTTCTATAGCTATTGCATTGAAACTATAGATAGCTTTTGGTAGGATAGCTATTACCAGTTATATTCTACCAATATTCTACCAATCTATGCATGACATGGGAGATCTTTCCATTATTTAAAATCTTCAGTTTCTTTTACATTTTTATTATATAGGTCTTTTGCTTGCTTGGTTAGACTTAATCTCAAGATAATTTTATTTTAGTTTTTGAGGCTATTTTTCAAGGTATTGTGTTTCCCTAATTTCTTTCTCAGTCTGTCAGTTGTATATTAGAAGGCTACTGATTTCTGTGTTTTAATTTTATATACTACTATTCTGCTGCATGTATTTATCAGCTGTAAAATTTCCTGGTGGGAGTTTTTAGGGCATTCTGCATATATATTTATGTTCTGTATATGTGTGTATATTCTGCATATATATATATATATATATATATATATATATATATATAATTCAACTTTTTTTCCCTATTTGTATCTCTCTTGATGACCTTCAGTTATTTGCTCTAGCTAAGACTTAAGTACTGTATTGAATAAGTATAGAGAGATGAACATCCTTGTCTTGTTCCTGACTTTAGTAGACATGCTTTATGTTTTAATCCATTTAGATTGATATGGCTGTGCACCTGTTTGAAATGGTCCATTTATTATGTTGAAGTATATCCTTTGTATTCCTAGTCTCTCCAGGACTTTTGTTATGAGAAGATGTTGTAGTTTTCAAAGGCCTTCAAAGGCCTTTCTGCATCTAATGATAATTATGTGGTTTTGTCTTTCAGTCTGTTTATGTGGTGGATTATGTTTATCAGTTTACATATGTTGAACTATCCCTACATCTCTGGGATTGAGCTGACTTGATCATGTGGATACTCTTTTGATGTGTTCTTGTATTTGGTTTGCAAGTATTTTGTTGAGAATTTTTGTATCTGTATTCATAAGGGATACGGGTTTATAGTTTTCTTTTTTGTGAGATCATTGTGTGGTTTTGGTATCAGTGGTAATAGTGGCCTCATAAAAAGAATTAGGAAGTGTTCTTTAGTTTCTATATTGTGGAATAATTTGAGGAGTGTTGGTGTTAGTTTTTTGATGATCTGGTAGAATTCTATGCTGAATCCATCTGGCCTTGGGCTTTGTTGTTGTTGTTGTTGTTGTTGTTAGACTTTACTGTTTCTGCTTCACTAGGGGTAATGGGTCTATTTAAATGATTATTTGATCTTTAACTTAGGCAGGTCATATACATCAAGAAATCCATCCAGTTCTTTTACGTTTTTCCAGATTGCTAGGCTGAGATCTTTTAACCATGTCCTATGATTCTCTGAGTTTCTTTGCTGTCTGTTGTGACGTCCCCCTTTCGTCTCTAATTTTATTAATTTATGACTTCCTCTCTCTTTTAGTTAAATGGCTAAACGTTGGCTCAGTCTCTATGCAAATGTTAAACTATTTTATATGAAGTACTTGAACATCTGCAGGTTATCTGTCTGCAAGAGATACTGGGAAAGACCCTCACAGCTTAGCTTCTCTGCTGGGAGAAGAGGTACATAGAGGCCAGAATATAGTTTTAGATCATATTATCCTTTTGAGAGTTTTCTATAGTACTTTGCTGACATGAAAAAGTAAGCAGAATTTGTTTATAATTAATTGGTGTTTTAGAAGGATATTCAGACAAGACATATTTACCCAAAAGATTAAAAAAAAATACTTGGCAAGAATTTTAAAATAGATCTTGCTTTATGACTTCCACAACTCTGTAGTCTGACCTTTGGAAGGCTGCCTACTGTGTGAAATTTGTTCTTTTTGAATGACTTACACTGTTGCACAAAAAAGAGCCTGATGGAGTGTCTTAATCCTTTTCTATAGCACAGATTTTTGCATATTGCAAGTATCTACTCTTATAGTAAAGTGGAAGATTGTTGACCCACCCTGTAGCCCATGAAGTTAAGTCTCTGCAAATCAAAGGATATTTCAAAAACCTGTGTGGGGAGCCAAGAGGACCCCAGACATTTGCGCTCAAGAGTGATGCAAACAAAGCATCTTTCATTTTTATTATTAAATCAAGAAAAGCATGAGTTGACTGTTAGCTTAATCAAAAACAACTGCAGTGAGGGAATACACCTGGTGTTAGGTTTTACCATCTTTGGTCACATGAAGAAGCCAAGAATATTCTTCCCAGGGCTTTGCCTTTTCCAGACATAATGTGAGTGTTCCCTCCAGGGCATTCCTTCCATGGAGTTCATGCTTTCATGTACTTTGAATCATCATAGTTTCTGCAGTTCTTTCTAGAAAGACACCTTGTGGGGAGAATATTCTGCACTCTGCCCCATCTGTAGTTCACAATAAGTTCCCAGCTTTCTTACATGGGCTCCCACAGAAGACAGGGTTAAAAATGTCAGCAGAAATGTTTGGTGGAAATCGAATCTTTAGATTTATATTTGAAATTGTTCTTCATTCAGAAACACACCATAAAACACTTCATTCTTGGTTTATGCTTTGTTACAGATAAAACAAGGACCTGTGGAATATGAGTGATGACAAACCCTTTCTATGCACTGCCCCTGGGTGTGGCCAGGTAACATATCCATTACTTAGAATAATCTTGTACGTTTCTTTTCATTAAATCATTGCTAGAATATATTGTCATTAAGATTTTACTACTGTGATTTTCTTTAAGATTAGCGTTAAGATAAAAGCAAAACAAAAACATTTAGAAATTCTTTAATAATCTATTCTAGTTCTAGAAAAGACAGTGTGGTATTATGGAAGTAGATTATCTTATAATAACAGTCATAAACTATAGACAAAAACCAAGGATTTAAGTATATTATTTGATCTATATTCATTGAAAATTAATGTTAAACTATCTAGTTGGAAATCAAAAATGTATTACTAAATTTAGAAATTACTTGTTATTTTAACTTATAAAACTAGCTAATACATACCTCAGACATATCACTAATCTATTAATGTTCTGAAGTCTAACATCTTTAACGCACGTGTAGAAGCATTTTCAGGAGATACTTTAATTTTTAATAGTCATTAAATTATTACTCTAATACTATTACCACTATCATAATCTTTTAACTACAGGCACTAAAAAAGAACCTATTTTTAGATTTATTTTTTGTACATATGTAATGTCGCTGTCATGCCAGGAGAGAGCATCATATCCCATTACAGATAGTTCTGAGCCACTATGTGGTTGTTGGGAATTGAACTCAGGACCTCTGGAATCGCTGCCAGTGAGTCAGTCCTCTTAACCACCTAGCTGTCTCTCCAGCCTGAAAAATGGATTTTTAATGTGAAGTAAACTTACAGACATGTAAATACAGTGTAAGTCAGAGCTATTAAAGTAATTCATTGGTTTTCATTTATTTTTAGTTGGTATTTTAAATTAAAATATAGTCAACGTATAGTAAACTGCACTATAAGTCACAGTTTGGTGCTTTTGGGTTTTTGTTGTTTTACAGTTATTGATTTTGTTCACGTGTATGCATTATGTGTGCGTTTGTGTATGTTTGTTTGTGCACATGCCACTTAAGCTGTGTAGAGATCAGAGAACAACTTGCAGGAGTTGGTTCCCTCTTTTCATACCTGATGGGTTTTGTGGGCATCAAGCTCAGGTCATTAGGCATAGAAGTACCTTTACCTGCTGAGGTATATCACCTTACCCAGTGTTATAATTTATCATATACACATATACTTATAGAACTGTTACTCCAGTCATGATAGTCAACATAACTCATTACTCCGAAAGTTTCCTTGTACCCATGTGTAAGTTCTCTCACCTTTGTCAACTACTGATCTACCTTCTGTTGCTGTAAATTTGTTTGTACTCTCTGGACTGTATAAAAGTGGATGCATAGATGATGTAAATTTTTCTGGATTCTTTTATAACAAAATATAAGATTTCTCAATTGTATCTATCTACTTTCTATGAGTATTAACTAGTACTACAGATTAGTTACTGGCAAATTTATAAAGGAAATGCTGATTATATAACAGGGATATTGTGATTTAATTGGACACCCCCCCCCCCAGAAATTTATGTATTGAAAACTTAACCTCTAAAGTAATATGTTAATGTACTTGGAGCCAGAGCCTTTGTGAAGTGCTTAGGATCCCACAACTTTAGACCTCACAACTTCCAGAGTAGTGAACTAAATAAGCCTCTTTTCTTTATTTGGATACATTTATTCCACAAGTTGATCCAGCATCTGGTGTATGTTCAAATTTAGTTATCACAGGTAAATGAGTGAAATTTACATACAAGTCTTTATGTGTATGAATGCTGTGGTTTCTTTTGGATTACTACCCAGAGTGTAATGGTGAAATCATGTGATATGTCCCTCCATATCATTTTAGGAAATTACAAATTGCTTTCTATAATAGATGGGCCATGTTTTGTTTACTTCAGTAATTTATAAGATGTTTATGCCATATTCTTGTTAACTTTTAGAGGTTTTTTTTTTTTTTTTTTTTAAAGATTTATTTATTTCATTTATGGGTACACTGTAGCTGTCTTCAGACACACCAGAAGAGGGCATACAATCTCATTACGGATGGTTGTGAGCCACCATGTGGTTGCTGGGATTTGAACTCAGGACCTCTGGAAGAGCAGTCAGTGCTCTTAACCACTGAGCCATCTCTCCAGCCCATAGAGTTTTTATTCTTTTAAATTTGACTCCTCTTTTTGTACATAGGTTGGTATCTTATTGTACTTTCTCATTTCTTCGATGACTAGTGAAAAAATAAGTACTTTTTAAATATGTATTTATCAGCCATTTGTATACCTTTATTGTTCTGTGAAGGTGAAATCTTTCATCAACTCTTTTGTCTGTTTTTAAAAATTGAGTTGTCAGAGGGTTCGGAATACAGCTCAGTGGTGAAGTGCTTACCACATGTGAAGTTCATTAGTCCCTAGTACCATAAGAAAGGGTGATAGTGAGACTGGATTTTATTTTTATTTAATTTTTATGTTATGTGTATAGATGTTTTGTCTTGAATGTAAGTCTGCACCATGTTCATACCTAGTGCTTGCAGAGGCAGGAAGAAGATGTCAGATTCCCCAGGAACTGTGGTTACAGATGATTAGTCACCATGAGGGTGCTGGGAGCAAAACCTGGATTCTCTAGAAGAGCATCGAGTGTTATTAAATCACCGAGAGGGGTTTTTTTTGCCCCTTATTTTACTTTTTATTAAATCATTATTATAGGAGGTACATGTGTCATGTACATGTGTGGAAGTTAGAACATAAGGACTTGGTGTCTCTACCTGTATGTGCTTTCTGGGGATGGAATTCATTTCATAGCAAATTTCTTTATATACATTGAGCTATCTTTATCTCTCCTGCCCAGATGCCATTTAAAGTAGCTTGGTGAGGAAATGTGTTTCTGGTAATGAGACGATTGGATCAAATTTGACAACTGGACAAATGAAAAACTGTGAAAGAAACTACATGTTTCAATTGTGGCTGAAGTGTAAAATGATCAATGAGGAGCTCAGAGAGATAGGAAAAATTCTTACTTGTTGAGTTTTGTGGACATGATTAGATATGTTGGTTTATTCACAGAGCAGTATGAAACAAGAAAATTAGAAGATAATAATGGTCAAGATGAAAGATGGACAGAACAGAATTAGACTTTTATATCTAATTTAGGGCTATAGTTTACATACATTTTTAAAAAATTAGGAGTAAAAAGTAAAATCTTAAATTCTTTGAAGCTAAAATTTAGAGTATGGTTTTAGTTTCTACTGACTAGATTTACTCTCTGATAAACTAAGTTTACTTTTATGTTTGGATTTGGTACAAAGTTAAATAAAGAAGAGATCTGGGTAGTTACTGATTTCATGTGCATGTCTGTGGGTGGACACCTGCATGTCATAGTGCACATGTGGAGGTCAGAGGACAGTTTATTGGAGTCAGTCTCTTCTAGCATATGGGTCCCCAGTATAGAACTCTGGTTGTCAGGCTTGGCAGCAAAGACTTTTCCCTGGTGACTCATAATGTTAAAAGTTTTTACTCCATGTTCATTTAACCCTGTTTCATAGAGCCTGTATATCAAGGGAAGTATAAAACAAGACAATACATCAAGGGAAGGCAGAAACTAGAACAAAACTAACTACTCACATCACAATTCAAGGAATGAAGAGATACCCAGTCCCCTTCAAGGTCGTACCCCCAAATGGCTGAAGGACCTCTCCAGGCCCATGTATGACTCAGGTGCCACCACTCCCATTGCTACCACCCTGGGAAGAATCCTTTGGATTTTTTAGGGATATTGGAGCTCTAAACCATAACTCGAGATAGTGCATTGCTTCTAGAAGCAGTCTTTGAAAATTAACCAGTTTTGCCATATTGTTCTATAAGTCATTCTTGGAAACTTGGCCTTAAATAAGCTCTTTTTTCTGCTTAAAATAAAATGGTTGCTGTTATTTTGTATGTGTCATCCCTAATTACATGTATGTGTGTCTGGAGTGGGGGGATTAGGTTGGGTTGTTAGTACAATGCCCATGGAAGCCAAAAACCTGCATTGGAAATTAGGTTGGGTTGTTAGTACAGTGCCCATGGAAGCCAAAAACCTGCATTGGATTCCCTGGAGCTGGAGTTAGAGCCAGTCCAATTCATCAGACATGCTAAGAACCAAACTCAGTCTTTCCCAAGAGCATTAAGCACTTTCTACATTTTATTTTATTTTATTTTATGTGTACTAGTGGTTTGTCTGCATGTATATCTGTGAACCACTTGTGTGCCTGGTCTCCAAGGAGATCAGAAGAAGGAACTGTAGTTATAGATGATTGCAGGCTGCCACATGAGTGATGAGAATCAAACTTGGGTTTTCTGCAAGTGTATCAAGTGTTCTTTACAACTGAGCCATCTCTTCAGTGCCAGCATTAAGTACTTTTAAACTATAAGCTATCTTCACCCCAATCCCCAGTTTTTTTTTTTTAATTGGATGTTTTATTTACATTTCCTATGTTGTCCCCTTACCCCATCCCCCACCCACCCAGGAACCCCCAATCCCCTCACCCCTCCTCCTCCTTCTCTGTGGATGTAACCTCTATCTATCCCCCCCACTCCCACCTCCCCACCCTCAAAATTCCCACCCCCTGGGGCATCCAGCCTTCATGCGGTCAAGGTTCTCTTCTTCCACCTATGCCCAGCAGGGCCCTCCACTCTTACATATTCAACTGAAGCGCTGGATCCCTCCCTAAGTGCTCCCAGGCTGGTGGTTTAGACCCTGGGAGCTGTGGTTGGTTGGTATTGTTGCTCTCCTCATGGTGCCTCAAATCCTTTCAGCTCTCCTTCAGTCTTCACTCTAACTCCTCTATTGAGAACCCCATGATCAGTTCAATGGCTAGTTGTGAGCATCTGCCTCTGAGTATGTCAGACTCTTGAAGACCTCTGAGGAGATATCCATATCAGGCTCTTATCAGCATGCACTTCCTGACTTCCACATCAGCCTCTACCTTTGGTGATTGCACATGGGATAGATACTCAGGTGGCTGGTTCTTTGAGAAAATCAACAAGATAGATAAACCGTTAGCCAGATTAACCAGAGGGCACAGAGACAGTATCCAAATTAATAAAATCAGAACTGAAAAGGGAGACATAACAACAGAAACTGAAGAAATTCAAAAAATCATCAGATTCTACTACAAAGGCCTATACTCAACAAAACTGGAAAACCTGGATGAAATGGACAATTTCCTAGACAGATACCAGGTACCAAAGTTAAACCAGGAGCAGAAAAACCATCTAAATAGTCCCATAACCCCTCAGGAAATAGCAGCAGTCATTAAAAGTCTCCCCACTAAAAAAAGCCCAGGACCAGATGATTTTAGTGCTGAATTCTATCAGACCTTCAAGGAAGACGTAATACCAATTTTCTTCAAACTATTCGACAAAATAGAGACAGAAGGAACACTACCCAATTCGTTCTATGAAGCTACAATTACACTCATACCCAAACCCCACAAGGACCCGACAAAGAAAGAGAACTTCAGATCATTCTCCCTTATGAACATCGATGCAAAATACTCAATAAAATTCTAGCAAACCGAATCCAAGAACACATCAAAACAATCATCCATCATGATCAAGTAGGTTTTATCCCAGGAATGCAGGGATGGTTCAATATTCGGAAATCCATCAATGTAATCCACTATATAAACAAACTTAAAGAAAAAAACCACATGATCATCTCACTAGATGCTGAGAAAGCATTTGACAAAATTCAACATCCCTTCATGATAAAAGTCTTGGAAAGATCAATCCCCAGTTTTTAGACAGGATCTTACTCTATCTCTATCTGTCCATGCCTGAAACACACTCTATAGACTAGACTGGCTTCAAAGCCAACAGAGATCCACTTATCACTGCCTCCCAAGTGATGGGATTAAAGATGTATGCCACCATACCTGCAGTACTAACACATGGTATTTTTAAAAAGTGTTTTTAAAAAAGAATTAATTTATGTATTTTTATGTGTATTATACTATGTGTGCTTGAGATTATATGGAACATGTGCATGCTGTAGTCTTAGAAAACAAAAGAAAGCATCAGATATCCTGGAACTGGATTTATTGGTGATCTTTCGCCACCGTGTGGATATTGAGAACCTAGTAACTCCTGAAAGATCAGTAAGTGCTCTTTATGGCTGAACCATCACACCAGCTCTATACATGCTATTTTATTGTTTTAAATAAAAAGCATTGTATTTAAGTTTGTTTAAGTAGAAGAAAAATAGTCAATAGCTGAAAATTAGAATATATGTTTGTATGTGTACCCTAAGAAATTGTTTAAGAGAATTCCCTAGCATTAAATTGATAGTGTTTGTTAGTAAGTTATACATGTGAGCCTCTATGCATGGCTAAGCGTGGTTTTAAGTTGTGTGTGTTCTACTAGTCTACTATGTCGTTTGCTCATTTTTCTATTATGAACTTTGAAATTAATTTTAGTATTTTAGTAAGCAGCATTGTGGTATCACTTTACACAATTATTTGTGTACATCTATAATTAGTTTCTTAGACTATATTTCTCAAACTACTATTACCAGCTCAATATATATCTATAGTTGGTTGTAGTGGCTAAGCATACAGACTACAAGTTCAAGACCACCATTAGCCTTTGTCTTTAAGAAACAAGGGCTGAAATGAAACAAGTATCACTGGGTTGAATTCTCATTCCAAATTAATTACTTAATAGATAAATAAAATGTCTATATAGTTTATTCTTATTCCAAATGAATGAATGAATGGTCAAATAAAATTATGTATAGCTATATATTGGGCCACAAAGATGGCTTTCTGGATAAAGGAACTTGCTCTAAGGCTGATGTCCTGAGTTCAGTCCCTAAAACCCACATAGTAGAAGGAAAGAACTGATCCCTGCAGGTTGTTTTTTAACTTCCACAGATACACATGCTTAAAAGAAAAGAGAAATGAAATATAAGCTCACTCTGATTTTGCTTTCATTTAATAGTTTAGCCCTCATTATTAATAAACTATTTTTCTTATAAACACTCTAGTCTTGGATATTACATTTTTTAGCCAGTGATTTTGTGAGATGCTTAATATTTGCATTGTATACTGTCACTGCCCTAAACAGCCAAGTGAATGTCAGCCTCATTAGTTAAAACTTGCTGAAAGTAGCAGGGACATAGCTCTCTTTATATTAAACAGTATTCCTTAGGATGTTGAAAGTTGTTGTTGTTGTTGTTGATGTTGTTGTTATTGTTGTTGTTATTATTATTATTATTTGGATATAGGTCTCACTATGTAGCTCTAACTATCCTGGAACTCACACTATGTAGATCAGGCTGGTTTCAAACTCACAGAGATCTCTTGCCTTTGCCCTCTTGAGAGCTGGGATTAAAGGTATGCACCACAATACTCTGCAATAATTGATCATTGATTTTTAGAAACACCAATTTGATGATGATAGTGCAAATTATTTTTTTCTCATCTCGATGGAATGATCCAAATTTTGCTCTACTTAATTTAAATTTAAAATTTCCAGTAGATTATCACATTTTTAAATGTACTCTGTTGATAGTATCACTTAAAAATGGCCGATAAAAATTAGCACAAACTGTTTACTTGAAGATTCTTACTATGGTCTTCTTGTAAATGCCTAGGTAACTTTACATGTTGCACAGACTCCTATTAACATCATTTGTTTTTAGGGGAATACAATGGTGTTGAATTGAATAAAAGATACAAAATTAGATACATAGTAGAAGATTCATTTACATATTCTATCTTTTTGGCTATCTTTACCTTTGATGTCACTTTAATTGAAACTACTTTGTGGTAAATTATCATACATCATAAGCTGATTCAGAGGGGAGATTAGATACAATGTATACTTAGCCTAAGTCTTAGTGGAGGTGTATGTGAGTTAATTAGTAGTTTCTGCTGTTGAATAGAGTTCCTCTTCAGCTAAGGAAAAGTAGCAAAAGGAGCTGTTACCCTGATTACATTCAAACTTATTTCTACCCATTCAACAAATTAAACAGTAGTAATATATGATGAAAATAACTGTAAAACCATAGATGGCCGACAAGCCTGGCAGCCTGAGTTCAATCTCCAGAGCCCCTGTGTAAAGACAGAACAGAACCAACACCACAGAGTAGTCCTCCAACCCCCACGTAGGTACTGTGCTGTGAATAACACTCCACCCCACACTAGTATTAACAAAATCTGAAAAGATATGGCCAAACCTTGGAAACAGATTTCTTACCTATTAGAATTTACATTAATTTACTGTGAGCCCATTACTCTTTGCTTCCTTATAAAGTCCCATCCAAAAAACTTCTCTTCATTTTCTTCCAAGATCGTTGATTTAGGTAAATGTTCAAGCTCTTGTTTTTGTTAACAGAAATGCTTGAATTTTGTACATACCTGTTCCTTTGTGCATTCAAATTGGACTTTGTCTAGAGGAAATTGTATTAAATATGTTAATACTGCCTGTGATATAATTTTTCTACAGTTTATTCTTAAAACAAATCCTTTTTAGTTTATCTAGGAAACAATTCATATATATGTATACATATATATACATATATACATACATGTGTATGTATATGTGTGTATACACAAACATTTATAATATATATTATGTAGTAACTATTATATATTAAAATCATAATATTTTAACTAGAGAGTAAAAAACCAATCTGGTTTTTCACTTAGAAACTTAAAGAATCAGTAAAAAGCCAAAGTTTCTTGTTAATAACAAATTTTCTCAGGTAATTTCTTAAGGTCAGATACACCTGTGTCCTTCACATTAAAAAAAAATGTTGCTGTCTTTGTAACTAATGGTTAATTCGATCTTTGGATATTGTATGAGAGTTTATAAATGCATAACCCTTATATTTTTAGCTAGTCACTCCTTTTCTCTGAAGACAGTTTACTTTCATTTTTACATTATACAGCAGATAATGTTATTTTATAGACTATTTGGTGGGTTCATTAGGGGTTTTTGTTGTTGTTTTTGGTTATTGTTGCTGCTGCTGAGCATCAAACCTAAGGCCTTCTACATAGCACTTTACCACTAGACCATGCTTCCAGCTCTAATTGCTCCTTGGCATTTGTGGCCAAACTAATCCAAGAAGAGAGAGCACTAATTGAATAAAAATGTTAGATGAAATTTCCTGAGTTTTTACCTTTTAATTTTGACAGCTTTAGTGTGGATAAGCTTTTCAGTGTCTTGGTTGACTTGAAAGCTTTGTTTCTAAGGGTGCTTGTCAAAACACCACTACTAATTTCACCAGATTTGGGGAGAACTTTTGAAAGGGTAAAGTAATAGGAAGGTCACCTGAGTGGGGAAAAGTTGGATTATACTTGCAGTGTCCACCGGTGAGTGGATAGGTAATGAGTAAACCAAGGGAAAGACGTACTCAACAGTTCCCTCAATATAGAAATACAAACAGGCTCTGAAGAAGTACTAGTTATTCTTATAAAATAGTGGTTAACTTTCAATTGGTGTTTGTAAGTAAAGTAAAGCTTGATTGTCTTCTGCCTTTTACAGGTTTTTAAGAATCAATTGTTAATTTAAGGAGTTCATTTTTCCCCATTAGTCTTTATGTAATGCTTACCGCAGATTTGGAGGTCATAGAAGGTGTTCAGCTTACTTAGAAGGGTAGACATGAAGATAATAGTGATAGGCTCAATAACAAACATTTAGAGTACCATGGATAGAAGGTCTTTTAACTTGAAGCTGGAGGATCGGAGCGAGAGCTCAAGTAGTTAAGAGTGATTGTGCTCTGCCAGAGGACTGGAGTTTGGTTCCCAGCACCCACATCAGGTGCTCACAACTTTGTGGACTCCAGTCTTATTCTTGTTTTTATAAGCACACACACGCACACACACACACATGCACACACACGCGCGCGCACACAGAGAGAAGGGGGGGAACATAAATAAAAATAAAATCTTTTTAAAAACTGAAGATGGGATTCTTGTGGTGAACATAGAATGCTAGTAGGTACTAGGTATCAGGCTTCTTAACAGTTAGTTACATTAAAATTTTAGCACCCCTATTTGTAAAGTAGTAGAAATGAGTAAGGGTTAATTTAACTTCTAAACCAGGAAATGGGCAAAATAAATGAGTGGTTTCCTATTATGGGAACAGTGGTTCTTGATAAAGAGGTCTTCTTAGGTTGATTTTCAGTAAGAATTTAAACATGAATGTGTCACAATCATAAGTATCACTGGTCACATGTGGTACTTACCAGTGTAAGGTGAGGAAAGGCATAATAAATTCCTTTGAACATATATTCATTTTAATATGAGTTATGATTTTAAAAACACTTTCTTAGGTTAAAACAATTTAAAATAAATTGAATTGTTATATGGTGATTACTGTTTCTTTGCTGGATTATAACACAGAAATTCTTCACTATGGTAATAAACCACCAGACTTCTTACTTTCTTTCTTTTTTCTTTTTCTTCCTCTCTCTCTCTCTCTCTCTCTCTCTCTCTCTCTCTCTCTCTCTCTCTTAAATTGAGACAAGGTCTTACTGTATAGTCCTGGCTGACCTGGAAAACTCTGTGTAGATAAGGCTAGCCTCAAATTTACAGAGATCTGCCTCCCTAGTATTGGGATTAAAGGTGTGCACCACCATGCCTAGCCTCAGATTCATTTCTTATTTGTACAGGAGTCATTTTTAGAATATTCTCAGTCAAAAAGTGGTAAGTAACCTTACATCTAAGCAAATACAGTTTTTTTTTAAGTTTTTGAGCTGCAAAGTATATATTACTCTGGCATAATAAAAGAATAGTAGTCCATTTTATTAATTTTCTTGCCTCAGGTTTTATTTTCAAGTCTCTCAGATGAGTTATATGCTATCGTTTCTTATTCTTCAATAGTGGGTTTTTCTGGTTATTTGAAAAATACTATGTCTTTGTGTGTTACCAGTAGATTGATTGTCTTATAGTATAAGCTGGTATTTCACTGCTAATGGTGGTTTTACATGTTGTGGAAATTTATATCCTTTATCAGTTTTCTTTGATCAAATTGAAAATCTTAACTATATTTTAAAACTTTTTGCCACAGCGTTTTACCAACGAGGATCATTTGGCTGTCCATAAACATAAACATGAGATGACACTGAAATTTGGTCCAGCACGTAATGACAGTGTCATTGTGGCTGGTTAGTATATGCTTTTATTAATGGCTTACATAATATTTCACCCAGAATGTGCACAATTTTGTGTATTCTCTGTAAATACTATAGTCTGGTGATAGTCCAATTGCTTCATTTACAGTAAATGTTGGCAACATGTATTTACCCATTACATTTCTATTTGTTCTTTTGATCATCCATTTCACTTTTGTGTGCTTTTCAAATACCCATTTAAAGTTGGTTTTATGGAAGTTGTTTAGAACCCTTGGAGCATTCATGCCTTCTACAAATTATGTTTAACTGATAACTGAACTCATTGGTATTTAGTGTTTCTTTTAGTTGTCATACACCTGGTTTTCAAAACTTTGTGAAGATAGTAAATGATCAAGCACTTCCTAAACTTGGTCATTATAATTTTGTTTAAAAATGTTTCAAATGAAATGTTTTATTAATGAAATACTCTAAAGCTGGGTTGTAGATCAGTACCATAGTGCTTGCCTGGCATTCCCAAGGCCCAGGTTTTAATCTCCAGCACTACAAAATAAAATAAAATGTTCTTCATAAAGAAAACTTAAGTTCAGTTAGTGTGTGTGTGTATTTGTGTATGAGTGTGTGCATGTGTGCATACCCTATAACCATATGGTATCACCCTGAGCAGATCATTGTTTTTCATATGTAAAAAGAGGAACCCAATTCATGTGTTAGCTTACCGTCACTCTGTCCTATATTAGCTGTCTTCTTTTATGTTTTATATGTAAACACATAATCTGTGTACATGAATAATATATACTATGTATAAGTTCCGTATATTTGCTTTTCTAGATATTGTGATAAGTTTTATGTCAGATTTTACATATATTTTAGCTCTGTCAGAACTACAAATATGCATGTCATAAATATAGAATCTAGAGTCCATAGTTAAATGAAGCTTATGTTATCCTATCTATAATTCTAAAATTTAACTAGAATACTGAACAGTATTAGTACTTTTAAATTATAACTTAGTCTAAACACATGCAGTGCTTTGGAGAGGTGTTAAGGTAGTATCAGATGGTTCCTCCTGTGCCTTTAGTTCTGTAATTTTTCTAATGAATAAATAAGAGGTAGCAAAAGGTTGGTGATTTATTAAAAACAACTTATAGAGGGGAACTTTCAATAGTCTTCAGTACTGTAAGTAAAAGGATATGGAAAAGAGTGAGGTGTGCACATCTTGGAATGTGTAAATAATGAGAACCACAATAAAAAAAGTAAAGAACAGTAATTAAGAAAAATTTAAAACTACCTTAGAAAGTGTTTTTCTGGCTCTGAAGATCTTTGTTTCCTTAATATTTACGGTCTTAGATGTTCTCTGTAAACTTTGATCTCAAGAATGTTTTTAATTTGGTTTCTAGATGTTACTTTCAGTACAGTATAAAAATAGAACATGTTCAATCACAGCATTTTTACTAACATTGAAATAGTTTAATATAACTATAAATAGAATGCATGATGATCAGTAGCCTTAAGCAATCTGCATGTTAACTAATTTTGCCTGTGATGACTCTTCTCAAATCTGATGGTACCAGTAATAATCATCAATAAAAGTGCTGTGGGCTTGTGCATTTTCTGGATGTTTGCCTTGCTAATGTAAGCTGTATTCATCCCTGATAGCTTAGAGAAATCTTTTGGGTGTGAACAGTAGTCACATTTATATTTGACTAATTTGAATTAAAATAGACTTAAGCTGATATGTATACTCAAAACCCTTATTAAAATACTATTTTGGAAGTTTTTAGGTCTAAAAATTAAGAGTTTAGATTAAAGATTAAATAATGGGTAAGATTATGACATAAGTGGACCCTTCAGTAATTCTGATATTGTTTTCACTGTCTAAGACAAGCCTACCTTATGTCTAGCATATATGATAAGTGAATTATTTTTGCTAAAAATATTTATAGGCAGTACATGTGATGGACAAAGATAAAATTATACTCACTGTAGAAACTCAGTAATTAACAAATATCTGACCCTCAGCTAAACAGATTTTATCTTAAACTAGTAGACTAGATTCTGTGCATAACCTCTAAAATTGCTGCCCTGAAATGCAGAAAGTGTGAATAAATATTTAATGTACTGCCAACTCTACTGTAAACAAATATCCCTGAAAATAATAAGACTAAATTAGAAAGACTTGTAAATTTTGTGTCAGTCATTCATTTGTTCTGCATACAATATATGAATACTCAGTATACATATACATATCAGTGAGTATATATTCAGATATAGTTGAAATAGTTTAGGTTATAATAAAGTTGAGTTTGCATCATTATTAGGCTAAACCACTTCTTTTAGGGGGTGGGGAACTTTTCCTTTTGCTTTTTTCCCCCTTTCAGTATTTCGATGTAAAAATGTAAATATTAAGCTTGAGTTCATAATACTTTATGAACAGATAGTGAATGTGCAAAGTTCAAATACTTATTTGCCTTAGTTTTCCCTAAATTGTATGCATCTAACAATCAGAATTTTTAATGATGTAACTTTGAAAAATCCTTATACTTTGATACATACTAGTAATTATTTCTCCAAAATATGCTTATTTCACTAAGAGTAGTACACTAAGCATAAAATAACTTTGATAAAGTTGGCAAAATATCTTGATGTAAAATAGAGCTTAATCAAATTTTGCTTGTTTTAAAGAAAAGCATCTCTTTAAAGAGAGAAATAGCATTTTAGCCAGTGCCACTGATTTGTTAATTTACTAGCAGCATTTTAGAATCTTTCTTAACGTGATCATTTATATTTGTATGCTTACTTCTTGACATTTATTTCAGATCAGACTCCAACACCAACAAGATTCCTTAAAAACTGTGAAGAAGTGGGTTTGTTTAATGAGTTGGCAAGTCCTTTTGAGAATGAATTCAAGAAGGCTTCAGAAGATGACATTAAAAAAGTATGTTCTTAGCCATCAAATTACAAAAAGAATACTTCTTTTAGGAACGCAATGATGGTTTTCACTCCCTGGTTTCTCAATGTAAACATTTTGCTTGCCCATTATTTTTTTTTAACTTTTTACAAAGTTTTCTTTATTGTTTGTATTAGATGCCTCTAGATTTGTCTCCTCTTGCAACACCCATCATAAGAAGCAAAATTGAGGAACCTTCTGTTGTAGAAACAACTCACCAGGATAGCCCTTTACCTCACCCCGAGTCTACTACCAGTGATGAAAAGGTTAGAACCATGAAAAAGATAACCTTTCAGAAAATTAATTTTTTTTAAATTTAATACCTTTATTTATTGTTTATATTTGTGGGTGTGCATGGCATGTGTTGGTCAGAGGACAACTTGTAGGTACCAATTCTCTTCTTACGCTGTGTAGGTCCGAGGTATCAAGCTCAGGCTTTCAGGCTTGGTTGTAAGGTCCTTTATCTAATGTGCTATTTCACTGTTCCCAAACTTGATTATTTTTATAATCTGTATGAAACATTAAGGAATTAGATTTTATATAATTCAATGGAAGAGTATGGGTTTTATATATAAAAACATATGTGAATACTTGAGGAAAATTCCATCTTCATATATATTTATTTTTATTATTTAGAAAAAGTGTTATTTGAAGATATAAAAAATGTATGCAGCTGAAAAAGGATATCCAAGAGTAATTATTACTCCAGTATATATTTGATATCAACAATGAGTGATATTTCCTCAAGTACATTAGTATCTTAGGTTTCCTGGGCTATTTTTAAATGTTGATTTTACATTATGATGTGTACTTCATCACTTTTTCACTTGAAAAACACATAAAATGAGCAAATTTATATAGGATCACTATGTCTACACGTAAAGAGACAGTGGCAGTGTTCCTTTTTAAATACTATTATAAAATTAGAACACAAATAGATTTCTACCATGAGAATATAGTCATTTATTGCTGACAGGAGTGTATCTTAAAAAAAAAAAAAAAACAACAACTCAGCAATCTTCTCATTCTTTCCAAAGCAGAGTGTATCTACACAAATGTAGACAAGATTGCCTACTATATACTTAGTGTGTTACAGGCTGTCGTTCCCAGATTAAACCTGTACTACTTGATACTACTATATTGAGCATATATATATATATATATATATATATATATATATATATATATAAATTACAGCATACTGGTATTTAAACATAGAAAAAGTGGAGGCTGGGAGGATGGTTCAGTGAGTAAAACTTTCTTCATGAGCCTGACAACTTGAGTTTTGATTCCCCAAGAGCCCACATAAGAACCAGATGCCCTAGGACTAGTGCCTCTAATCCCTTCATGCCCTTAAGGGGAGATGAAAGGAGGAGTTAGGAAAATCTCCAGAAACTCATAGGCCTGCTACCCAGTGTACACAGTGGCAAAGAAACTTTGTGTCAAACAAGATAGAAAGGTAAAGACTCGCACCCAAAGGTTGTCCTCTGGCCTCTGTGTATACATGCCTGCATCCCCACACACAAACATGTACACATACAGGTATACTCATATCACAGAGGGAGAGGGAGAGGGAAAGAGAGAGAAACATCACCAGTATAAAAAAATTATAAAGTGTACACTTTAAAGGGCACTGACCATGAGTAAAGCTTACAGAGTGGAATTTACACTGCAGAACTAAGTGAATGAGTGTCAAGTGAATGTGAAAGCCTGGGACATGACTTAATACTCCTGTAGGCTATACAGACACTGTATGTAGACTACACTAAATGTATCTTTTTAATTCTTTCAATAAAAAATTAACCTGGTTTACAGTAACTTTTATAAAGTTACGGATTTTTTAACTTATTGCTTAATAACATTTATTTTGGATTACAAATAGATGGTATAGGCATATAATAATACTTTATTTATATCCTTATTCTATATTACTCCTTCCCCCAGTACTGAGAATTGAAATTCTGGGCAGGTACTCTGCTGTTCTCAATCCCAACCTTAGAATTCTTGGATGCTAAGCACATACTCTCTTTCATTGATTTCACAGTTTTTAATGGTTATACTTCATTATTATCTTGATATATTTAATTATCCTCTTCTTTCTAAACATGATCATTTCCATTTATTATAGTTATTAAGGATCCTTAGAATAGTCTTATTTCCTTTCTGAGCATTCCTTTCTCTTTATATTTTCCAGTTTTCATTCTTTGTGGCTAGTTCTAGGGGTGCTGCTTCTGCATTCCTTAGTCATTAGTTCCTTTTGTAATACATAGTTTCACTAAGTTGGGAAAAATCAATTCTGGATTTTCTTCTGTGTTCTAATTTTCTTTTTAGGAAATTCCATGGAGACTTGTAATTTTTAAAACTATAAATTGGTAATTCCCAAATTTATATCAGCCAAAGGTATCTCCTGATTGCTGAACACAGTTTCTCTGTTGGCATCTCCTTTCCGTTGTCTATGAAACATCTCAGTATGTCTGAAACTAAATCCTTAATTCTGTCCTCATTTTTCTCCTCTTGAGGAAATTTTCTCCACCCATGCATGGTCTGTCTTTGTAATTTCTGCACTATGAAGGTAGTGTCAGGAGGGGAGTATTGCAAATTCAAGGCTAGCCTGTACTACTAAAACTTTCTGGGCTATGTAGCAAGACCTGCCTCTCGCTCCCAATATCCTTCCTGCACCTTCCAACAAAAAAAAAAAAAAGGGAAATCTGCGTCTATCTACTAATTTAAGCAAAGCATTTAGTTGTCACCTTTAGTTTTCTGTTTTCTACTTTGACTTTGAAACCAATAGCAAATCTTAGTGTATTCATTTACCAAGCATGTTTTGAATTAGGTTCAAACCTCTTTTGTATTCAGTGTCATTGTCTTAGCTATCACCTCTCAGTTGTACCACTACTACCCCTACTTCTCTCTCTCCCTACTTACAGTGTTGAGAATGAAATCAAGAGCTCCACGCATGTACTCCAGACTACTGAAGTTTCCTCATACCTTTATTTTTCTTGTAAAACACAAAATTTCTTCATGTTTCCCAAGCTAGTTTCATATTAATAATCCTCTTTTGTGAGTTTCCCGGAGTTGCTGTGACTGTATAACTGCATGACAATCATACCAGGCTAAAATTTCTTTCTAACCTGCTTGTATGCCTGATCTGCTTCCCTTAGTTCTGAGTGTGGGAACTTAAAAATTTATTCAGTCATTCTCTCTGCTGAAAGTCTTTTTAGCAATTTACTCTTGAAGACAATTTATATTATTCCTTAGGAAAAGCCTCATTGATTTTGATTGTCTACCCATCCATCCTCATTTCATGCTCTCTTTATTCATCAAGTATTCTAAGTTTTTTTCTGCCTAGCATTACTTCCTTCTCCATAGCCTGTTCTCCTCATGATTGTTTCAATATCAGATCAAATTTCTTTTTGCAAGGTTTCTTCCTTCACTATTACAGCACCCAGCTCTAACTTACCCTCTGCTATATCATCTGACTTACTACACTATTGTTGAACGTTTAATGCCTACTTTGGTAGGAAGTTTCCATGATGGTTTTACTCATTGTCGCTCTGCTCACTAGTTCTTGAGTTGGAAGTTTTTAGATGTGCTGAAAAGTGCAGTTACAATGTTACCAATTTCTCCTTCCTAGTATCATAATAAGACTTGAAATGTAAGTAGTTATATAAAAGGCAATTCAAAAGGACAGGATAGTTAAGGAGTTCTGGGTAAGGCCCTCATCTCTTTTGTAAGAATCATCCTGGCTGATTCATAAATTCTGTTTCTCTTTAGTTTGGAAAGCTGTCAGCTCTACTTACTAATTTTGTAAAACACACAGTATCAGTGTTAATTAATTAGTCTTTTGATACTAGAAAATTATTGTTACCAAATGAAAAACTACCTGATATTAGCAGACTTTTTTTTTTTAATTTAAAATGTCTCAAAACATTTCCCTTTGTGTTGTTTTTTTGAGACAGGATTTCTCTGTGTAGCTTTGGCTGTCCTGGAATCTGCTCTGTAATCCAGGCTGGCCTCGAACTCAGAGATCCACCTGCCCTGCCTCTGCCTCCCTGGGATCAAAGAGATGCATCACCACTATATCTTAAAACATTTCTAAACATCAAATTGTCTAAGTCATAGCACTACCTTGCTGGATCAGTTTCTTGATTTTGCAATACGATAAGCAAATAGGATAGGACAATCCCTTCCAGATTTTGTTTTTGATTACTAACAGTAAATTGTATTTGTATTTCTTACTGAAATTCTTACAGAAACATTGCTTAGTAGCCCAGCCTAATTTGGATTAATAAAGAAACACATTGAACCAAAACCACAGATTTGGTTTTTTTTTTTATTTTAAGAATTGTATTTGAACTTTACAACTGCTTAGATATTTTCAATTAACTTTAGATATTAATTTACTTGTAGGTGCATTAAGTATTATCTAGTGGTTGCTTTCAGAAATGTGTTACATTCTGTTCACTGAGGTACATGAATTAACTTGCATTTTAAAATACTACCCCTTTATTTATCTTAAAATTTAAATAGGAAGTACCATTGGCACAAACTGCACAGCCCACATCCGCTATCGTTCGTCCAGCATCATTACAGGTTCCCAATGTGCTGCTCACAAGTTCTGACTCAAGTGTAATTATTCAACAAGCAGTACCTTCACCAACCTCAAGTACTGTAATCACCCAAGCACCATCCTCTAACAGGCCAATTGTGTAAGTGAATCCAGCCAGTCACTGACTGTATGTGAGTCGTTAGGGCTTTTATTGGTTTTTTTTTTTTTTTTTTTTTCATTTTATTTTACTATGATTTTTCCCTAGGATATTTAATTACTTGAATTAAATCATATATGGGAGAGAGAGAGAGAGAGAGAGAGAGAGAGAGAGAGAGAGAGAGAGAGAATGAATATGAGAATGAGAATCTGCATCTGCCTGTCTTCGGTTTTGGAAACTTTTAATATTTATAAAATAATATTATCGGACACATTGGACAATAAATATCTAAATCTTAGCTAAAACAATGAACATAGACTATAAGTTCAAGATGGTCTATTTTTATGCTGTTTGACACAAAACAAAGTTATTTCATTTCAAGATGACATTTGTCTCAGTTCTTAAAAGTAATTCCCAAGACCTTTCTAATGAGAACTTTTCTCGTTTTACAAATTAGAAATCCTTAACTTTTCCCAAGGCTTTTTTTTAAAAAACACTCATACATAGATTATGCATTTAAGATGCAATTAAAAATATCTAAGTTTTGGAATTTGCCTTTTGAAGGTTAGAAAACTTATTTTTAAGTAATAGGAGGAAAAAGACTGTTATTTTGCAGAGGTGGTTGGTATAGATCTTTACATTTTTACCTTGTTTTGTTTTTCTTAGTCCTGTACCAGGCCCATTTCCTCTTCTATTACATCTTCCTAATGGACAAACCATGCCCGTTGCTATTCCTGCATCAATTACAAGTTCTAATGTGCATGTTCCAGCTGCAGTCCCAGTAAGTTGGAAAGTTAGACCATTTAAGTCTTTGTGTCAAAACTGGTCTTGGTAAAATAACCAGAAAATATACTTGAACTGCTTGATTGGCTTACTTACTAAATGGAATTTATCAAAATGCTTATTAATGGGGAGTAATATTTATTCATCGATACCTGTAATCAACGATAATATTCTAGGCTAACATAATTGGACAGAAAACATTTCTCTATGCCCCTCCCCATACTTGTTTTCTGTATTCTTTTTGTACTATTTCTTGATTCAACTGACTTCAGTTTGACTAGATTTGCGAAATTCAAATATTTTCAATCTCTTAAGATATTTGTATTGGAATGCTGTCAAATAGCTATGGTGTTTATAGTTATAAAAAACTCTTCAGAAAAACACACTTGTCTTTTATGGTTACATGAAGTTTATTGAATTTCTTTGATGGCCCAAGTATGTTAAGGTCTAAACATTCGTATCTAGGCCTGATGACACATGTCAGTAATCCCAATAATCAATGGGCAGAGATTGGATCAGAAGTTTATAGTTAGCCTCAGCTAAATAATAAATTTGAGGTCAGCCTGGGCTACTTTGTTATGAGAAAATCTAAATGAAGTTTTATGAGAAACTCGATAAATACATAAATTTTGAAAAATATAGAAAAGGTAATTAACTATATTGAGTTGTCTAGTGAACATTTAAAAACATATTGTTAGAGATGTGTGGTTAAGAGCTTGTACTGTTCCTGCAAAGGACATGAGTTGAGTCCCCAGCACCCATTTTGGATGCCTCACAACTGATTATTGCTCCTGCTATTGAGGATCTGACGACTTGGGCCTCCATGGGCACCTGCACACAGTGCACATGCCCACACATAGATAAACACACATGTGCACATAATTGAAAAAAATTAAATCTTTATTTAAAAGCACAGTATTTGAAATGATGAAATTTTTCTCTTTTTAGTATCATATTTCACAAAATAGTTTTACTCATACTTTCATATTGGTCTTCAGCATTTCACATTTTCATCCTGAAAAGCACTTTTAGATGTCTAGCAAAGTTGTCCAAAGCATACTATTTTCATTTTCCGTAAGTTATTTATGATACATATATAATTTCAAACTTTCTTAATAATTTCCTATAAAGAATACTTTTAAGTCGTAGTCACTCGTGTAATGAATATAGTTGGGGTTTTTTGTTGCTGTTTTTTTTTCCCCCTCCCGGAGCTGGTGAGATGTCTCAGTGGATAAAGACACTTGCCACCAAGTTTGACAACCTTTGTTCCAATCTCCATGTCCCACATGGTGGAAGGAGAGAACCAACACCAGCAATTGTCATCTGACCTCCATAATATGTGCCATGACGTGTGTGGGAACATATACAAAGTAAACAAATGTAAAAATTTTATTGTTATTACATGGATAAATAGTGCTGATTCGTGTGGTATAATTCTTTACTATATAGCTTTTTGAGATTATTTTTTAAAGCCAACTTGTGGCAACATTCTAAAATTTGTGGTTTGGATATCCTCCTCAGCAATATTAATAGCATGTTAAGTATTAAGTTCCAACCTGCCTTCCTTACCTTCTTCCTTCCATCCTTTCTTCCTTCCAGTTTTGAAGCAGGATCCCACTATGTAGTACTGGCTGGTCTGGAACTATGTAGACCAGGCTGGCCTTGAACTCACAGAAATCCACCTGCCTCTGCTACATGAGTGCTGGAATTTTTAAGTAATCTAAATATCCAAATTATCATTGATTGAGGTATTTCCAAGATATTTTGTCTTCTTTAAAGAGAAACTTGTTATTCAAATTTCTACTTAAAAGTCTTAGTGAAAGCCGGGCAGTAGTGGCGCACGCCTTTAATCCCAGCACTTGGGAGGCAGAGGCAGGCGAATTTTTGAGTTTGAGGCCAGCCTGGTCTACAGAGTGAGTTCCAGGACAGCCAGGGCTACACAGAGAAACCCTGTCTCGAAACTCCCACCCCACCCCCGCCAAAAAAAAAAAGTCTTAGTGAAGACTCAGATAAAGGTTTGCTTTCTCTTTTTTGTAGATATTTTTAAAGCGGGAAACATTCTTGCTTTATATTTGAGATAAAATGGTTATCCTTTTAAATGTGCCTGTATTAAGAAGCTTGTAATGAAAAAAGAGATTAGCCCTATTCACATAACAACTGCTAAAGTGAAAAGTGAAGGTGGAAAACCCTGTTAAAGTATTATCTGAGATGTCAGGGGACAGCATCTTCTATTAATACATCGATGCACATAATTTTAGAAAATTCATGTACTTATTTTAATACATTATAGTTTATGTTGAAATTATTTTAATTTTTATTGTCACAGATTTGATAGTCCTTTTAAATGTAAAAGATACATTTCTTTTACATTTAAAAGAATGTAAAAGATAATGTACACATTTTTCTACCAATCACTGAATATTATGAGTTTATAAGAAGGAACAGTTAAAGCCAGGCCAGCTGACACAGGCCTGTTAGACCACCTACTTAAAAGGATGAGACAAAAAGCTAACCTGGACTACAGAGTGGGTTCAAGGCCATTCAAAAAAACTTTATGAAATCCTGTCTCAAAAAACAAAAGTGGCCGGGCGGTGGTGGCGCACGCCTTTAATCCCAGCACTTGGGAGGCAGAGGCAGGTGGATTTCTGAGTTCAAGGCCAGCCTGGTCTACAGAGTGAGTTCCAGGACAGCCAGCCAGGGCTACACAGAGAAACCCTGTCTCGAAAAACCAAAAAAAAAAAAAAAAAAAAAGTGGGTAGTGATAGAGCTTTATAATAGATCGCTTGACTCATCTGCACAAGACCTTAGGTTTGATCCTTGCAGGTAGATTGGGAGGGAGAATACAATCCTTTGAAAAAGGCTAAAATAGGGAGATTATTATATCAGAGAAATTGACAACTTTTGAAAGATAAATCAGGTTATATAGTTAATCAGAATTCAGTGCAAACATATAATCAGCTACAGTTAAAATTTATAATTTTCTGCGTCCAAAGGTGCAAATTATAGTTGTGTGTAATAAAAAAAGATACATCCTGTTTGTAAATACTGAGCCAACTTATTTTAAATATCTTTTTCACAGCTTGTTCGGCCAGTCACCATGGTGCCTAGTGTTCCAGGAATCCCAGGCCCTTCCTCTCCTCAACCAGTCCAGTCAGAAGCAAAAATGGTAAGCAAAATTTTTTTTGAACATTTATTGAGTCTCATTTTTTTTTTTATTAAGGCCAACATTTTATAAAGTTGTGGGCTATATTGCACTAAAGAAGAACCAGAAATTTTGGAAAAGAAAAGCTTCCATTAGTGTAGTGACTGACTAATGATACTTTAAATATAAAGGGGGTGAGCTGGAAATAAAATTCTAGTTTCTGTTGCTTGTGATCTGTCTGGTTTGGACTATGCCTTAAACTCTTAGTGGAGGTTCTGAATAAATACTGTAGCTGAAATTAAGCAGAAGCTCTGAAACAATGCTGAGCAGTTACACTTAACTTCTCTAACTAGTATGCCAGTTAAAAAACATTGCATGTGATTAAAAGGAAAACCCTATTTTTCTTTTGTACTTTCAACGCTATAGTATTTGTATTTTTAAAAAAGATAAGCTAAAGGAGCTGGAAAGCTGGCTAACTGGTTCAGAGCACTGGTTGTACTTAGAGAGAACCCAGGTTGAGTTCCAAACGCCCACATGGTAGCTCACAACTGTCAGTAGCTCCAGTTCCAGAGGATGACACCTTAACACAGACATGCATTTAGACAAAACATCAGAAGACATAAAATAAAAATAATTAAATCACAAAATACTTTTTCAAAGAAAGCTATGGATTAGAAATCAGGAGATAAGTTTTTATTTAAATCCTAATTCTGTATTTGCCATCCTTTGTGTCTTTTCCCTTGTATAGGTTAGGCAAGTACTCTGCTACTGAGCTACATCTTTTTTTTTTTTTTTAAGATTATATTAAAGGCAGATTTATTGGTAAGCTGCTCTTTTTTAAAAAAATTTTATTGGATATTTTATTTACATTTCAGATGTGATCCCATTTCCCCCCTCACCCAGAAACCTCCTATCCCATCCCCCCTCTTCCTGCTTCTATGAGGATGTGCCCCTACTCCCACCTCTCCGCCCTCGTATTCCCCCACACTGGGGTGTCCAGCCTTCACAGGATCAAGGACTTCCTCGCCCACCTATGCCCAACAATGCCATCCTCTCCTACTTACAGCTGGAGCCATGGGTCCCTCCCTATGTGCTCCCAGGCTGGTGGTTTAGACCCTGGGAGCTCTGGTTGGTAGGTATTGTTGCTCTCCTCATGGGGCTGCAAACTCCTTCAGCTCCTTCAGTCTTCTAAATCCTCCATTGGGAACCCCATGATCAGTTCAATGGTTAGCTATGAGCATCCACCTCTGTATATGTCAGGCTCTGGCAGACCTCTAAGGAGACAGCTAGATCAGGCTCCTGTCAGCCTGCACTTCCTGACATCCACATCAACATCTGCCTTTGGTGACTGCACAAGGGATAGATACCCAGGTGGAGCAGTCTCTGGACGGCCCCTCCTTCAGTTTCTGTCCCTCACTTTGTCTCCATATTTCCTCCCATGAGTATTTTGTTACTCCTTCTAAGAAGGAACAAAGCACCCACTCTTTGGTCTTCCTTGTTCATGAGCTTCACGTGGTCTGTGAGTTGTGTCTTGGGTATTGCAAGCTTTTGGGCTAATATCCACTTATCAGTGAGTGCATACCATGTGTGAGTTCTTTTGTAATTGGGTTATCTCACTCGGGATGATATTTTCTAGTTCTTTCCATTTGCCTAAGAATTTCATGAAGTCATTGTCTTTTAATAGCTGAGTAGTACTCCATTGTGTAAATGTACCACATTTTCTGTATCCATTCCTCTGTTGAAGGACATCTGGGTTCTTTACAGCTTCTGGGTATTATAAATAAGGCTGCTATGAACATAGTGGAGCATGTGTCCTTGTTATATGTTGGGAGAATCTTCTGGTATATGCCCAGGAGTGGTATAGCTGAGCCCTCAGGTAATGCTATGTCCAATTTTTTGAGGAACTGCCAGACTGATTTTCAGAGTGGTTGTATCAGCTTACAATCCCACCAACAATGGAGGAGTGTTCCTCTTTCTCCACACCCTCGCCAGCATCTACTATCACCTGAGTTTTTGTTTTTGTTTTTTTCTTTGTTTTTGCTTTTTGTTTTTTTCTTTTTGAGACAATATTTCTCTGTATAGCCCTGGCTGTCCTGGAACTCACTCTGTAGACCAGGCTGGCCTCGAACTCAGAAATCCACCTGCCTCTGCCTCCAAGTGCTAGGATTAAAGGTGTGCACCACCACTGCCTGGCCACTTGTGGTTTTGATCTTAGCCATTCTGACTGGTGTGAGGTGGAATCTCAGGGTTGTTTTGATTTGCATTTCCCTGATGACTGAGGATGTTGAACATTTCTTTAGGTGCTTCTTGGCCATTCATATTTCCTCAGTTGAGAATTCTTTGTTTAGCTCTGTACCCCATTTTTAATAGGGTTATTTGGTTGTCTGGAGTCTAATTTCTTGAGTTCTTTGTAAATTTTGGATATTAGCCCTCTATCAGATGTAGGATTGGTAACGATCTTTTCCTAATCTGTTGGTTGCTGTTTTGCCCTATTGACGGTGTCATTTGCTTTACAGAAGCTTTGCAACATCTTAACCCCCTACTTTTTGTTTTGTTTTGAGACAGGGTCTCACTAAGGTGCCCTGGCTGGCTTTGACCTCACTCTGTTGCCTATGTAGGCTTTGAACTTGGGAGTCTCTTGCCTCATCTTAGGTCTGTATTACTAGGCCCAGCATGGCTTATATTTTTCTGAGATTCAGTTTCTTTATTTGTAAAGTAAAAGGATTAAGCTTTCATTCCTAGATTTTTTTTTCTTAATTCAGATCCCATAAACTGTCTTAATATTCTTGAGGGAAGCATGAAAAACTTTCTCATATTTATCAAAATGAGAGTCAAAATTAATAGACTCTCTGTGGTCTGTTAATGATTCAATGATAATTTTACTTAATATCAGTTATCTTAGATAACCATTGCTAGATTCTTATTTGCTTCAATTCTTTATGGTAATGTAAATTTTACACATGAAGATATTTCTTGTTATACAGCTTAGTTTTTTTATTTTTAATTACTGTCTGTTCAAATCATCTGAAATTTGCACATGATAACTTTTGTAAAACTTGTATATTACCTGGAAAAAGAATGATTAAGGCTCATAAATGAGCTAATTACTGATGATTCTGAGAAGAATTCAAAAGCTGAAGAGACAAAGTTTTTACATTATTAGCACAGTTAAGTCAATCCTGCTAAATTACTGAGTTGAATCTTATTTAATGACAGAAGACCTTCACTGGGGATGTGCTCTGTTAGGAGTTTTCTACTTAAATATGGTGTGTTAGTGATGAGAAAGTGGGTTTAATTTGCCATGCATGTAGAAAATAAAAGTTGTGTAGAATAGGCATGAAGGGCCTGGTGAAGTGCATGTGTCTGGACATACTCACATGCATGCACGTAATCAGTGCAGCTTTTATCCTACAAACTGACCCAAGAGGAACAGACCCTAAAGGAAATTCTTTTGGCTATAAGAACCATAATTCTATCATCTGTTAAAGTTAACAGTAAATCATTAGTTGAAAATTGGGGGAGGCAGAATGACCCACTTAAATTTAACAATCCAATTAAATTTCTTATCAGAATTGTTGTTGAAGTAAATATACTTTCCTTAATTTTGGTTAAATAAAAATATTATTTTTTAAATTTTGTGTATGCTCACATGTAAGTGGATGTGTGCACCTATGCATGCATCCATGTATATATGGAGGCCAGAGGGAGTGTCCTGTGTCTCTTCACCACACTTCTTATTAGACAAGACCTCTTACTGGATCTGGAGTTAGGTGTTTGAGGTAGACTGGTTAGCGCACAGCCCTTGGGATCCACCCTTTTCCAGCTCCAGCACTGGAGTTAGAGGCGCTGCTGGCAAGTACTTTATCCACTGAGTCATCTCCTTCGTGCCTTTTCCCACTACTCCTGCTTTAATTTTTTTTAGTATTTATTTTGCTTTATATATGCAAGATATATAAAAGTGAGCAAGAAATATAATAGATTAGCATGTACCTATCACCCAGCTTCATTTGTTTTATACTGTCATTTAGATTTTACCTGTACATAACCTCCACTTAATTATTTCATAGATTTTAATGCAAATTTTATATATTCAAATGAGCCACTTGTAACTACAAAGTTCTGATAAGTATGTCCATTAATGTAGTATATGCTGTTATTATCATATAGATCATA
Organism: Grammomys surdaster; assembly: GCF_004785775.1. Classification (NCBI taxonomy): domain Eukaryota; kingdom Metazoa; phylum Chordata; class Mammalia; order Rodentia; family Muridae; genus Grammomys; species Grammomys surdaster. Next base: position 10,650,835 of record NW_021604594.1, read on the forward strand.
AACGTATACCCAAAATGTTTTCAAATTAGTTATGTGTTTTGTGGTTTGGAACCATTCTAGTTTAATATAGACTCAATTATATACTGTTTTGTTTGTAACTCAGCATATATCTTTGAGATTTATCTATATTGATAAATATCTCATAACTTCATTTTATTACAGAGTAGTATTTCATTGTGTGATTGTACTACAATTTTTTATCCATTTTCTCAGTGATGTACATTTAGTTTTCAGTGTTGAGCTATTATGAGTAAAGCCACCATGGACTTTCTGTTGTTGTATTGTCGTGTCTTGTAATGTATCTATAGTGATAGAGACTGAATCCACTGCCTCACAAATACTCAGTGAACAAATACCTGAAGAACACAGTTGGTGAGTCAGATACACATTTAACCTTTCCTGTTTTTATGTTGTCAGGCTGACCTCAAACTTACTATGTAGTTAAAGATGACCTTGAATTTCTAACTCTCCTACCTCTACCACCTAAGTGCTAGAATGTTACCATAAGGGCTTTTCTATGTCTGCCCATGCTCTGAGTGACAGGAAGACTGGTTTTTATTTATCAATGCCTAGGCCTTAAGCTAGTCTGGCTCCCAACTAGCTCATGACTTAATTATCCATTTATATTTATTAATCTAAGTTTGGCCATGTGAAGAATTACCTCTCCTCAGTTTATTATGTCTGTCTTCCTCTGCATCTCAATGGTGAATCATGCCACACGTGACTTTTTACCCAGAGTTCCTCTCTTTGTCCATATTACTGTTTTGCTTTTTGCTATAGGCTATAAGCCATAGACTTTTTATTTTGACCAATCACAAGTTTGCCTTAGGCAGGCAAGGAAGACATATCTTCATACAGTGCATATAAATATTACTCCAACACTAGAAAAACAAGCATGTGCTTTATATGTTGTCAAGAATCATTCCTAGAACTTGGCCCATGTAAGGCAAACACTCTACAAACTGAACTATATCCCATCCTTTTTTTTTTAAGTTTTTCTATTAATCTACAGCTTGAATTTTTGAGTCAAGTTCTCACCAGGCTGACCCAAAATTCAAGTTGACCTTAAACTTGAACCAGTCTCTACCCTTGACCCCAAGTGCTAGTGTGAACTGCCATGCTGGTCTCACCTTTATTTGTCATAAGGCTGTATTTATGTTCTTTCAAGTTTTTCTATCTTTTGATCTTTTAGCTTCTTACAGTAGAACCGTATGTCATTTATTGAAAATGTTTTACTTTTTACTATAGGCATTTATAGCTATAAATTTTCTTGTATTCACCAATTTTTATTTACTACATTTTCATCATAATGAATCTTCTAATTTTCCCTTTGATTTCTTTAGCAAGTGAGTTATTTAGAAATGTATTACATAATTTTCAAATATTTGGGGACCTCCAACTAAATTGTTTCTTACTGATTTCTATTCTGATCATGTTATGAGAACTTCCCATTTTGTTGTGAGAACTTTAGACATGTGATTTACAGTCCCTTACTATTCATGTAACAAACATTTTACGGGTACTAAGACATTCATCTAGGAAGATCATAAATTATTAGATTTTTTTTCTTCGATATATTTCTAGTAATGATTAGACAATCAAGAGGTCTATCTTCTAGAATGGAATTTTGATTTGTTTTTAAAACCCAGAGCATTAGACTTATATCCTATGAATCAGATATTTGGATTTTGTTGTTTTGTTATATTGGTGCATTTATTTATTTATCCATCCATCCATCCATCCAGATAGGGTTTCTTAGTGTAGCTTTGGCGGTCCTAGAACTTGCTCTGTAGATCAGGCTGTCCTTGAACTCACAGACATCTGTCCTTTGCCTCCTGAACACTGGGATTAAAGGCATGTGTTGTCACTACTTTGCTCATGATGACTTTTATGCTCAAAAATTATTGAGGAACTACTCTTAAAAACAATTTATACTAAAATATAGTATAACAACTTGCTTTTATTAAAGTTACAGATTTTGGAAACAGTTCTAAAAGTTCTCAAAGTAACTTCCAAGCACAATTATGTAATGATTGCTTTTTAAAGGCTTAAGGTGTAATTCATTTAAATCTGGTGTACTTCTATAAACTCAGTATGTCTTACTTTAGTTATCTGAGAAATTTTCTTAAGTTCTCTAATAGCTACTCAATATAGCAAGGCTTGATTTTCTTAAAGGTCCTAATATCATTTCAAAGCTTAATTAAAATTGTCTTAATACTGACAACAAAGTAATACAACTAAATCCATCTTAGGTCTAAACATTTTAACCTGAAATCAACAGTAGCCAAATGTGAATGAAAGAAAGAAAAGAAATCCAAGGATAGCCTGGTTCTCAGTCTTACCAAATAAGTATAATTTGCCTATTTGGAATTATCTTTTGTGGGTATGTGGTTTTTGTTGTTGTTGTTGTTGTTGTTGTTGTTTTCAAAATAGGGTTTCTCTGTGTAATTTGGCTCTCCTGGAATTCATTCTGTAGACCAGGCTGGCCTCTAACTCAGATTCTCCTGCCTCTGCCTCACGAGTGCTGGGATTAAAGATGTGCACCACCAAGCCCTTCTGAAACTAACTTTTCAAGGGCCAGAGAGGCCAGTGAGTTGACTCAATAAGGAAGTGCTTGCCATCAAACCTGATAACCTGAGTTTGATCCCTGAGACCTACCTACATAATAAAAGGACAGAGCCAGCTCTGACCTCGACTCATGAATATGTACACACAAACACAGTAAATAAGTAAATGTAATAATTTTTCTTAACGAATAAATGTCAGTGCCCAGTTTAGTAAGCTTCTGGGAGTTGAAAAGATTTAACAAATGAACAGTTTTGTCATTTCATCTGAAGAAGGCTGCCATTGTGTTCCTATCCCAGTATACAGAAGCATCTTAATTGTCAAAGAAATAATTTCTTACATTCAGAGGCACAACTTCACATCTATTCTTTTCAAATATACGAGTTCCAGCTCACAGGCCTAGATCTATGTAACACTTTAAATAATCCTAACTCTTTACCTATGTGTAGCTCCCATTTAAATTTTATTTCCCTTTTACTACTCTAGTTGAATTTTTCTTTGTTGTTTTGGTAGTAATACTGGCATTCAACAATCCGAACATCTTTTTTTTTTTTTTTTAAGACTTATTTATATGTTATGTGTATAGGCGTTTTGCCTAAGTGTATATGTACCATATATATGTGCAGCAAAGAGTTCAGAAGAGGATATGGGAGTCACTGGAACTGGAGTTAAATACCATTGTGAGCCAACTATGTAGGTGCTGGGAACTGAATTCTGATCCTCTAGAAAACTAAAAATGTAATACAGAAATACGTAGAGACTCACAAATACCTTGTTTATCTAGTACTTTTTAACACTGTAGAAGAATTCTCAGAATCTGTGAATTTCTACAGAATTACACTGGGTCTCATGAAGTTTAGGCTTAAGGGGTTTGCCACTAACTCCATAAACCATACATACTTATTTTTTTATATTACTCTTTTAAAAAATAAATGTAACTTTGCTGAATGTTTATACTTTAAAAAGCAAAAAACAAACAAAAAATACTTCTTGGAGTAAGATGTTAATCACCTTGGAGTTCTGTTTAGATTTAGAAAAGTGAGTTCCTCCAGAGTGACTCCTTTAAGACTTGTGTGACAAACCAAGAAATATCTTGGCACACAGTGGGTAGCCAGTGGTTTTTCTGCAGGGGGTTTCTACTAAAAGCTGACAGAGAGCATCTTGGCAAATGTTCAGAAACCCACATAAACTTAGCTGGGCCCTGCATGGAACCTCATGTTCAGCAGAATTCTTCTGACCTGTCTCTGCATGCCAAGCTAATCAGCAAACACCTAATGAGCTCACACTTAAGAAACAGACCCTCTCCCTACCGACTTCATTTTCATGTGTTCTCTAGGGGTAGGAAGACAAGACTTCATGAGGACTGATGATACTGCAAAGACTACAATAATGATAATTAACTTGCTGAATTTAGAAGATTATGCTGTTAATTAGTTGCAAAATAAAGATAAGTAATACAGCAGCAGATGGTAGGATAACACCCAGGAGAAGGAGGGTTATCACTCTGATGAGCTTCTGTGGCACTTGTGAAATATGGATCCGACTTGTTCATGAATTGCTCCTAGAGCACATTACCTTTTTCTTTGAACTATGATAGAGTAGTTTGTTTCTACCGAGTTCTGACAGATGTGATTACATTTATTTTCAGATGCTGTATAAATATAGAACATAAATAACATTTTTTTAAAGCAACTATCTCTGAAAAATGAGTGTGTTGAGATGGGTGGGTCAGTGCAACAAGCAATTCGTCCTTTAATTGGTCTAATCTGTCTCTAAGAAAAAAGCCTTTAAGTATAGCAATTGAAATTTATATTATGAAAAATTAACTGTAAACACACATATGTTTGCTTCTTAGAAATAATGTTTTTTTCTTTGAGACAGTGAATATCTTTACCTTAAAATTAAAACTATGCCCTGGTTATTGCACGTGTTGGAGATTATAGGCAAAATTTTACTTAAATTAAAATTTACTTAAAATTAAATTACTTAGATTAAAATTTTACTTAAGTTTAAGTGTTCAACCTTTATTTTTCTAGATACTCACTTTTTATTTACTTATATTAAGCTTCTCTTTTGGGAGAAATGTTGGATCTTAGTATGGACTTAGCAGTATACAAAACTTGATTGATTGCAAATGTACTTAGAATACTTAATACTAAGCTAAAACTCTTTATTTTTGCAAAGCTCCTGTTTAAAATACTAAATTGCCACTCAACAGAATTTCTCCTTTTGTATCTGTCCTAACTCATTCAGTGATTTTGAGAAGAACCTTCAGTCTTCAGGAAGTTAATTCTTTTAGCAAAGGTATTTGACCTATAAAATATCAATATAATTAAATATGAGTGAATTTTAGATATCCCTATATCAGTTGGTGTGAAAGTTTACTGACTATTTCCATCACCTTGCTTAATCTATTTTTTTAAGCCTACATGCACTTTTATGTAATTTTAAAAATCGGCAATTCAGAGCAATGTTAATTAACCCTTAAATCTCTTTCTTGTAGTTCATACCCAGTGGCACACTTGTATAAGTCAGACCCATTGTAATCAATGTAACAGCATGGAGCAAACATTAGTGCTTCCTCACTGGATGAGTATTGTATACTCTAGGGCAGTCAAGAGCAGATAATGAATGAATACTGATGTTGCTGTAAGTGCTCTAGACGGTAGTAACTTGCCCTACTAAAGATTATTCAAGAGAGTGATGTTTATGTACTTCAGACTCCCCTATGTGTAGTTACTGTATTTCATTAACTCTGAGTTAAGCTCTTTACTATAAAACTTTAAATGCTCTTAAATTCTAGGATGTTTTCTACTTAAGGACTTAAAAATGTTTTGCCAACACAAAATCTAAGCTCAACCTCTGAATACATTATACATTTTATATCCAGATAGGAAGCTCCAGCATAGATTAGGTGTTATTGTTTATGTTTTGATGTCTAATATTCATTCTAACGTTGCAAGGCATAAATCTGAAGGTTGAGCATCTCCCCAGAGTCTTCTGTTCTGTTTATGTGATGTGACCTACGCTGCCGTTTTCCAGCTTTTATCTTTCTCCCTTCCGTTCTTGAACATTTTCCTAAGTGATCCCGATTCTATCAGTTACTAATTTAGTTAGTCATCTGATTTGTTTTAATTCATCCATTTAGTTTTATTTTTGTGTTATTTCAATTTGATTAAAAGGGGTGGGGGAATTAGTGATGACATCTAGATTCATGGTTTGGACATCATTTATGTACAGACCAGTGCTTCAGATGATCTCCAAGTACATTTATGTCCAAGTGTAAACTAAACTCTCCCAATTCTTTCCCCCTATGCTGAGAACCTACAGACTTCTATGGCTTCTTTTAAGAAATAAGGAAACCCTGCTAATGAGGTAGCTCAGTGAATAAAGGCACCTGATACTAAGCTTGATACTACACTGATACTACATACAAACTTGAGTTTGATGCCAAGGACACACTGGACGGAGAGAACCTACTCCCACAAGTTGTTTTCTGACCTTCACCTGTGCTCCGATGGTATGCTTGTGCATACACAAAATAAATAAACATTTTTTTTAATAGAAAAATAAGGAAACAGTTATTTAAGAAATCCCTTTGTAGGTCAGCTAATTTTGCATATTTAATTTTTATTTCAATTCCTACAAATAAATTATCACTAATTTCCTAAATGAAGATATTTAAGACTTAAGAGATTGATGATTTGTTTAAGGTTGTAGTTTGAGGGAGTTAAGTCTAAATTTGTGTCTTTGTTGTATAGGACTTAATAATACATAATGTGTGTTGACCAGTGAAGATGCTAGAACCTTGCAAACATTGTGCTTTTGTCATTCATAAAATCAGCCAGAAAAGTGAAAGAAACACACTTGATCTGGGTGGTGTGGTTTAGCAGTTGGCAGTGTTAATGCTTGTCATTCTCAGTTCCCAATATTTTTTATTTGAATAATTCAACTATGTAGTCTCAGGTGATCTTTTCTGTTCTCTGTGTTTTCTAGTGATACTAAGGACAGTACGTATAACATGGTGTCCTAGGTCTGTTGAGACCACTTGACCAATTGAGTAACTTAGTGGCTATATGACCTTGAGTCAAATTATGGTTGGTTATATAATCTGTTAGTGGGACTGGTATCCAATGAAAGAGGAAATGCCTACTAAAATACATATATAATGATCGCAGGTGAATTCTGGTGACATTTTTATATATCTGTTATTATGAACCATATATAATGAAGAAATTGCTGAATTTTGGCTATTTGTAGAACTTTATAAGTTGTGTTAGTTGGAATAAATGAAAGCAATTCTTGAATTATTTAGGAACCTCTTTGAAAAGCTCTTCTTGAACAACTGTGCTTGGATCCTCAGAGCAGTGAATAGTAGTTGCCAATGATCTGTTTAGCATTTAACATCCCATACAGTTATATTTACGTCTAGCATGTTTGTAAAGCATTAGATAACTACATGACTCTTACACACAAACAGATCCACGTGTGTATAAATAACTCTTTTTCTCCAGATACATACATTAAGTTTCTTAAGAAAACTGTAGAAGCTGAGGTTGGGCTCAGTGGTAGAATGGACATGTAGCATTCATAAAGCCTTGGATTCACTTTTTGGTTGGTGGGTGGGTGGGTGGATGGATGGATGGATAATAAAATAAAAATATCTCTGATTCAGATATTTGGGGCTTATCTAGATTTGCAGAACAGTGTCAGCAAAAAGGCCTCCAAATCTCTAAGGTCACGCAGTCTCATCGTTAATCATGCTTCTATTAATCAGTGAACTAGTTGCTTAAAAAAAAAAAAAGATAGAAATATACAGGACAGCCCTTGCTTTAAAGAGCTTACTATCTGATTGGTAATAAAATGATGACATGTGACTAATTTTAGAATAAACTTCATTTAAATTTAATTCATTGGTGGTGGTGTTTGTGTGTAAAAGAGAGGGAGAGGGAGAAAAGAGAGAAAGGGTCTCACTATGTAGCTCTGGCTGACCTGGAATTCCCTGTAAAAAGTAGAATAGGCTGGCCTTGAACTCAAAAATTTGTCTCTGCCTTTTCCTAGTGATAGGATCAAAGGCATGTACTACCAAGCCCAGTTGAAGTTGTTTTATAAAGAATGTGTCAGTAATATCTAAGGCATCATTCTAACACTGGATTTGTCATACTATCAAAGTTCATAAGTTCTAATTCAGTTACTAGTAAAATAATGCAGTACAGATAGATCTTCCAGGGTTAGGGAGATGGCTTAGTGGTCAAGAGCACTTGCTTCTCTTATAGAGGACCTGGATTGCTTTCCATCAACCATGTGGCAGCTCAAAGCCAGCCACCTATAACTCCATTCCAGGGGATCCAATGCCCTCTTTCATCCTTCATGAGTACTAGACACACAGCATCATGTGCATACCTACATACAGACACTAACACATGCACATGAAATGAGTAAATCCTAAAGGGTAGAGGGAGTGGTCTTCCTATTAGAAAAGAGGAAGACCATAGGTTTAAATTTTAAGTTCTTTGATATGACAGATTTTAATAGTGGCCTAAAAAAATGCGACATCAGATTACTATGATGGCTCATCTGGTAAAAGTGCTTTCAACTCGAATCCATGGTGGAAGGAGGGAACCTGCTCCTAAAAGTTGTTCTCTGTGTACATGACATGTACACGCACACACAAATAAAAAAAATACATTTCAAAATGGAACATGAAGTTATTATCCAAGTAAACATTAAAAACCTGAAAGCAGAGATCAGATAAGACCGAAGTCTGGATCTTAGAATCTAGGCAAAGCCTGATAATAGGTATGGGCTTAGGGTGGGAGAGGGTAGGTCAAAACGTACATAATAGCATGACATTTTTTTAGTTGAACAAGGCCAGGTATGTTCATATACTTCATTTTCATTTTTTAGGTCTTCTTAGAAATAAGTACAACAAAGTACAAAGTCCTACAGTTGTACCAGATAGCATGTTGGAGAAGCTTTCCAAAATCCCAGATTGTCGTGTTGATGTTTATTATAATCCAGTGAAGTAAAGTAAATGAAAGCAATGCAAAAGCCAGTGTATTTATGTGTTACTTGACAAACACTGTCTTTAGGTTAAACAAAGAGTATGTTGAGAGTTAGATTTCATATAACATAGGAACCATTTTTTTTAAACGTTCTTTGCATTTCAGAGATTAAAAGCTGCTTTGACCCAGCAACACCCTCCAGTTACCAATGGTGATACTGTAAAAGGCCATGGCAGTGGATTGGTTAGGACTCAGTCAGAAGAGTCTCGTCCACAGTCCTTGCAGCAGCCCGCCACCTCCACTACAGAAACTCCGGTATGTGTGTTCCTTTCGTCATTCACCACTCTAGTCATCCTTAAAAAGAAAATACAGTACAGCTTATGTGACTTCTTTATGTAATTATAGTCTATAAGCTTATGAAAAGAGTATAAATATAGCCATCTTAATTTGATACTTGTTTTGTGTTGATTAGGAGTAATCTTTCAAGTTTATCCTTTGGACCACATGCTAGTAGTCAGAAGTTCTCATTCTTCAGCATTATTTCCAAGAGCTTTGTTTGGTTTTATTTTGATTTGTCTCCCACACTGCCATATTCTATGGCACGGTGTGGGATTTATAAGACTTAGAGGATGCCTAACATTGGACAGTTCTGTTATACAGTCTGATTAATGACTAAAGATTTATGTCCTGGGCTGAATAAAGATACTCAAACTGGCCCATTAATGAAAACCAAGACCCCTATGGGGCTGTCCTTACCTGAAAAATATTGTAGAAATAACTATTTATTTTAGTGCAACTAGCATATTTAATAAATTTTACTTCAAAATAGAATTGAAAAAAGTTATAAACTTATAGTGACTAGTTTTCAAAGAATTAATGATATGAAATCAGTTAAAAATAACATTTGTAGGCCAGGCGGTGGTGACGCATGCCTTTATAATCCCAGCACTTGGGAGGCAGAGGCAGGCGGATTTCTGAGTTTGAGGCCAGCCTGGTCTACAGAGTGAGTTCCAGGACAGCCAGGACTACACAGAGAAACCCTGTCTTGAAAAACCAAAAAAAAAAAAAAAATTGTAAAAATAGTTTATCAAAATACACATAGTTTTTTTTTCCTTTTATTGTGTAGCTGTTTCTGTATTTTTTTTCCTGCTGCAGAAGGAAGCTTGTCTAATAATGGCTGAAAAGGCATGGATCTGAGTATAGTAGAATTTCTTTAGCAAGACACTAAAGAATACACATACTTTAAGGAAGACATATTGCATTGAGCATTTCAGTATCGCATAGCTATTTAATAGGGATTCAGCCATAGGGTGAATTTTACTCCAGAGTGATGTCATCAAGGCACACAGCATGAGTTAGCCACTTTCTCTTTTATACTATGTCTTGCCCCTGTTAATTTACTCACTACACACTCACAGGACAAGCTCTCTCCATATTGTCACAGGCTTCTCCAGCTCACACAGCTCCACAGACCCAAAATACAAGTGGCCGTCGAAGAAGAGCAGCTAATGAAGATCCTGATGAGAAAAGGAGGAAGTTTCTCGAACGAAATAGAGCAGCCGCTTCAAGATGCCGACAAAAAAGGAAAGTATGGGTTCAGTCCTTGGAGAAGAAAGCAGAAGACTTGAGTTCACTAAATGGCCAGCTGCAGGTATGGGGCATAAATGCAGTTTACTTCTATTTATTGGTTAGGAACATAGGTTTGGTTGTTTGTTTGTTTGTTTGTTTGTTATTTGGTTTGGTTTGGTTTTGTGTGTGTGGCTTTTCAAGTCAGTGTTTCTCTGTGTAGCCCTGGCTGTCCTGGAACTCTGTAGACCAGGCTGGCCTCCAACTCAGAGATCCTCCTGCCTCTGCCTCCTGAATGCTGGGATCAGAGGTGTGTGCCACTGCTGTCTGGCTAAGAACATTGTTTTTCCATTTCTCTCTAGATGATCCTGCAAATACTTTAGGACATGATGTATACTGCACATATGTGGACTCTGTAATAAGCCATGGTTTCCTAAACCTTGTGAATTTTGACCAGAAGTAATACCAAACTTTCAACCCTGACACAATGAAGAAATTTTATGTGTAACTGTCTGTGTGGTACACAAATGCTGTAATTACCTTGCTTGAACTTTATAAAGTTCAAAAACTTTTTTAAAAAAAATCACTGTTTTTTGTTTTGTTTGTCATGTTAGGTTTATATTAACCCAAAGTTGTTCCAGTGGCAGTTTTTACATTCTTTCTTTGAATTACAGTTCTACTGTTCTTTCTTTTTTACTTTCCTTTGTCTTAAGTGCCTGTAGTGCTCATGAAAGGTGCCAGATTGACAGCTTTGGAAACTGAAGGATTCTAAGTACCCACAGAGCAGGTACTATTTGGTCAGGGGCATAGCAAATTGTTTCATACTGCCCTGCCAATGTGCCTCAAATACATTTCTTAGGACCTCATGTGTTATAAAGATTTTAAGGCTCTCCATTCAAGTCATTGGTAAGATTTCCAAAAAAAGCATCAGGTAGTACCAAACGTGTTTTCTTTCCTTCCTTCTCTCTTTCTCTCTTACCTCCTTCCTTTATCTCTTGCATTTCTTCCTTTGTTTTCTGTTTTCATCATTTTGCTTTTGACATTGTGAATATTCTCCCGTAGTATCTTTTGAACTAACAATTAACTAGAAATTAATGTTAATAAATTATAGTTGTTTATTAATATAGATCAAGTTTTTGCTTGTTTAACAACAGGACTAGAAGTTGAAGTTGGGGCTTCAGTACTCTACCGCTAGTGCCTCCGTTAATATTTTGGTTTTAGTATAGGGAGCTAAGTTGCCCAAACTTGCTTCAAACTCAAGATCTGATGTCAGCTTTCCAAGTAGCTGGTATTGTGAACATATGAGTAGATCAGTCTTTTGAATTATCCATTCCCAGTTTTAAGTGAATCTTCCTATTTAAATACAACTTATAGTAAGAGGGGCACTTATTCCTTAAATCTATCTTAAAGGTGCCACAAATAAAATTGTTTAAATACTTAGAAAACTCTTTTTACCATCCGGTATAGCACTTAACAAACTAAGTTTTATAACAAGTTTTCATATGTGAGACAGACATCCTTAAAAGACTTTGTTGCATTTTGCATATTGATTTGGTTATTTTAAGACAAACTGATTGTCTCTTACAAAACTTATTTTTAGCCATCTGACTTGTAATTTGAAAAAAAAGATTAATCATGACTTATTAAACTACATAAACTTATTAAACTTACATAAACTCCAAATATATACTATAATTTAGTAAGCAATATTATCGTTATCCTCACAAATGAATTTACTAAAAAACTTAGTTTCTTAGAATAAAATTAATTTCTCTTTTAAGTAAAATGAAACAGATTATACATATACTGATTTATGTGTAGACCAAAAAAACTGTTCTTTGCCATACCTGATAGAATATCAATTACTATTAATTGCATTATCAGATATTCATGCTAACAGTGATTTAAATGTATCCTTTTATTGTCCTTAATAAAACTTTTTAAAAGATTTTTTGAAATTATAATTTATTTATACTTCTCCCTTTTCCTCCCTCCAAACCCAGAATATACCCCTTCCACTGTTCTTTAAATTCATGACCTCTTTTGTTTCAACAAATTACTACTTCAAATATATATATATACACACACACACACACACACACACACACACACACACACAGGTGTTCCTGAATATAACCTGTTGAGTCTGAGTCTGTATAACACTAACTATGTATGTTTTGAGATTGACTCTTTGACACTAGACAACCAGTTGGTATATTCTTCCCTGGGGAACACCATCTATCCCATTCCCAGCTTATCTCAGTTGCCTATAGTTCTTGGTGTAGGGTTGCGGCCTTGGGGTCTTTCCTCCATCCAGTTTGGCATGTTCATTGATATCATTCTTGTTCAGTTCACATTGGGACAAAATCATGTTGGTGAGACTTTATGGATAAGAGAAGGGATTAATAGGGTTCAGGTGATCTAGCTGATCATGGAAATGGAAAAGGGAGTAGCAGCTCCTTAAGGAGAGGCAGAGAAGTTGAGGAGGGTAAAGGACAGTAGCAGTATACAAGTGGTCTGATAGGGAAGTGGGAAAGGGATGTTCTTTAGGAAAGGAGAGGCAAGGCAACACAAAAGGAGAGAGGTGGGTAAAATAATAAGAATGTCTGAAAAAGTCACAAAGAATCATACTATTATCTATTTCCAAAATACAACTTAAAAAACTATTAATATTCCATGTATGAATATAGATATACTTTTAGTGAACTTTTCTCATCTGGATGGAAAAAGCCACAAGGAATCATACTACTATTTTCAGAGTATAATTTTAAAAATTTTGATATTCCACATATGAATATACATACACTTTTAATGAACCTTTCTCATCTGGGCAGATGAAGCTCCCTCCAAGAGTCAAAGACCACCTAACAAAACCTCCAATACCAGACATGAGATACTCTCTTTTTAGTTGTTGTCCAAGAGACTCACAAAATATACAGTCTATTGCTGTTGCCCTTGATAAACCCCCAGAGGTAGAAGGTAAGTTTGTATTGCTAAGACACCATGCACTTTAGAAGTGGGGCTTAGGAGCTAGAGAGATGGCTGAGCGGTTAAGAGCACTGACTGCTGTTCAAAAGGTCCTGAGTTCAATTCTCAACAACCACATAGTAGCTCACAGCCATCTGTAATGGAATCTGACGCACTCTTCTGGTGTGTCTTCAGACAGCTACACTGTGCTCATAAATAAATAATTTTAGGAACTATAAAAAATGTAGGGCCCAGAGATCCCTCAGCTTGGACTAACCTAAATGCCCCTTCCCTGAAGACTAGTTTTCATATCAGAAGTCACCGTACATGCTTCCAAATGAGGGAGGCAACCCACAGTCTTACCCAGCTGTGATCCCTGTGAACCACAGCATGGCACAGTAACCCTCGTCATGCATTAGTAGTGTGCATACTTTGGTAGCAACCAACAGCTCTCTAATGGGACTTAAGACCCACTCAACAAGAGGGAGACCAAGAGGTACTGGAAACCTAGCTTGGTGCTAGTGAAGTCATGGTTATTGGAGAAGAATCTACAACCACCTATATTTTTTTATTATTATGTGCATTGGTGTTTTGCCTGCACATATTGTCTATGTGAGAGTGTTAGGTCTCCTTGAACTTGGAGGTACAGACAGTTGTGAGCTGCTATGTAGGTGCTGAGAATTGAACCCTTGTCCTCTGAATGAGCAGCCAGTGCTCTTAACTGCTAAGCCATCTTTCCAGCCCCTACCATCAATTCTGAAGTACAGTAGTCTAAGGATACTTTAGCTAGTAGTCTAAGGATATGCTAACATAAATTGTGTTCTGTGCTTTAATACAGTGTTGCTAGTATTGTTGGACTGTAGGAAACTATTTCCACACACTTGACTTTTAGATTGCTTGACTTTTTTTCTTATGTTTTTTTTTTCTCATTGTTTTTTAGGAAGGCCTAAAAACTAATCTGCTAAAAGTATTTCACATTCAGCTTTCTAGTTTTAAGAGGTAGAGTAGAGGTTGGGTTTGGTAATGCACACTGAATTATGATCCCAACACTTGGGCCTAGGGCAGGAGGATTGCTATAGTTTAGAGGCAACCCTGGGATGCACTGATATCCTGTCTCAAAAAGTGAGATGTTAGTGGATTATGTGCCTGTAGTTTTATGTATGCCAGTTTATTAAATATTCCTATTTATTAATACTTTGGGGTTCAAGGGTGAAACCTAGATGGTAAATTTAAATGAGAAGAAATATTCACAGTGACTTTTTTTAATGTTACTAATTTATTAAGTCCATAGTATTTCTTAACTTATGAGTGTTGGTAATCACTAATTTCTACTTTTATATATGGGGCTAAACCAAATTAATTAGGTAGATTTTGTTCAATTTGAAACTTTGTTGTGGAACTTAGTAAATTAATGCATCCCAAACAAAGGCTAAAATAGTCATTCTATTGTAAGGAATAAAACAGAGCACACAGCATTTAAATTTAGATGCATATATTGCAGGCAACAGATCCATTTAACAATACATGCACTTTCATTGTTCTGGTGCCTAGGATAGTGCTCAACAATAAGTATAAAGATCCATGATTCTTCAATAAGTTTAATTTCTTTTTTCTAAAGTGTAAACTTGCATAATTACATTTATAGGATGAATTTTATCTTTAAAAGGTGAATGGAATCAATGAAAATTCATTCTGATCGATATTTTTAAGTTTTCAAATAATCAAAAGAACATACAAAATATGTACAGTAAAGACCTTCAGTGGGTAATCTATAATGCCTATGATTCTCATGGCAAGTAGTGAGCTAGGGTACCTAGTTATGGTCTTCAGATGATTTTAGTTTTTTAAATTAAAAAACGTATATAAATAAATGTTAAAACAAACCAATGTATACTGATTAAAATGTATTTAAACAGCATATGTCCCTTATTGTTCTGCCAAAGAGATCCAGTTTTCATACCTTAAGCCTTGTTTTCTTTAAATAGTAAAATATGTTTCTAATGCTGGTAAAGCATATGAGTTGTTTCTTCTCCAGAGCGAAGTCACCCTGCTGAGAAATGAAGTGGCACAGCTGAAACAGCTTCTTCTGGCTCATAAAGATTGCCCTGTAACCGCCATGCAGAAGAAGTCTGGCTATCATAGTGAGTAATGTTCCATTACCTACAGCTGTAGGCTATATCAGTGACAGGCTGCCAGAGTGAGCAGAGCTATAGTCAAAAAAAGTGCAAGCTGCAGTTCTAGTACTTAAGATTAAATATCAGAATTTCTGCAAGATTATTATAGTCTGGGTCTGGGATAGGAAGAAAAGTTTTCCTAGTTCTAGCTTTTTTTCCCCCGGGCATTAGTGTGGATCGCAAGTCGGTTAGCTAAACATTCTTAAGTACACTGCCTGCTGTCAGTGATCATTTGTCTTCACAGGGTAGCACTCTGTCTTGGTTAACAGAGCCAATCAGCTTTTCCTTTCCTGCTCCCATTGAGTACTGATGAATTTTTTAATCAACTATCTCCATCCAACCATATACTATTTATAGTATCATGTCCTGTTCTTTTTTAGATAGTCTCAGCATTGGACAGTATTTGTGTGGTTGTGAGCTTTTATGTGGTTATTGTTGTAGTCATAAAAATGCTGAAACAGAACTGTATTGAAATGATTTGCTTATAAATTCCCTTCTGAATGTTTTCCTCTCCTAAAATGAGATTCTTCTGTTTCCAGCTTTGTAGAGGTTAATTGTGCTTTTTCTCTTCTCTGATGTCCTTCTTGACAACATGCACAGTTTTGGAACCAGCTGTTACTCCTGAGTAAATGACCAATTTTGTCCATCACACACAAATTCATAACAAATAACAGAGCTGGGTATCCATTAGGCAACATTCATAATACATAACCCACAGCCTTTCTTTCGTTTCTATGATTTAGTGATGTTTCAGGATATTTGTAAATGTGAAGATTGTTTCAGCCATATGTATCCACTTCATTTTAATTTGGCTATGTCAGTAATTCAAAAGAAGGAAACATTTTGTGTTGGATGCAAACAGTTCCTCAGGTACTTACAATAAAACTTAATGGCCACCATCTTTACTTGTAGTCTATTGTAAACAGTTTCATCAAAATGAGCAATATTTTTTAATTTAAAAAATTTTGTAGACAAAGCTACTTTCAATTGCCATATATATTTAGAATACTGATTTTTATCTGCTTTGAGTATATAAGTCTCTGTTATTTGATATCTAATCATTTTGACAAGACAGTGAAACACACTGTGGAGTAAATTGGAACCATGTAAGAATATGTTTGGGATTTGTATTAACAGTGATTGCTTTCGGGATTAGGCCACTGTGGTTTCCATCTGACTTAATTTAATTTCCTGTAGATGCTACTGAGTTCAACATTATGCATACATGATTTTCTTCAACAAGAAAGCTGCATTGGATTTTGATGGCTTAAAAGGAAATTTATGATGATTTTGTTAAAATTAGAAGAAAATTAGCACTTATATTGTATCTAATTGAAAATAATCTACAGTTTTAAAATCTTTTTATTACTGATTGGATTATCCCAACTATTTTAATTATTATGCAGTCAATATTTGCAAACCAATGATTAATGATTGTTTTATATAATTTTAAGCATACAGAAGTGTTAATATCTGTTGTTGAATAGGTTGAAAACCTACACTCATAAATTCTTAGTAAACTTGTCACATGAAAATGCAAGAAATAGAGACTTTTGTTTGGAAAGTAGTTACATTTGGTTTTCTCCTTCCACCTTCTGAATGCAGGGTGTCTTTTTCTTGTTAATGTGTACTCACACATCAGAGAGGGAGACGGGTTAAATTCTCAAACATTGGAGATACTTTAAGCTAAAAGTGTTTCTTTTCAGTGCAGCCTGTGTTTTCTAGTGTTTTAATTATTCTGGTCATTTTCTCCCCTCAGCTACAAGAATTAGACATATGTGCAGATATTAACTCATTGCAAAATTATGTATGTGAATTTTAATTACCTAATTTATAACTGATAATTCTTTGTAGTGCCTTCTGTGAGTCTCGATAAGCACTCCTTCAGTGTTTGATTTTGAGTCACTCTCTCCTATGTATTTATATCTTGTATTATACTACCAGTCAGCCTTCCTGTCTAATGTTTTTCAAGAACCTAACATTCAAAGGTTAGCTTGTTGTTTTGCCGAAGAATAGAAGCAAAATAAATAACAGCTTTTTGGTATTCTCTCTATTTGAATTGTCATTGACAGTGTTTTCTTCAAATATGACTGATACATTGACAGAATAGAATTATAAGGATGTTACAATATTCATTGTTGCTTAAAATATTTTTTCTGATTCTTAATATTCTTTTTAGATTTCTGGTTGAGATTTTTATTTAAATTGTAGTTTGAGGTCAGATTTGATTCAGGGAAACATTTTTGCACTTACAGCACATTATGGAAAAGATAGAATTTCATCTTACTAATGTATTTTAAAATCTTGTTTTCAAAAATACATGGATTTGAGACTGATGCATAAATTCTGTAAGAACTACTGTATTTCAGAAAATTCTCAAAATGAGGAATTTTATTGATACTCATAGTTGCCAAGTATTTTTCCCTCCACAAGACACCCACTGTCCACCTATAGTGGGAGAGATTTAAAACAGCGGCATTCAATCTGGCTTTTTTTTTTTTTTTTTTTTTTTTTTTTTGGTTTTTCGAGACAGGGTTTCTCTGTATAGCCTTGGCTGTCCTGGAACTCACTCTGTAGACCAGGCTGGCCTCGAACTCAGAAATCCGCCTGCCTCTGCCTCCCAAGTGCTGGGATTAAAGGCATGCGCCACCACTGCCCGGCCAATCTGGTTTTTCTTAATCAGCCACCATGTTCCTGACTAGCCTAGGCCTGTAGCCATGGGTGACAGCAGTGGTGGAGATGCCACCGCTGCTCAGTTTATGCCGTCTGCTCAGGCAATCAGAGACACCAGGCCTCCCACCCACAAGACGCCAGCGTGGGAGATGGCTCTGCCAATCTTCCACACTGTCTCCACAAGGCTGGGCTGAGCCCAGACCATCCCGCCATCCACACGGGATTATCCAATAGCTTTATATATTTGGAAATGCTCAAATAACAAGATGCCCACACTATCAGAGGTGTAACCCAATACCCAGCCTAGATACATCAACTACCTTTGACTGCTAGAGACAGGCACATGTCTGCTTCTGTGTTCCTCTCCCCACCCCCTTCTCTCTCTCTTTTTCTTTTCCTTTCTCCCCTAGCTCCTCCTCTTCCTTCCCTCTTCCTCTCCTTACTCCTCCCGCCTTAGATCCTCTCAACAAATTTCCCACTACATTCCCCTTCTACACAACAAATCATGGAGTAATCAATAGGCATCTGCCCATCAGTAAATAGACTGGTCTGCATCCTCACATTACTAGAAAGCTTGCAAACTTTCTAAACATTTAGCTAAAACTTATTTTTGTTTTTTGTTTTTGTTTTGTTTTGTTTTGTTTTGTTTTTTTGAGATAGCTGTTCTGGAACTCACTCTGTAGACCAGGCTGGCCTCGAACTTAGAAATCCGCCTGCCTCTGCCTCCCAAGTGTTGGGATTAAAGGCATGTGCCACCACTGCCTAGCTAAAACTTATTTTTAATGCCAAGTGAAACAAGTCATTTGGAAAGGAAAACATTCAAGTTGGACATGTCATTACACGCCTGTAATCCTAGTACCTAGGAAGCTGAGGCAAGATGATTGGTCATGAGTTTATGGACATCCTATGCTACATAGACCCTGTTTCAAAACCTAAAAGAAGGAAGAAAAATAAGAATATCTAGTATAATGGTATTTCATGTTGTATAGCAGCAAACAAAACTTTAGAGATTATATATAACCACTTTGATAAATCTAAAAACATAAGGATCAGATTAAAGAAACGTCCAAAGAGTAACTGCATGTGAAAAAGAAAAAAGACAGTATCATTGACAATGTTCTCAATGGATATGAACGCTGGAACCAGATTGTGTATGTTATCATGGTGCCTAGAACTTGCAGATTTAGCAAATATTTATCTCTATTGAGTATCAAATTTTTTACCAAATAAAATTATGATCTACTGAAGTAAAGATATAAAAGATTTGCTGTTCAGATCTAAATATTGTAAATTTGTTTCCATAAATAATTAGAATGCCCTTTCCTGAAGGTCTCTTCAGTTTTAATATCTTAAGTTTTGTATGGATATATATTTGAATAGCTTTAACAGCTGGTGACATTTAGTCTTTGAATATTACTTATTCTCGTGTGTATGCATCATTAGACTTAAAGTGTCATAATTATCCATGACTGCAGTAGATGGAAATTTAGGCAGAAAAAAAAAAATACAGTTCTGGTAAATACAGAGGGAATAACTGAAAATATAATTTGTATATAAGATTCATTTTGTTTATGCATGTGGTTATAAATTGTTTTTTTATATTTTAGTAAGGGTGACAGGTAGCCAAACAGACAAGCTTTGTTAAATGTGTTGTGCAGTACATTCTTGAGCACCTATCTGTGAGCAGCTATATTCCAAAGTCCTAATTCACTTTCTTGTTGTATTAAGACCAGGTAGCTCACATTGGCCTAGAACTCTATATAGCCTAGGTTGTCCTCAAATTTGCAGTCCTTCTGTCTCTGCCTCTGAAGAGTCTTGAGATTGTGGTTGTGTACTGCCACCCCATCTTTTTTTTGTTGGTTTGTGTATTTCTTTTTTTGGCAGGGTCTCATCATATAGCCCAGATTGGCCTTGAATTTAAAGATCTGCCTCCACCTACCTCTTGAGGGCTGGGATTAAAGGCTTGCACCACCATACCTAGCTGTGCTCCATTTTCTTTGACTCTATTTAGCAAGTTTGCACACCCTGATGATTCCATGATACACAGTTGTGACTTTATTTGGCCTGTCTCAGACACAGATGGCTACTTTCTGACTGGAGCCACTATTCAGTTTATTTCAGTTGTGCAGGTTGTCCTGAGTAACCAGTACTTTAAAACACCTTTCAGCTTTGTGTATGGATTCACCTCAATAATGCTTTTTTGTTAATACTTGTATTTTTCTTTTTACCACTCAGCTGCTGATAAAGATGACAGTTCAGAAGACCTTTCTGTGCCCAGCAGTCCACATACAGAAGCCATCCAGCACAGCTCTGTCAGCACATCCAATGGAGTCAGTTCAACATCAAAAGCAGAAGCTGGAGCCACTTCAGTCCTCACCCACATGACAGACCAGAGCACCGAGCCTGCACTCTCACAGATTGTCATGGCTCCTTCCTCCCAGGCACAGCCCTCAGGAAGTTGATTAAAGACCCGCAGTGCAACAGTTTTAGATACTGATTAGTGACTTCAAAGGGAAATCAAGGAAAGACCAGTTTGCATTTATGCGAAATCTGTGGTTGTAAATTTTTTTTTTTACTTGAAGTTAAATTTGTCTCTAGAGTTGGTGTAGTAGCAGTTGATGATCAGACTGAATACATTTTTAGTCTCTGGAAGACTGATTTTGCTTTTTTTATACATATTGTTAAGATTTATTAATTTTCCTGTGCTCAATGTGTAAATTGTATCATAATTCATTGTGGTTTATTTCACTTTGATTTAGTGGTATTTTAATAAATGGGGGTGTTACTGAATTACTCTTCCCACTTCCATTTCTTTGCCCACCCCTTCACCCTGAGCTGTGATGTTAGTCTTGTTATCATTTATACCAAAGTTCTGCAGAATCCCTATGTCTTTGTAATATGAACAGAGGTGTAAGGCACTAGGGAAGAGAAAGACAGAAAGTTCCTTTTAATCTTTTTGCCTTTTATTTTGCACATTATGCAAAAGAAAGAATATTAGAAACACTTTTTTTTAAGTGAGTGAAAGTATGGTAAGACATTTAGTGCTTTGTGCATTCTTAGACTAATCAAGGTCATTCATCACCCTGCAATGTTTTTAAGATTAAGTAAACAAAAATTTTGGAATCTTGAGCATTTCAAAAATGACTTGATTTTTTAAGTCTTAAATTCAGTATTTTAAACCTGTGTTCTTGAGGCTGAAAACTATGAAATTATATAATGTATGATACAGGGTTATCAGACTAGTAATTTTTTAAATTTGCTCTTGTCATTGGAATTTTTCTTGTTTGGGATTTTGTTGTTGTGTGTGTTTTTTTGTTTTGTTTTACAGATTTCAGGTAACAAAACAAGAAGCTTATGCATAATGAAGTGTGATGTGGTTGCCAGAAAAGCCTAAAATTATGACTTAGAAATATTAAGACTGTTTCCCCCATTGTCGTACTTGTACTTGCGAGCTAACTTGTACTTATTCTTGTGAAAGCACTGTCATCTTTTAGTAGCCGATTTTGATAATGTTTCTCGTGGAAAAAAATCAGTATCTATCTTTAGAACAATGTAATTATAATGTGGGAATGTGAGAGAATGAGTGTGTATGTGTGTGTTGTGTGAGAGTGTGTGTGTGTGTGCATCTTCCACTAGTTTATGCCAGCGATATTGCTTGAATGTTTAACGATGCCTTCAGTGTGATGCTGGCAATAGATGACTGCAGTTTCAGATGCAATTACTGTGCAGGCTTGGATAACTAACATTCCATGATGTAGCTTGTTCTGATGAGATGATTGTAGTTACACTTTGCTCATTATCCAGTCATCTGTGGAATACTGAGTTTTCTAATGTGCCATTATCTATTTTTATTCTGCAGTTATGTTAAAAATACAGTACAATATTTTAAATAGACTAAATTGTTAAACATAAAAATAAAAAAAAGTAGTAGATGTGTGTAAGAAAACTTTGTAAAATAGTTATGAGTCCTACCCAGTAGCAACTTCTGGCGTTCAAGCAGGATTCCATTCTGTAAATACTTGTAATGTGTTTATAATAAGTTGTGTAGTCTGTTCTGCATCCATACTACATTATTACTATGGTCTCAGTGTCATCTCTTAAAGAGACTGACATTTCCAAAGCCTGTATGGAATGCCCTTGAGAGTTCAGGGGAACACACATCCCACCTGCCTGAGTTCCAAACTGGGAAACATACAAATTATATAAATGACATTTCAGGACTTTTAAGTATGAAGATAATAGGAATTTTATTACTTGGCTTATTAAAAATGAGAGCATTTTGTTTGCTGATTCTACTTTGTATCTATTACTTTCACCTGATCTCATATTTAATCAGTTTTAATCACAATTTTGTCATAGTTATGCTAAGGAGTTGATCTCAAAGGCACAAAACATGAATTCCCATGCAAGCTTTTTGTCATAGATGGATAAAGTTGGTCAAAGCCTCCATGTCTCACTCTCTGCACTCTCTCGAAATTTTTCTTTCATCTTCCGATTTATGTGAGCTTCGGTTCTTTGGTAACAGATTCTTGCAACTGTAAAGTAGAAGTACATAGATGTGAGAAGTCATGTAACGGTTAATGAACTTACCACGGTTGGCAAAGCTCTCGTTGTAAATCAATCTGTATTCAGCAAATAAAAATCATTATTAGTTGTATAAACACACAAAAAAATTACATTTTGAATTCCAGGATGTCACACTACTTCTGTACCTAGCATTTTGAGTCCTTATATTTGCAATGTTACACAAACTGTACTATTTTCTTTTATGTACAGTTTGCATGACTAAACCATCAGAGAATAAATTCTATCTTTAAATTATGTTTATAATTTGCTTGTTTTTAATCTGTCTTTCGTAAAGTAATACCTGATAATGTTTTCCCACTTAAGGGCATTTAATTCCTGAGAAGAGTGTGAGGTTCTTTCCTTTTCTGTACGTTCCACTCCCTTGGAAGGCCCTGTAACCACCAACAGGCATTGCTTCTATTCTCTGTTTACTTTAGGTTCCATTGACATGCAGTGAGTGACCTTTTCATTTTGTGTGTCCCATTTGGGACACCACCCAAAGTTTAACCATGAGATCTACCACTACCCTAGAAAATATCTTAACCCATATCCACCACTGAATTAACCTTCCCTCATCTGCCCTTCTTCCACAGTCTTTCATCAGTTGGTGACAGTTCTTCCAGCTGCTTAAGCCAAACAAACTATGTCACCATTGATTCTTCATTCTCATAGCCTGTGTATACCTAACCTATCAAGAAATACTGTTTTCCTAAATAATCCAGAATGCAGCCAATTCAAGACATTTACAGTTTGAGCTCTGACCCATGTTCTCATGGTTCTCTCAGATTGCTGTTGCCTCATGTCTCTTGCCTTCTATCCCTGCTTACCATAACATATCTAATAGAGCAGCCAGAGCGGCACTCTCAAAATTCGTCACAAACGTCCTATATCCTAGATTGGGTCCCCTTTTCACTCAGAGTTTAAGCCCTCAAAAACTACCTTCAGGCCCTAGATGTCCTATTACCTCGACTGACCTCTTTCTTTCCTACAAGGTTCTCAATAAGTGAATACCTAGTGCTCCTAGGTGTGTCAGTGTTGTAAGCAGTCTTAAAATTGTCCAATGTCCCAAACCAAATCTTTCTGGAACTTGCATTTTAAAGAGTGCAGGAAATTATTGGGAAACAGTAAACTATGAGGTAAGAACCATATGAAAGCATGGACCAGTCTTCTAGACTGCATTTGGAGTGGCATTTTAATAGTAGCCGTACAACTGAACCAGACAGAAAATGCAGTGAATTGTTGAGCTAGTACAAATATACGCACTCTTGTGTGATAATCCAACATGCCTCACGGTGACAGGCTGGTGTGTATCCATACCTGATTTTATTGCAATTTAAAGATACTGTGTTTTCCAATTGAAGGTTGTAACTCATTTAAGCAAATAGTCATTTTTCTTTTTAAATTTTTATTGAAAATATTTTTTTATAAAATATATTCTAATTGCCTCTCTTAGCCCCTCCTTCCTACCTCCTCACCCACTCAAATTCACTCTTTCTCTCATTAGAAAACAGGCACCTAAAAACTATAATGATGAAAACAAAGAAAAAGCACAAGAAACAAACTCAGAC
Source organism: Grammomys surdaster (assembly GCF_004785775.1). Classification (NCBI taxonomy): domain Eukaryota; kingdom Metazoa; phylum Chordata; class Mammalia; order Rodentia; family Muridae; genus Grammomys; species Grammomys surdaster. The sequence goes on from NW_021604594.1 coordinate 10,674,919, forward strand.
CCATACATTATCAGAGAAATCCCATAAATAAAGACAAATGGAAACCATAATATGTAAGCAAAAGACTAGACATGGTGTTCTGAGACAAAATCTTCCCAAAACACCATTGAGTTGGTTTTGTGTTGGCCATCCACTGCTGAGCATGGGCTGTGCCATTTAATCATATTGTTTTTTAATTAATTTTATTAATATGCTAGAGATTATTAGAATTTTAAAGAATGAAACACTTTAATGTGTGCGTGTTGTTTTATTAGACACAGTGCCTTTGCATGTTAACAGGCTATTGTCTAGCAGAAAGAACTTTTCCATGTGAAGGAGAGATCCAAAACATGATGTTACTGCACTGCAGTGATCTGGAAACAAACTCATGAAGTCTCCAAGATGTGTTCTCTAATGAGAAGATTTTTCTCTGATTTTCAGCAAATAAGGGATGTTTTGAAATTTCAAATCCATATTCACTTGACTTACTACTGAAGAAAGATAATTGCTAGTTACTGTTAAAAGTAGCTTTTGTGTCCTACATCTGTAAAACTTAATTTGATGCCTGATACTTTGTGAAAATAGAGGAAAATCCCTTGTACTCCAAGGGTTTCAACTTTGGTAAATGTGCATGCAAACACACAGTACCTCGAGAACATAGTTACCTAAATAGTACTTTAAAGATACTTTGAAGAAATAATTTTTAAATATGACATTTCTAGATTATGGACACAGAGATAGACCATTTTATGTCTGGTGGTTGTGAAAAAGCATGTCTTTAAATACAAATGAACTTTCTCCGTAACTACTCCATATGCTCGTGTGTGTCCTTTTAAAGTGCAGCAGGACTTTCCAGTAACCAGTGCTATAAGCTGAGATGTGGGTGTCCAGAGAGAGTTAGCATCCTTTTGTGTGAGGAAGGAAATGGAAAATAGACTTCTTTCTAAAGAAATGTTTCAACTTGGGGCAAATGCCATATGCAAATTACATCTACTGCCACAAAATGTGCACTCAGTGGAAATATGAGTGGTCAGGGCCTGGTTCAGGAGCTTTCATGTTCTTGGCGTTTTATCAAAAGAATAAAAAATAAGGGCTTGGGATGGAGATACGGCTCAGCAGTTAAGAGCACTGACTGCTTTTCCAGAGGTCCTGAGTTCAATTCCCAGCAACCACATGGTGGCTCACAACCATCTATAATGGGATCTGATGCACTGGGATCGGATGCACTCTTCTGGTGTGTCTGAAGACAACTACAGTGTACTTGTATAAATAAAATAAATCTTTTAAAAAAAATAAGGGCTCATACTGATTTACAAAAGAAGGTGATTTTATTTGGAGTAAAGTAATAGTTCATATTAAAGGGATACACTGTCAACATTGATAGCGGGCCACAGGTGTTACGATATTCTCTTGAGGTCTTAGGGAGGGAGGGGCTGATTTCTAAGAGCTATGGTTTGGATGGTTTTCTATTTTGATTGGAAGGTAAGGTTATATAATTTACTGCACATGGCTTATCCCATAATGCATCCAATTTTATTTATATGTACAGTTGTTTACGCATAGGCATAATATGCTGAAATGTTACTAGAAGATATAGTTTTGCCTTACGTGCACACACCCAAAACCAGCTCAAGTCTAAAGGGCCCTTCTTCGTATTTAGAGATGCATTGGTAATACACTTGAAATGGTCAATTTGTTACCAGAAGTAGAGAAATGTACACCATTATTCAAGATGGTAATACATGGAGCCCAGCGCAGGTGTACAGTAGAGGGTGTGGTAGTTTGCATAGGATGTCTCCCATCTTCTCTGACATTTAAGTGCATTTTCTTGAGTAAGTGGCCCTGTTTGGTGGGGCATATGAGGTATGGCCTTGCTGAAGAATGTATGTCACTGGGAGCAAGTTTTTTTGTTTTTTTGAAACAGGATCTTGCTATGTACACTATCCTGGCCTCGAATTCACATAGATCTTCCTGTCTCTACTTCCTAAGTGCTGGGATTGAAAGCATGTGCCACCATGCTAACTTTGGGACAGGTTTTAAAAACTTAAAGATTTGTGCCATTTCAAGTTCATTCTCTGCTTGCTATTTGTGGTCTGAAGTGTGGGTTCTCAGCTGTTTCTGCTGTCATGCTTCCTGGCTATGGTGATGTTGGATTTACCCTATGTAACTATAACCCCCCCCAAAAAAAAGCCCGCCCTTCTATAAATTAATGTTCTTGAAGTATTTTGTCACAGCAATAAAAAGGTTCTAATACAGAGGGATCCCAAAGTTGCCAGATGCTTTGTTTAGAGAGGTTGTGTGCATAAAACACAGAAAAAAAGGAGCTAGGCTGGAAAGTGCATTACCAGAGGAAGTGGTGTGCATAACCCCAAGACAATTTGAGATCACAGACTAAACTGCCTGCCTGCATCAGAAATGTTTCCAAAACTAGCTACTTGAATATAACAGACGCTATGTGGCACTGGAACCTGCAGTTAAAGAAAAAAATACATGTTGCCCTATCCGGTTATAGCAGTCTAGAGCAGCGTCTCCAAGGTTCCTTTTATTTTTTTTTTTTAAATGAAGCATACCAACAAACAAGCTGCAAAGGTTCTGTCATGTAATAGCCAAACATCCTATTATTACGTTGTTTTCCCGTAGTTGACAGAAGTGGCTTTCTGAGTGTATTCTTGTCTCCATCACGCCGTCCTTGCTAGACTGTTAAGACCATGCCTTACCTCTGTTTTGCATTAGATTTTACATTTAAGGCACCAATCCTTCAGACAGAACTTTTAAAATTTGTCTTCGTGGTTTTAATATGCACTGAAGCATCATTCCTCAATGATTTTTTGGAAGTGTGTCAGACTCTAAATGTCATAAGGATGTCAAGTAAGAGTTGGCTTATTCACTTCGCACTTGGTTTTTGTGGACTTTAGTTCCTGTGAAAGTACACAAATGAGACTGCTTCCTCAAACGAGCTTCTGTTAAAGTTACTTTTGCTCACTTAAAAAAAAAAAAGAGCATGTTATTTACAAAGAAGTGATCTTTTCCAAAGTCTGAAACAAGTATTAAGCAATTCCTCTGTCTTTGGCCTTCTATTGTTATGATGAAACACTTACCAGAAGCAACTTGGGGAAGATAGGATTTATTTCGTCTCACAGCTTGTAACCCACCATACAGGGATGCTGGGGCAGGAACTGATGCAGAAGCCACAAAGGAGTGATGCGCATTGGGCTGCCACCCATGGCTTGCTCAGTCTCCTTTCCTATGGCATCCAGGATGCCCACGAGTGGAACTACCCACAGTGATCCCTCTCCCATCGTTGTCAATCAAGAAAATGCACCACAGCCTTACCCACAGGCCAGTCTGGTAAGGGCATTTTCTCAGTTGATGTTCCCTCTTCCGAAATGACTCTAGCTTGTTTCAAGTTCTAGCCAGTGTGTCCTTATTCAATACGGATGATTTAGCAAAGTTTAAGAGGATAGCACTGCCCACTAGGAGTTTTCATAATGAATAACAAAATGCACTCTGCGATGTTCATGAAGATATAAAAATAAATTTATAAAAATAAATTCTGATTATTATCCATCAATATAGTGTGATCTTTGGTTTGATTTCCATTCTTCACTTTTTAAATCTGTAATTTAAATGGGTAGTCCATTTTAGAGAGCTATCATTTGTTAAAATTTATTATCACAGGGTCTAATTTGCATCAATTGCAATAAAATGAGTAATGAATCACAGCATAGTTAAGTTGGACACTGAAAAGATTACTCAACACGTACTTACCGTCTTACCCCAGTGTCTACATTTTGTTAATACATCAATGTATTCAGCCAGTGCTTTTGAAGCCGACTTCTAGCATCGTGGGGCAGTCTGCTAAGCAGACAGCCATGTCAAATAGAACAACCTAAGCAAAGAGCCTCAGATCATTTCATGGCACTGCAGTTCAATTCACATAAAACTGACTGCAATTCTTTACAGAGAAAAAAGGTATTTGTGACAAGATAACATTTTGAAAATCAGATGTGTTTCCATTGTTTTTATTGCTAAATGTCTTCTTTACCTGCCGAGGCTTTCTATTGCCTTAAGAGCTGTGAGCAGTCTTTGAAAATGGTATTGATCAATAATTCAACAACTTGAATAAAATAGATTTGTATGTCTGCTGTGGCTGTCTAGAAGAACGTTGGCATGTAAAATTCAAATCGTAATTTAAACTTTTCAGCATCTTGCTTGAAATTCCCCTCCCCCTCGCACACACTAGATTTCTTAACACATAAAAAAACCTGATGTGTTTTACAGACAAAAGTACTTATACGTTCACTACAGGCATGGAAAAGATGACTTTGGCTAGTAAGGACCCATTAAGTATCTGTTTTATGCTTAAGTGCTAAATATTGTTAGGACTGCCACATAAATAAAGACTTACAAGCAGGTAGGGTCCATTTGAAAGATAACATGTTTGTTATATATCTATCAAGAAAATATTTACATCCTAACAACTAACAGAAACAATTTGGTTTTTGAGGAGGATCTCTTATAACCGAGACTAGTCTTGAACTCACCATATAGCTGAGGATGACCTTGAATGCCTGATCCTCCTGCCTCCACCTCAGAAGTGCTAGTATAGATGGTTATGTACCACCAGATTGCTGTATATGAAGCATTGGGGATCAAATATAGCCCTGTATGTGCAAAGCAAGCACTCTGCCAACATGAGCTACAGCCCCAGCCATAAAATGGGGTTTATGGGTTTAAAAAAGTAAAGGATAAACCACCTTCAATTTGAACCTCACTTGAAATTTTGGATGGGATTAGGACAAAGGAAGTAAACACAGATAAAAGTTTCAACAAATGTGCCTTGTTCATGCTACAGTGAGGAGACAGAAGTGAATCGGAAGTGAGGGATTGTAGCAAGGTAACTCCTTCAGAGAACACAAGGATTCTTTTTGTTTGTTTGTTTTTTGTTTTTTGGGGTTTTATTTTGTTTTTTTGTTTTTTGTTTTTTGTTTATTTTTTGTTTTTTGTTTTCTTTTTGTTGTTGTTTTTTGTTTGTTGTTTGGTTTTTCGAGACAGGGTTTCTCTGTGTAGCACTGGCTGTCCTGGAACTCACTCTGTAGACCAGGCTGGCCTCGAACTCAGAAATCCACCTGTCTCTGCCTCCCAAGTGCTGGGATTAAAGGTGTGCGCCGCCACTGCCCGATGAACACAATGATTCTTAAAGCAAATAGAAAATTTTTATTCACAGTCCCAGAGGGCTACACAAGAAACTTACCCAAACCATGTAGCCATGAGTCTTACTGATTGTCTTAGAGTTTTACTGCTGTGAACGGATACCATGAACAAAGCAACTCTTATAAAGGACAATATTTAATCAGAGCTGGCTTACAGGTTCAGAGGTTCAATCCATTATCATCAGAGTGGGAGCATGGCAGCATTCAGGCATGCATAGTGCAGGCAGAGCTGAGAGTTCTATATCTTCATCTGAAGGCTGCTAGTGGAAGACTGGCTTCCAGGCAGCTAGGATGAGGGTCTTATAGCCCACACCCACAGTGACACACCTACTCCAACAGGATCACACCTTCTAATAGTGCCACTCCTTTAGCAGAGCATATACAAACCATCACATCAATCTTGGCTTTTTGTACACAAAAAACATATTCCAGTTGACACACTTCAATTAGCAAGAACAGTTAGCAATAAGAAGTGCAACAGAAGCCAAAGAGCAAGTTAGTACATTTAGGGACTCTCCCAGAACGAAGGACTATGATGGGTTAGGTCTTTGTTCTCATTTTGACAGGTTTTGGGGTCCATGTGCTGGGCTCTTCAATCAGAATGATGTCTTGATGCCTCTAACATGACACCAACTACGCTGAGATCTGGGGCCTATTACAAAAAGAAGTTCCATGGATAAATTAGTATAATAAAATTTATAGTCTAAAATTTTTTTTAAGTCTCTTCATTTTTATAAACGTTTCTTGGCAATAATATAACTCAAGAAATTGTGATGACAACCAAGAAACATTGAAAGTAAAGCAGAAGGAAAGATAATGAGAAATAGCGGTGGAGATTGGTTATTTTTAAAATAAAGATGGCCAGGTATGTTGAATCACATGTACGCATAAAGGACATTGGGTGATTTTGTGATACTGTTGATTCTGGTTTTATTTTTTTTTCCCCAAGCATCACAAAATGAAATAGTTTAATCTCATGGAATTCCAGAAAGGGTGCAGATAGGACTGTCACAGGGGCTCCACTCAGTGATAGAACTGGGGAGCTAGGGGATTGAAGAACATACGATGACAGAATGGGAACCTCACGTGGAAGGGGGCGTAAACCAGGAGGCAATAAAGATGGCTTTAATCTTGGTGTCATGCTACAGGGACCTGGCTCTGTGCCTCAGCCTCACAAACTGCTTAGTGTGCTCAGAAGTCATGGGGCAAAAGAGAAGGTATAGAGCTTCCCTTTGTGGTAGCCTGAGGTCTAACAAAGAAGATCCAGACTCAGGAGCAGCAGATGGCAGCAGAGTGAAGTGGTGGAAGGAGTGGGAAGATTTTTTTTTTTTTTAACTTTTTAGGAACTGAAGTGATGACTAAGCAGCTAAGAGCATTTGCTCTCCCAAAGGACGCAGGTTCAATTCCCAGCACCCACATGACAGCATACTGTTACGCTCTGGTGTACCATGAGGATGGGGAGAGAAAACACCAGTGGGTCTGAGAAACAACAAAATCTTTTATTATCCTCACCACATAAGCAGAGCTGCCATCAGAGGAGGACTCGGGAGCCTTGTTTCTTCTGGCAGTCCCAAGCAGGGGCAGAAGCAGGGTTTATAAAACCAGCAAGCATCTGAACCAAGTTACAGTTGTAATTTTGACCAATCAGAACTCATGGATTAGGGACTTTCGTAAGTGTCCCATCACTAATATCAGCTGGGATGAATGTAAATGGTTTTGTTTTGTTTTCCTTCCAATCAAATTCATATGTTGTTAGGAGCAGGCACTATGTTTTGGGTAACTATTGTTTCTTAGAGGGGAGGATTGATAACAGGTATGTTTTGGAAACTATTGTTGCTTAGAGAGGGAGCTGGTCATATTAGGCAAATGGAGTCTGAAGTCAAAATGGCAGTACCTGATAAGACAAGTTCCTTTTATCTGCTCCCAATACTTGGAACCACCTGTAACTCCAGTCCCAGGGACTCTAATGTTCTCTTCTGGCCTCTGAGAATCCTGCTTGCATGTGATGCACAGACATTCATGCCAGCAAAACACCCATACACACAAACATTTAAAAATTAAAAAATTAAAATTACATTTTGTAGCTGGGATTTTGCTATTTTGTGAGTTCTTCTTTCTTCCACCCTCCTCTACCCTTTTTCCACCCTTTCAACCCTCTAACACTAGTTAGGAGAGGGAAAAGGATAAAGGGGAAAGAGAGTGACATTATTGTTAGACAATTTGCTGCTGATTAGGGGCATCTAGTTCCTTGGGCGCAAGTTTGATCTTCGCCATCAGGGTATGTAATGTCTTCTTATTTCTTCTTTGTACACAACTACTTAGCAAACCAAGACCAACAGCAACCGACTACCAACTAATCATCCAACAACAACATCCCTGCCTCTAGCATTTATATACCATCTGAAGAGTCTCCAGATTCCAAACGTCACACACTCGCAGAAACTATCTATAGCTAGCATAAAAATCATGCCTCTCCTAGAGCACAAGGCAAATCATAGTCAGCTGCTGTAGACAATCTGAAGCAGCCCCCTATCCGATACCCAGCATTAAAACAAAAGCATATTCTTATAATGTGTTTTTTTAAAGAAATCAAAATTTCTTCTACAACATTTATTTATGTATTTATTTATTATATGGACAACTTTTGGGTATCAGTTCTCTCCTTCCACCATTCCAGGAATACAATTCCAGGATTCCAGGAATACAACTCAGGTCTTTAGGTTTGTTAATTAATGTCTTCACCCTGTGAGCTATCTCACCAGCCTGGAAAGGCATTGGCCTCTTTCAGATCCTAAAATTTGTGTTTCAAATTTTACCAAGATATTTGAGTACAGAGGCTCTGAGGACTGAATGCTTAAAAATATTTCTTGTGGTGGCTGGAAAATCAGCCAATGACCTGAATTTCTGGGAGTTGTCAAGGAAAAGATCCATTTAAATGAGCTCTCCTTCCCTTTGTGATTTACCTCCCCTGCAAAGCCCCCTGGCCTTCACTGTCCAACGAGAGCAGAAGCGACAGAGGATCCTCATCTGAGACAGCCACCAGTTTTGAACTTGTCCAACTTCCAAAATCATGAACATAAATAAATCTTTACTTGTTCTTTATCAATCACTCAGCCTTGTGTAGCCAGCTAGCACATAGAAAATGAGCCAGGACGTAAGTCAGGTTCAGGTTCAAACCCAGGCTGAACATAGAAAGGAAACTCTGTGTTAGTACTGAAGGTCTTATTTTGTACCCGTAATGAGACAAAACATTTATTTTCCCTAAATAGTTGCCTGATTAACTGAAAGCACTTTGTTAAGTGATTCTTAATTAGGTGGCTTGGCTTTTAATGAAGGGTTTTTAGTAATGAATTCAAAGAACATGTGGGAATGGCAGAAACAAAGAGTCACAAAAGGGCTAAAGAGCATCTTCACTGTGGGTAGGAACTCAGGAGCAGTGATATCCCAGAGCTTATACCAGTGGGGAATGAACTCCAGGTGGCTATCCTCTGGCCTCTGCATGGTCTCACTTGCAGCACAAACATTAATGAATGCTGCTGCTGCCTCCACCAGCAACGATAATGGTAATTGTGATACTTTTAAGGAACTTTTTTTTTTCAAGACAGGGTTTCTCTGTGTAACAGCCCTGGCTTTCCTAGAGCTCACTTTGTAAAACAGGCTGGCCTTGCTCCCACAGAGATCTGCCTGCCTCTGCCTCCCAAGCCTGGGATTAAAGGTGTGTGCCACCACTGCCTGGCTTATAATTTTAAGAAATGTAAGCATAAAAATTATAAATTCAAAATGATTTCTCAGGCAGGCAAGGAGTCACACATTTTATCGTATACATGGTCTCTCCTATCTTTGTATTCCACTGTTCTTCAAAGAAAAAGAACCACATTCTCATCCCATTTTGTTTAGGAACAAATTGAACAAGATGTAACACTTAAGCAAAGCAAAGTTTTCGTTTATCCTGTAGCTGGTCTAGAAAATTGATATCATTCAGAAAATGAATATTAGAAGTTGTATGCAGCTGGCAGAACATTTGCCTTTCAGAATATCTCTTTCTGAAATTGGAGTCAAAAGAAAAATTTGCTTTCAAATTAGTTGAGTACAACATCACATGGAGTTAGAAAAATCTTTGAAAGTGGAAAGAACATTGGCTCTTGGTAGAAAGATGGAGTCAGTTCAATATCAATTTATTTTGTTAGGTTGGGATAGTTTAGTGTCAACATACTAAAGGGCTCAGTTCACTGGTTTGTTGTTTAGGGAATGGCTATCATTGTAACTAGCTAGAAAGATGAAATCCTGAGGTACACACACTAACAGTACACTCCTTTGCAGCTGTTCCAGTGAATGGAGTTGTGTTAGTTTCTTGGCTGCTCCGATGTCAAAATACCCCAACAAAAAGCAGCTTAGAGGATAAAGCGTTTAAAACCTTTAGCTGATAATTCCAGAGTACAGTCCATCACAGCAGGGAAGTCAAGGCAGCAAGAACTTCAAATGTAAAATTACATCCACACGTAAAAGCAGAGAAAAACAAGTCCTCAGCTTCCTTTCTCCACTCTTACACAACAGCAAGACCCAAAGCCAGGGAAAGATGCTGCCCCCAGTGATCTAGGTCTTCCTGCATCAATAAAAAAATAAAACAATCAGCCATAGATGGCTCTGCAGGTCAACCTGATCTAGATGATCCCTCACGGAAACTCTGGTCAGGTCATTCTAGAGTCTGTCAGATTGATAATTACAACTAACCATCACAGACCACATGAAGCTCATGAAGAAGGAAAACCAAGTGTGGGTGCTTCGGACCTTCTTTAGAAGAAGTAAAAAAATACTCAAGAAAGCAAATATGGAGACAAAGTGTGGGACAGAAACTGAAGGAGGGACCGTCCAGAGACTGTTTCACCTGAGTATCCATCCCATGTACAGTCACCAAAGGTAGACGCTGATGTGGATGTCAGGAAGTGCATGGTGACAGAAGCCTGATATAGCTGTGTCCTTAGAGGTCTGCCAGAGTCTGACATATACAGAGGCGGATGCTCACAGCTAAACATTGAACTGATCATGGGGCTCCCAATGGAGGAGTTAGAGAGAAGACTGAAGGAGCTAAAAGGGTTTGCGGCCCCATGAGGAGAGCAACAATACCAACCAACCAGAGCTCCCAGGGTCTAAACCACCAGCCTGGGAGCACATATGGAGGGACTCATGACCCCAGCTGTATATGTAGGGGAGGATGGCCTTGTTGGGCATAGGCGGGAGAGGATGTACTTGATCCCATGAAGGCCGGACTCAGAGTGTGGGGGAATTCAAGGGTGGGAGTGGGGGGGCAGTTGGGGCACATCCTCATAAAAGCAGGAAGGGGGGATGGAATAGGGGGTTCCTGGGTCGGGAGGAAATGGGGTAAAGGGGATAACATCTGAAACGTAAATAAAATATCCAATTAAAAAAAGCCGACCATCACAGTAGTTAATGAGATTTGTGTGGGCTCTGTTTTGAAATCCCAAAAAATAAGGTTCTAAAGTTTAAGGGATCTTAGAATTTTAGAATTAAACAATGATGATCATTGGCTCTATTAAGAATATCAGTGTGTCCCACAGAAGCTCTCTTTGAACAGCTCTTTGAACTGCTCTGTGTACAGACTCCCAGCTTCCAGAACATGCTGGCAGCCCTGCTTATCAGAAGCAGTGTGAGGAGCAGTATTAGGAGCAGTACGGGAGTAGAGAAACTACCAGATAGATCTGACTCCACTTCCCAGAATCTCCCCCTCCTGCCCATACAGTAACTTCTATCCGGACCCATCTTTCTTCTGCTACCAGGAGAGAGAGACTTCTTTTTTCTGTCTAAGCTGAAGTTCTATGTTTCTATCTGTTTGGGGCATTTTTCCTCTGAGCTCCGGGGCCCTGCTATGGTTCTGCTGCTTTCCTGCTGACTCATTTGAAACTTGTTAAGTCCAAGATGTTGCTCCTGTCTTAGAAACAAACTCCAATGATCCTCTGGTGATACCTTGTTGCCTTCACCGCCAGGCTTCCTTTAAAAAGTTGTCTACTCTTGCTGACCACAAATCTTTATCTTTATTCCTAAACCCAGTGATACCTGCACTTTGAAAGGCTCTCTGAAGGATTTGCCTTTGGCCACTTATTCCTTCCTATATCGGGACATGGCATTCCCTTGGTTTTCCTACCACTCACATTCTTAGAAGCTCCCTCTTCTCCCGTCTTGTAAGCATTAGGACACTTTGCTCTGGTACCTCCTCTGTGCATGGTATATAAGGAACTGGATGGTCTGAGAGTCTACAAGCTGTTAGTGCTTGCTACATAAACAATCACCTCACTGTCGCTTTGAATATTTAATACATTCTTCTGAAAGCTATTTGTAGTCAACTTTGTTGCAAAATGGATTGGGGGGGGTAAGTCTTCCAAACCAAGAACTCAGTGCTACATATTGTATTTAATCCTCTATGGGAATTACTTGGTCATCTTTACAGCAAATGTGGCAATCTCATCTTATTTCTTTCTATTTCTGAGGAAACAGAAACCCTCCAGAGGTTACACGTGTTAGAAAGTAACAATGTGGGAATTCTGCAGTGGTAAATTGTGCAGCGTATGGCCAACAAACATTAACATGTTCTAGGGCATGACTTCTAGAAGAACATTGGAAACAGGCTAGCACAAAGAAGCTATCTCCCAAAATATCCATAAAAACAGATAGTTTATAACCCATGTCAAGAAATGTAAGCAACAAGGGGCTGGAGAGATGCTCAGGTTAAGAACACTGGCTGCTCTTCCAGAGGACAAGGTTTGATTCCAAGAACCCACACGACAGCTGGCAACCTTCTGTAACTTCAGTTCCAGGAGATCCAGTGCTCTCTTCTGGACTTTGCAGCACTAAGCACACATGTGATTCACAGACATATATGCTACAAAACTCTCCCACACATATAAAAAATAATAATAACAACAATAATAAATTTAAAGTAGCAATGAGAAAGCTGGCCTTCTCTGTCTCCTAACACTGAGAAATGAGCTTGGAGACTGAATCAAGTGTGTACCATGAGTCACTGAGAAGAGACCCTGGAGAATATGACAGAAAGCCCAATTTCCAGGTTGAGAGAGAAGCTTGCAGAAATTTGGGGGAAATTAGTGTCATATGTGTGGCCCTATTCCTCAACTCTACTTGAGGTCATCCTCCTGATTGATGGCAGCCAGCCCATAGAGATGTAGAGATGGGCACATGACTAATTTCCTATTTCCTGATATAAGAGGCAGTGATGTTGCAAACTTCATACAAATCCATGTTTGAACAGTGTCCCAACACGGAGCTCTAGGAGGTGGGACAGGAGAAGATGAGAAAGCCACTGAGATAGTCCCATAGCAGCTCAATGAGACTGTGACCCCTCTCCGGTGAGATAGAATATAGCCAAAATGTCCAGCACTCCACTACACAGGCACAGGGGTGCTGGAAGACTTAGGAGCCTGCAAGAACCGTAAGTCAGGACAGTGGGGACACAACCTTGAGCTCACAACCAAGAGCTCAGGTAGGAGCTGCCAAGAGCGGCCCTGGAGGCTGTGTGTATTCATCAGAGGCCAGATGGCTCCAGGCCACAAGAGACAAAGACCACAGGGGATTCTAGCAAGGGCATACAGGGTAGGATAACAACAGGAAGACTAGGGCGCCCTTCCCTGTTGACATTTGTTTTTCTGCCTTAAAGTGACCAGACACAGTAAGCCTAGCAGACAACTATCCTAGACCTGTTTGGGGAAATAAAGCTACATCTTCTTCTTCTCCTCTTCTTCTTCCTCTTCTTCCTCCTCCTCCTCTTCTTCCTCTTCCTCCTCCTCCTTTTCCTCCTCCTCTTCCTCTTCCTCTTCTTCTCTTCTTCTTCTTCTTCTTCTTTTTCTTCTTCTTTTTCTTCTCCTCTTCCTCCTCCTTTTCCTCTTATTCTCCTTTCTTCTCTTTCTTCCCTTCATCTTCCTCCTCCTCTTTCATTCTGAGAAAAAAATTACTGAAAAGAAGCAACCGAAGGGAGAGGGTACTTTGGCTTACGGTTTGAGATGGTACAGGTTGTCTGGCCTCAGAAGGCACTTGTGTCAGTTGGGCACACAGTGTCTACAATCAGGAAGTAGACAGACAGATGCTGTAGCTCAGCTCACCTCCCATACAGTCCAGGACTTCAGCCATGGAATGGTGCTATCCACACTCAGGATGAGTCTACACTTGACAACTAAGCCTTTCTGGAAATGGCCTCAAAGATACACCCAGAGCTGCTTCCCTGTCAATTCTAAACCCAGTCAAGCCAACAGTGAAGATAGACCATCATATAGTTTTTCTTTCTTTTTGTTTTTTGTTTGTTTGTTTGTTTGTTTGTTTCGAGACAGGGTTTCTCTGTATAGTCCTGGCTGTCCTGGAACTCACTCTGTAGACCAGGCTGTCCTCGAACTCAGAAATCCACCTGCCTCTGCCTCCCAAGTGCTGGGATTATAAAGGTGTGCGCCACCACCACCCGGCTTTTTATTTCTTTTTAATTTTTATATTTATGTATGTATGCATGCTTGTATGTATGTATTTACATATTTATTTACTGGTATTGTTTTTGTTTTCTTGTCTTGTTTTGTTTTTTGGAGACAGATTCTCTCTACATAGTCTGGCTGCCCTGGAATTTACTATGTGGACCACACTGGCTTTGTGCTCCCTGACGTCTTGCCTCCTTAGTGTTGGGAATAAAGGCATCCACCTGGCTTAGTTTTTATTGCTAAGTTAAAAAGGGTAGTTTATTTTTTTAACTTAGCAATAAAAACTAAGCAAGAATGGATACAGAAAATGTGGTGCACTTACACAATGGAATACTAATCAGCTATTAAAAACAATGACTTCATGAAATTCACAGGCAAATGAATGGAGCTTGAAAATATCATCCTGAGTGAGGTAACTCAAAAGAACACACACAGTATGCACTCACTGATAAGTGGATATTAGCCCAAAAGTTCGAAATACTCAAGATACAACTCACAGACCATATGAAGCTAAGAAGAAGGAAGACCAAAGTGTGGATGCTTCAGTGTTTCTTAGAAGGGGGAACAAAATATTCACAGGAGGAAATATGGAGATAAGTGAAGAGCAGAGACAAAAGGAAAGGCCATCCAGAGACTGCCGCACCTGGGGATCCATTCCATATACAGTCACCAAACCCGGAAGCTATTGTGGATGCTGGGAAGTGCTTGCTGAGGTGGCTGTCTCCTGAGAGGCTCTGCCAGAATCTGACAAATACAGAGGAGGATGCTCGCAGCCAACCATTGGACTGAGTGCAGGGTCCCAAATGGAGGAGTTGGAGAAGAGACTGAAGGAACTGAGCAGCCCCATATTGGGGAGGAGGGCAACAGTGTCAAGGGTCAGACTTCCTGGAGCTCCTGGGAACTGAATCACCGACCAAAGAGCACACATGGAGGGACCCATGACTCCAGCCACATATGGCAGAGGATGGCCTTGTTGGACAGAAGTGGGAGGAGCGGCCCTTGAGCCTAAGTGAGTTCGATGCCCCAGTGTAGGAGAATGCCAGGGAGGGAAGGCGGGAGTGGGTAGGTGGGTGATGGAGAGGCAGGGGAATGGGGAATGGGATAGGGGGTTGCAGAGGGGAGATCTGGAAAGGGGATAACACTTGAATTGTAAATAAAGAAAATAACCAATAAAAGTAAAAAAAAGGAAATTAAAAATAAATAAAATAAAATAAATAGAAACAAAGGTGGAAAAATAAAAAATATTTTATTTCTAAGAAAAATAGTACTAGTAAAGTAAATACTTTGGCGGTAGTAAGGGATCAAGTTGGTTTTATTAAATATTAAAATAAATTAAACTGAAGCGTTGATTCTGACAGTTTGTCTTTGCTGAGGTTTTTGCCTGTAACCAAACAATGCAGTCCTCTGGGTCTAGCCTTGGACACATGCTTCAGTGACATGTCATTGCCACTCCGAGCCCTTTACAAGAGATAAACACAGCCACAGGTTAAATTCTGTCCCCAGATATGTGAAGCAGTGGCTGCTGGACGGTCCTGGGAGAGTTCTGGAATGGCATGTGTATCTGTTTTCTGAAACTGTCATAAGGAAAGGACCGCAACTGGGTGTCTGAAACAACAGATACCGTTTCAAATCCCTGGAGACTAAAAGTGTAAAACTGGGACTGGAGGGATAGCTCAGGAGGTAAGAACACTTACTGCTTTTTCCAGAGGACCTGGGTTCGACTCCCAGCAACAAGGCAACTTCCAACTGCCTATTACTCTAGTTCCAGAAGATCAGACGCCCTCTTCTGGTTTCTGAGGGCACTGCATGCATGGTACACAGACATGAACAGGCAAACACCCATACACATAAAATAAAAATAAACCTTTTTTAAAAAGTGAAATCACAGAGTTGGCTGAGGTAGCGCCTACTGAGGGCTGGACTTGTACCCAGACACCCTCGTGTTCACACCCTGTTATTCCTGTGTCCAGATTCCTCCTTATAGAGCACACGTCGATGGACTCAGGACCCACGCATCCACCCCACCATATTGGTCTGTTTAACTTGGCTGCCTTTGTGAGACTGTTTCCAAATAGGAGCGCATGCTGAGGTTTTAAGGATTAGAAATTCAAGGTGTGATTTAAGGGGACACACCTCAGCTTCTAGCAGTGTCTCTTACAGGCTTTGGTTCAATCATTGGGTGCCAGACAGTCCCTATATGTCTAAGAGGTCTTCAAGTAAGACTTAAGGGACTCTCGTGTCTCTGTAACTCAATAGTGCTGGCCCTGCCTCCTTCTCTCCTCCGTCCTCTCTCCCCTCTCCTTCCTCTCCTTCCTCTCCTTCCTCTTCCTCTTCCTCCTTTTTTTTTCTACTATAGATAACTCCCTAGATGCTGGTTCCCACTGCCTGTAGCTCCCGTTCCGTCCACCCAAGGACAATCCAGCATCTGCATTTCTGCTCTGGCTCCGCTTCCGTAAATCCAGATCCAGATGTGCAACTGCCTGATGAGTATCTCCACATGAGTGTCACCCAAGCCACTTAGAGATGTTATCTCCATATGCCTGTCATCTTACAGATACTGTCCTCATAAGACACATTCTGTGGTGGAAGACTGTGAAAAACAAAAAGTCCCACTGGGTATAAAGACACTGGAGAAACTCCGAGTAGCATAAGTGAAGCAGTTTATTTTACAACTTTACAAAGCCAGGTATCACTGGGAACAGTGAGTGCTCTCATCAAGCACAGAAAACAGTTTTGATCTTCCTGAGGACACAGGTTCAAGTCTTAGTAACCATGTGGAGGCTCACCAAGGGCCCTCCCTCCCTTTGCCTCTGCCTCTTTTGTTCATCTCTTGTTTCCGTGAAGACTGCGCATGGATCTCTCTATATTTTACATCCTGTTTGTTTTAAAGTGCACCAGGAATGTGACCTTGTTTGCACACCTCAGTTGGCTTTACTGGTCAGGTTGTTAAGGGCAATGGCCCATTGTCTCTGCTAGTCCTCCAGGTCATTCTGTTCCATGTAGCAAGTGAAGTCACGCTTGGCAACAGACAGTGCTTTAAGTGAACCATTGAATACATCAATAAAGCAGCATCTAATAATTAGACTTTTTACCTTATAATACTTTAAGGAGGCAAGCCACACTGTTGTAATTTTCTCCTCTAACCTTTTAGTTTCAGTGGATGAGTTTGTGGGGGAGAACTAGACAGCCAGCAGGGGTCCAGGCTTTCTGTGTATCTGTAATTAGACACAGATTGACTCAAAGATACTTTTCTTTTCTTTTCTTTTCTTTTCTTTTCTTTTATTTTATTTTATTTTATTTTACTGGGAGAGTCCTCAGTAAACACCGAGAGCAGCTCTAGCCCGCATTCCAGCCTCACTGAATTTTCCTACTGATGTAATTGGGACCTAACCTTGATTTCCATATCTAACAAATCATAAAACCCAAATCACGTTTCTATTTCGTCCCCTCAACTGTCTCTTGAATCTGTTTATGAGCAGTAGGAGGGAGTGATTATCAGTCACGAGACAGAACATATGGCTGCTGTTAGCACTTTCACTCAGGCCATAGGTTGTGTTCAGCTGCATGAATGCAATCACTTCCTAAATGGGGTCTCACCTCCAGCTGCACTCCACAGGCGCGCCTCTCTAGTCCAGCGTAAACATCATAACGCCTCTTTTCTTTGGAGACAAAGCCTCATGTAGTCCAGGCTGGCTTCAAATTGGCTACATAACCAAGGATGGCTTTAAACTCCTGATTATCCTGCTTTCACTTCTCAAGTGCTGGGATTGTACATTGCCAGCTCACCTGACTAACACAGTAATTCTTAGTGCCATTATCTTTCTGTATCTTAGTGTATTACCTCCCTGCCTTCGAAGCAACTCCCTGCTTCTCAAAGGAGATTCAGGCATTTATGAGGAAGCCTCTACCTTCCCTCCCTCTCAGAATCATGCCTGTCAGTTTTCTTTTTTCTGATATATATATATATATATATATATATATATATATATATATACACACACACACACACACACACACACACACACACACACATACACATGTCTTCAGACACACCAGAAGAGGGCGTCAGATCCCATTACAGATGAACTACTATGTGGTTACTGGAATTGGAATTGAACTCAGGACCTCTGGAAGAGCAGTCAGTGCCTTTTTTTTTTTTAGATTTATTTATTTATTTTATATGAGTATACCACCATTGTTCTCTTCAGACACACCAGAAGAGGGAGGGCATCAGACCCCATTACAGATGGTTGTGAGCCACCATGTGGTTGCTGGAAATTGAACTCGGGACCTCTGGAAGAGCAGTCGGTGCTCTTAACTGCTGAGCCATCTCTCCAGTCCCATAAAAGCCCTTCTTTAGGAGTTGAAATTCATTGGTTTCAAAAACTGATGGAGGTATATCATAACTTCTCTGGGTGACATTTTCTGTTGGGAATGTTTGGGCCTGCCAGGCTGGCCCACTAATTCAGAATCACAGCAGTGGGCTCATGGTCGCCCGCTGTTCTCACCTCTCTCCCTCAGGCCAGGAATCAGGAGGCACAGCTTTCTCCTCATGAGTTTTTTGCATCCCATGCTATGTTCTGTCTGCACAAGCAGCTAACAGGGAGATGACTTCCTTCCTGGGAGCTAAGGTTCAAAGACATAGCACTTCCACTCAAGCACTGCTCTCACAGGAAACCTCATTTTCCTCTCACGTTCATTACTGAGTCTTTCCCCAAAGTGAAAACTAAACCAAACTAAACTAAACTAAACTTCACATCCTTGCCAGGCATGGTGGTGCACACCTTAAATCCCAGCACTCAGGAATCAGAGGCAGGCTGATCTCTCTGAGTTCGAGGCCAGCCTCATCTAGAAAGTGAGTTCTAGGACACCCAGAATTATGTACTGAAAAACTGTCTCATAAAAACAAAAAACAAACATCAGAGTGGGTGGGTGGGGCAAAGAACCCTCATAGCTTAGGTCACCGAGCACAAAGCAGTTGTTCCAACCTGGAATAATTTTTTTTTCCCACTGAGAAGATATTTATTGTGCAGTATCTGGAGACATTTTTGGCTATCACACCCAACTGTTTGTTTATGGGTAACTAGTAGATAGGACACAAGGATGCCACTAAACAAGATTAGGATATAACGCTCCAGACAGCTTCCCACTCTTGCGTATGCAGGCCCACGGCGCTGAGCTTGAAGAGTAAGCAGATGGTTTCCCTGGGCCTTGTCTTTTCCTCTTCTGAACTTCATTCAACATGAACAGGGGTTGCTGGGGATTTAGAAGCAGTAGTAAGGAGTTGAGACAAAGCCACAGGAGCTACGTGGAGACTACAAATTTCTGATAGGTTTTCTATAAACTTACAATGCAGAACCACGAAAGTTCATACCTACTTTAAAGTCAGCTTGCAAAGAAGACACCTTAATTTGTTCTTTGGAGACTTTTAATAGTACAAGAAGGGTAAACTTGCTTAAGCAATAGAAAAGTTACCATGGTCAGAACACCCTTCTGAAGCAAACTCTTGCCTTGCCTGCCCCCTTCTCTGCAATGCTCAGTGCTGAACCCAGTGGTTTGTATGAGCAAGGCAAATGCCTCACCCTCAGACTGCATCTCCAGCCCTCAGAGCTTCCTCCATCAGGCTTCTCTTACTAGCCGGCCCACTTCCCGGGACCTCCCCTTGTCCTGTTAGTGGAATAAGCTGTGTGTGTTTCCGTCAGATGTTGGTTACATCTCAGGCACACTGATGCCAGTGAAGATTCAGAGAGGGGGATGGGCCGAGAGGAGACTCTTCCTTCAAATTCATGTTGAGTAAAGAGGATCCATTCTGGAAAAAAATACTTCCTGGCACAATTGAGTCAACACCCAGTGGGGAAAGAGAGAAAGGGCAAAGGAATAAGCTTGGATTTAATCTGTAATTGTTGTACAAGTTTTAATGTGTAATACCGAGTGAAAAGAATTGTGTTGAAAATGAGAAGTACTAATATTATTGCCTCTTAAGTCATAGACAGGTTCACTGTGACTTAATCCTCACTGTCGACTAGATCTAGAATTAGCCAGAAGATGGTGAGGCACACCTCTGTATGTGTCTGTAAGGGTGTTTTCAGAGAGGGTTAAGTGAGAGGCAAGACTTACGGTGACTGTAAATTGTAGGAGGAGCTAAGGTGGGAGGAGTTAGGAGAGGAAGAGGAAAAGGAAGAGGAGGAGTTAGAGGGGAGATGTAGGAGCAATTGGAGAGCCATGCAGGTATAGAGAGCAGTCGTGGGTAATAACTTTTATTTAGGTTAGCTAATTGGGATACAACGCTCTTCATATGGGCATCTTGTTATTAATCATTACCAAACATATAAAGCCTTTGATTAATCTTTTAAGCATTAGAGTCTCATTCTCTTACTGGGACCGCATGGAGGGCGGGATGGTCTGGGCAATGCCCTGCCTTGTGGAGACAGCGTGGAAGATTGGCAGAGCCATCTCCCATGCTGACATCTCGTGGGTGGCAGGGCTGGTATTTCTGGCTGGTCATTTCTAGCTGCTGTGCACACGTGGCCTCTGGCCACAGAACATGGCGGCTGAGCTAGGCAGAGCCTCCGCAGCTTAGATAGTCAGCTTGACCAAAGGCCGATTTTAAATAATTACTACAACAGTAAATGGCACCATCTGTGTGCTGGGGGTGTGGAAAGCCAGCCGAGTGCTGGCTTTGTCCTTTTTCTGCCTCCTCATCCACTGTCACAGGAGCAGCTCCCACCACACACCATTAGCTGAGCTGCTCCACCTGCCTTCCCAACCGTGGCTGACTGAAACCCTCTAAGCTATGAGTCACAATGTTTTCTCCCTTATGTCATTGTTTGTCGTTTCTCTCACTTATCACTGATGTAAAATCAACTAGTGCATTCACATTTACAGAAGTCCCTGACACGAGTCAACACTCTCAAAGATTTATTCTTATGTGTCCTCATGAGTTTATATGAACCAAGTGCACACAGTTGAGGGAGTCCCAGGTAGTTGTGAGTTGGCTGATGTGGATGCTGGGAGCTGAAGCCAGGACCTCTGAAGGAACAGTATGTCCTTTTAACAACAGGGCCATTGCTTCATCCCTGAATCAAAATTCTTTGATTTCTGTTTTGAGAATGAAAGAACTAATTTTAGAATATGTACTTGCTACATAGGTCAAAAAGGTAACATCAAAAAGAATATAATCAGACTATATTGTTTAGCAAGTTACCGTAGCACAATCATGAGTGGCCAATACAAGATTTGGATCACTTAGGAATTTCATGTCTGCACTGGGGGATTGTTTCTGCCAATTAAAATTCCTAGTACACAGAAGGAGATAACAATTACATTAATTGAACAACCAGCATCATATGGTAAGAATTTACTAAAAAGGTTACTGTAAAGAGACTAAAGTGATAACTTTTACAAATTAATCAACTTTTTAAGATTTTAGGAGTTTTTCTATATTTTCAGATGTTTTATGCATTTGGTTAACAGAAGCTCTTTTTAATTCTGAGTATTGAAGAGAGGATTTTTTTCAGAGTAGTCGGTTTCTTTACTTCCTAGATGGCAAACGGTCCTAACAACAAACACTGGGAGCATTCCTTAACACATAGCAAGCGTCCTGCCTGCTGCCATTTGATGCAGTGGTTACAGGACTTATAGTCCTGGGTTGTGTCTTAGAGATCAAGGATGGACAGACACAGACTCAGAATCAGATCTCCTATATAGTTGAAGGCTACACCTAGAATTTGAGGCAAAGACTTTCGAGAAATACCCTCTGGCTGAGGTGTTCTAGAAAGTTCCATAATGCAAAGCGCCCGGAAGGAAGCTGCCTGAGTCCTGATACCACCCTTCCACAACCAAGCCACAGTTGTCTCCTCCAGTCATTTCTTTCTTTCTTTTTTTTTTTTTTTTTCGAGACAGGGTTTCTCTGTGTAGCCCTAGCTGTCCTGGAACTCACTCTGTAGTCCAGGCTAGCCTTGAACTCAGAAATCCGCCTGTCTCTGCCTCCCAAGTGCTGGGATTAAAGCCGTGTGTTACCACTGCCCAGCACCTCTAGTCATTTCTGAGCAGCGCCTCCTCTTTGAATTTCTGCTTAGTTATCAAACTGACCATAGCAATCGATGAGGCACTGAGGGTGGAGGTGTCCCAGGCTCCTCAGGAATGGAGAAAGCTGTTCTATGCTGCTTTGAGATTCTAGAGAGGAAAGGAGGCCTTTCCCTACTAGATCTCACCAAACAGAAGGAAGGCTTGGGTGCTGAGTAGCCAAAGAAACCAAGAAGCATCTGGTCCTCGAGAAGCTACTGAAATTAAAGTGTCACAGTACAAGCTGGATCCCAGAGCCCTGGGGCTGCTTCCCAGCCCTAAGTGGCCTGAAAATGAATCAAAACTTCATGATCCCAGTGGGATCTTACAATGTTTGTTTACATTGCTGGGCAGGGTGGAACTGGAAGACACCTTGTAGAGAGCTCTTAAAAGTCACACCTAACTCAGAAGGTGAGAGGAAATAGAAACCAACTGTAAGGACCCCAAAGCTGCCGTGAAGGAGCCTCCATGTGGTTGTGAATATGAACATAGCATGTGATAGTTTGGCCTCTGGGTCCACCTGGTGGTGCACATTTCTTTCTTTCACTGCTGATCACTATACATGACGTCGTCTCCCTGCAGTGTGGCAAGTGCCACACAGCTCAAGACGTAAGGCCAAAGTGGGTTCTCCAAAAGAAAGAACCAAGGAGGGAGTGGTTGGTGAAGCAGGCGAGTCTCTGTGGGACCCGGTGTGATCGAGGGAGCTCAGCGAATGTGTTTTCATTTCTGGGGACACAGGAGATTCCCCCAGCCCTGCTCCTGAGCCTGGTAAAGAATTTCTACAGTTCTGAGGCTGGCTGCATAATTGATACCATGGTTGTCAGAGAGCCTCACTTCACCACTACTTAAGGTCAAGGTGGCCAGCAGATGCCTGCTAGAGCTGTAGTCCAGTAGGACCTTCCCTACCCTTGTGTGTGTGTGTGTGTGTGTGTGTGTGTGTATGAAACAGTCTATTGCTGACTGACCTGTACTGTTCTTGAGGATCCAGACAGCTGCCTGGGCAGGCCTGCTGTCATTGCTTGAGGATCACATGACAGCGGACAGCTGCCTGGGCAGGCCCGCTGTCATTGCACCTCTCGCAGCCTCTGTGCTTAAGACTTACATGCCCTGTCCAGTCAGGTCGATTTAATCTCTAATTCCTAAATTTCTCATGCTTCCCTTCTCCAGCTTCAAGGACCAATACTTCCTCTGACCTGCCAATTTAGATGGCACATTTGAGCTTCCTCAGGCCCTAGTCACAACCTGGAGATATACTGGGGATGACGTCGCACTTGGAAGTCACTCATTACTAAACTTCAAGCAGTAACCCTTGAGGGTTGCTGCAAACAGATCACCTTGGCTGACAATATTGGAATGGCCCATGATGTCAGGGATCCTGGAGAGATCCCTGGGGAGACAAAACCTAGGACTGCTGTGGCTAAGGATGCATGCTAGGCTTAATCATCTCCATTTAGAGGGACAATGTGAGCCCAAAACGACTTTAGAAATTCAGTCTAGATTGTTATTGCTCTTAAATATAGGCTTAATTATATCCAGCAAATTCACACACACACACACACACACATACACACACACACACACACACACTTGAAGTGCAGAGCTCTGAGAAGTCTAACACATGAAGAATCCTGTATGTATCATATCTCCAGCCCCTGATATGCTACATGCAAATTCAGTTTGTGAAGCAGCTAGAGCCAGTTCCAGCTTGGGTGTGTGAAGGGTAGAATGGTGGTACCCAAGGTGGCGAGGATCACACTCACCTGGAGGGCTTGCTAAAGCAGACTGCTGTCACCAGATTATGTGAGGATGCTGGACTGGGGACCATACTCACAATCAAGAGCAGGATAAGCAGGAGTTAAGCCACTCACACGGTTATGGGTCGAACAGCCAGGCAAGCGTTGTGCTCCCATGGCACCGCTACTTGAGACAGGTAGGAAGATGCCTGAGCCCAGGAGCTTGAGACCAGACTTTGCAATATAGTGAAACTTAGAAAGAAAAGAAGTGTGATCATACAAAGGAGGGAAGCCTATTAGCAGCACAATTTCAATTAAAATGAATGTAACATATACTTAGCCAATGAACTTTTTAAATTGGTCTTCTAAGCATCTTATATTTATTTCGACAACTCTAAGATGTCCAGTAACTTTCCTACAATTACACATTGCTTTCCTAATTATATAAAAAGATTTTCAGGGTGACTGGCTCTTGATGGCTTCGTTTGGTCAAAGAAGCTGAAAAGCCGTGTTTGAAGAAGTTAATGCCATATGGTCAGTCATGCAGCTGATAAACTGAAGAGCTAGGACTCAAACCCAGGCAGCCAGTCTCCTGAAGAAGTGTGCTTAGCTTCTGCCTCTGGATGCAGCCTTTCCAGTTTTCTGTCATCTAGAGATTTGATGAAGATATCTTTTTTTTTTTTTTTAAGAGATTAGCTTTCAGCCTGGGATATAGCTGAGTGGTAAAGGGCTTGCTTGTCTAGAATGCACGAAGCCCTGGATTCAATCCCCAGTGCAGAAAATAGAGACTGGCCTTTGTCCAGTATTTTCTGGCTCCCAGACCTTACACTTGGCAGTGGGTAAACAACATCCAAGACTGACAGGGAAAAGGGCTAGCACAGGGTGAGTTCAGTTCCCAGCACTAGCTATATGATTAAGGCACGAAGGGTTTATTGGTTTCTATGCCCAAAGTATACGAGAAATAGATTGTGTTTCAGAGATTGAATCTATAGATAAGGACATTGTGGCACGGAGGTGGCATGTGATTTACCCGTGAAAGGTGAGGGAAAGTCTGCCTTTCCAAAAATTAAGGGACAGCGATGTGGCCCAGGGCAGACCACCTGTATAATGTGAGGTGTGAGGCTTTGGGTTCTCTCCCCGCCCCTGTAGTTTGAGTTGCCACCTTGGTTTAAGTTGGAACTTCCTAGGAAGTGACACTCCAGTGGGCCCGCCCACCTTGTGTGTATTTCCTTTCTCATGTATTCTGCTTAACCGTTGAGGAAGTACTAATGAGCTTCAGGCTTCACACATGCTAATCCCACCACCTGCCACAGAGCTGCACTTCAGCCACATTTCTTAGTGTTTGATGCTGCTGTTGCTGCTGTTGTTGTGGTTTTAGTAAGTTAGTCTTTGACGGCTATTTGCTTTTGTTGGTTTTATCATGGTCATGTGAATATGCACATGCAGACGTCAGAGGCTGATCAAGTGGAAACTTAAGGGTTCTTTGGAATGTCAGATGGATGTTGTTTTAGCTGAAGTGGACACAGGTGAAAGACTAAGGTAGATTCATGAAGGAACATTTAGCAGATGCAGGAAAAAGGATGTTCTGCTAAAGCAAGCACATGAAAGGACATGTGATGAAAGACTCTTTGGTAACCACACACATGTACTGGTTTGCCTTACATTCTGTAATTGAGTTGTATTTGTTGGGACTCCATAGAGAGAGAAACACACCAAAAACTTGCAGGTGGTGTGCTGCAGTTTCTTGCTGATTCTGTGGACTCTGGATGCCTAGCAGAGTGATGGCAGATGAGACAGATGCACATGCTGAGTTGAGGCAAGACGTGTGCTGAGGCAAAACCTGTGGAGGACACGTGATGTCTGGCTAGTATAGACAGGAGTCAACAGACAGTGATGGAGGCTGAGCTAGGCTTGCTGATAGAACTAGCAACACTTGTAGGTCTCTCATCTTCTCTAGTCTTCGATTCCCTGAGAGAGGCACAGGCAAGAACTTCTGGGATTCCTCTGGGTCCCTCCTGCTGACTAGAGCCAGGCTAGTGCCTGGCTCTCTCTGCTAGACAGTGCCACTGCTGTTGATTTGCATTTGCTATCCAGCTCTACGAACTGGACTGCTGGTGTATCTGTGAAGTGCCTGTGAGTGGCTCGAGCTGCCGCTGCCTGCTGACCTGTCAACTGAACTGCCGCTTTCCAGACAACACGGACAGAAGTTGCTCCAAAGAACCTTTCTAAACAGGCCCACTTCTCCTGTATCCTTTAAAAGAGAGTTTAAGAGCCAGCAGTAAAAATAGGCTTCGAAAAAATTAAAGATACAAGTTAACTTCAAGTCTCCTCTTCCATTGCTGTTTAGCTTATTATTATTTCCTTTCATTTTGTGTGGGTGTGGGTGTGGGTGCTTACTTGCCTATATGTTTGTGCACCACTAACATGCGTGGTGCATTTGGAGGCAAGAAGAAGGCATTGGATCCTCTAGAACTGGAGTTAAGATGGTTGTGAGTCACCATTGAGTACAGGAATCAAATACTCTGACAGAGCAGAGTGTGCTCATAATGGCCATCTTTGCAGCCAGCTACCTTCTTAGCGTTTGAAGCAGATCTTTTACTGAACAGAGCTTACTGGAGTTCACCAACTGGTCAGACTGCCTAGCAGTGCACCAATGGTCTGCCTGCTTCTCCCCTCGGCTGCCCCAGAGCCCACTGCCCCAGCTCTGGGGTTATAGATGTCTCTCATGTTTGGACCCGACCTCAGACCCTCATGCTTGTGTACTTTATTGACACTTAATTGACAGACACATCTATTTGGTCCACTTTCATGGATTTTAAATGTCCTAAGGAGTTTAATATTTGTTAACAGTGTCATACAGCCCAATATATCCCTCCATAGGAGACAAGTAACTTAGAATTTCTATGTTTACAGAAACATTAGAAAAAAAACTGGCTGAACTGTGACATTTAGTACGATTTGGTTATTTGATTCAATTTAACTTTGTTATTATTTAATTAATTTATTTTGGTTCTGGGGATGGAATCTAGGGCCTTGTGATTGTTAGACTAAGTACTCTGGTCATCTTTTAAAAGTTATCATATAACCAATTATGTGGGGTGCTGGTCTGGGAGAAGCAGCTGGGAACCTGGTTGAGCGAGTCTTGAACCCTGGAATATTATCTGGACGGCAGGTATTTGGCTTTTGTACCCAGGCCCTGGTTCTTTTCATTCATCTTCGGCCCTCCACAGCCCCTCCCAAAGAGAGGTCGATGACCATCAGTCACAAGGAACAGTGCCTCAGGCTCTCCCACATGTAGATGAGGTATCTCCAAGCTCTCAGACTAAGCCAATAGGCATTATCTGCTGCCAGACCCTAACCCACCCTGAAACTGTATATAAGGGCTCTATTCTGGAGAAGTAAAGGTGCGTTCAAGAATCATCCTGGTGTCTGAGAGTCTCTGTCGCAAGAGCTGTAACACTAGAGCTGTAACACTTAGGGGGAGATCTGCTGTCCCAGTACCTTCCTGGGGCACCAAGCTGCCTCCTTGCCAGCTAGCTGGCTTCCTATCGGCTCAGCGCTGAGAGACAGATGCAGCACCTGGGAGTGACCAAGCAGCGACAGCAGAGGCAGCAGTGGGGGCAGGCAATCTCTCCTTCCTGTTCGCCGCGCTCTGTACCCATTGTGGGACACCCTCCGGAACCAGGGACCCACACAATTACTTAAAATTACTTTAGTGGACAAAGACAAATTGCCTTAAAATAAGTACTAGCTGGGCCACCAAGATGGCTTTGTGGGTAGATTCCTTAACCTACAAGCTGAGCTATCTGAGTTTGACACCCAAGTAGGAAACCAAAAGAAAAGGTAAATAAATAATATTCAAAAAATCAGCAAAGGCCTTAAATAGGCTACTTCTAGTAGAAGAAACACCCCACACACACTTATACACACACACCAAACCATATGTATATGTGTATATATGTTTGGTGTTGGTATATGTATGTGTGATATATGCTGTATATGATATATATACATATATATGTATAAATATATATGTGGTATATATATATGGTATATATGGTATATATGTGTATATAAGTATGATATATGTATATTATATATTATATATATATATGGTATGTATACATATATATGGTTAACATCAAGAAATAATATATATGGCTAATGTTAATAAATAAATATATATTTATTATAGTTATAGGGCCTTGTGGTTGTTAGACAAAGTACTTGAATCATCTTTTATACCTGCATCTCTCTCTCTCTCTCTCTCTCTCGCCATATATGATATATGTATCTATATCTCTACACCTATGTAGATATATCTATATTTATATCTATGTCATATACATGGAGAAAGAGAGAGAGAAAGAGAGAGAGAGAGAAAGAGCGAGAATATAAAATGTTCAAGTGGGAAATAAACAACAATGAACACTCTGGTCAAGCAGATAGGTAGAATGCACTAAACCCATCTATCACTTCTAATTTTACTTCCATGATAATATTTTCTTAACACATCAGGCAGGTGTTACCCTTGAAATCATATATGGGACTACATCACTCTTGCCAAGTCCTTCTTGTGGCTCTCCATGTCACCTGGAGCAAGCCACAATCCCTAGGGCCTGGTGACAGCTGGCACTGCCTCACTGGCCTCCATCTCTCCTACTTGCTCTCTCCTTCTCTCCTCCCTGTCTCCTTATGTAGTCGGGTACAAAAATACAGTTCAGCCTTCAGGATGCCAGTTTCCTCTACAAAAATGCTTTTCCTGGTGTCAGAGAGGTGGCTCAGCCATTAAGAACACTGGCTGCTCTTCCAGAAGACCCTGGTTCAATTCCAAGCATTCACATGGCAGTTCACAACTATCTGCCACTCCAGTTCGAGAAGGTCTGAGGCCCCTTTTTAGCTGCGGTGTTAAGAAGATATTACCATGTAAGTCATTAGTTATCTGATAGGAGCGTCCCATTGCAGTGTATGCTTTAGCTATAAACCCTAGAGAAGCTTCAGGTTTCTCTAGGCCTTAGAATAATTGCAGTCAGACATTATTTAATTTGATTAGAAACATTGCTATCAAAATTCTCATTTATATCTTCTTGTGCATGTTTTTCTACAAGCTGATATCCCAGTTTCTTATTCTACATGGTTGGAGATTGTTTGAAGCAGCCCCTGATTAAACACTGCACTTCATTCTCAAGAATAACATCCTCAAGAATAATATCCAGCTTGGGTAACCATCCACAGGTCTATGAAACAGCCATGGTAGAGGGTAAAGTTGCATGTTACCTGTTGTAACTAATTGGATTCATGAAGGCAGAGAAAGGAACAAATTTATGCTTGCATGTGTCTCAGTACAGAATCAGAGAAAGATAGTCTAAGGATCATAGATGAAAATTTGAACAGGGGGAATGGCTAAGCAGTTAGGAATGCCTACTGCTCTTGTAGGAGACCAGAGTACAATTCCAAGCGCCCACTCTGGCTGGCTAACTACTGCCTATAACTATAGCTCCTTCTCCTCTGGACTCAGCAGGCCCCTGTGTTCTCACACACAGATCCCCCCACACAGATACCCACAAACGGATACACACATGCACACATAATTAAGAGCAATAGCAGGCATAGTGGTTCAGACATTTAATCTCAGCAGTTAAGAGGCAAAGACAGGTAGATCTCTGAGATCCAGGACAGTTCCAGGACAGACAATTAAAATGAAAATTTCTGGTTTCTTTGGAGACCCAATTGTGTCATGTGATGTTTTTCTGGAAACTGTCTTATGAGAGGCTGTTTTTGCTGAAGCAGAGACGTGGGAGAATGTTTTGCTGAGAACAGACATGTGGTGTTTTTCTGGAAGCTGCCTCGAAAAGGGGCATGTGAAGTTTTGCTGGAGGAGATGCGTGAGAGAACAGTGGTGTTTGGAACTGGTATAAGTATAACCCAACAGAGAGAGGACGATGCTGTGGCATTGGTTCACCTTACCACTCTTTGCTGGGCTTTGTTGGGCTTTGTTGACACTGGTCTTTGCTGACTATGCTGTGTGGTATTGGTTTGTCTGCTGATCATTGTTTGTTGTGACTTCCTAGAGAGAAATGCACCAAAGAACTTCTAGTGGTGTTCAGGTGGCTTCTTGCCAATATCCTGACAGTGCAGATTGGATTCGCCCAAAAAACCTATTTCTAAACAGGTCCATATCCTGCTTTGCCCTATTAACCTTTCCTTTCCACTACCTCTTGTGGGTGGTGGGCTAAAAGAGAGGTTAAAGCATTTAACACACTTATTAAAGTAAGTTTTAAAAAATATAAGCCTACAGACAGTTCCATAGAAAAACCCTGTCTTGAAAAACAAAACAAACAAAACTAAATCAATACTCTTAAAATAAGTAATTGTTAACAGTAGTTCTTTGGGGGCAGGAAAATTAACCATAGTTTCAATATTTTTTTATTCTCTCCTTCTCTGTAATTGTACAAAGAATAATTCAACAATTTTAAGTATTTTTAAATTTGTATTCATTTATTATGTGTGGCTCTAGGGATCAAGCCTGGGGACTTGGGCATGCTCAGTACTCATTCTACCTCTAAGCCACAGATTTTCTCAGCCCATGTGATTATTGATAACTAAGTTTTATTGTGGTTGTTTTGGCTTTTGTGAGACAAAGTCTCACAATGTAGACCAGACTGTCCTTGAACTTAGAGATCTGACAAAAGATCACACTGTCTCCCAAGTGCTAGGATTTAAGGTATGGGCCACTGGTTTCTGAAAGTAGTTTTTAAAAAAGAAAATGTAGGTATTATTTCTGGTCTTCATAAAAAAAAAAAATCCACTTGACTTTGCAAAACTTGGTCCACTGACCTGCAAATGAACTAAACAGGAAAAAGCAAATACCCTGCAGTTAAAGCTAACCTTCTGCATCCTGGTGCACCTTATCTTTTTAGCCTACAACCATTCAGTGTTTACCAAAAATGTTGGCTGGAGCAAACCACTGAGCAGAAGGTAGCCAGATCCTATCATCCTCCTGCTACAAGATCTAGACCACTCATAGCCAGCTTCAAATCAGTGTTAATGTCCATAGTTATGTTAGTTACTATATTTACCAGTTTATTCAGTTGCTACTTGCTGAGTATCTATAAGCTGGAGAATATAAAGCAAGCCTCAATAGTAAGAAGAGTTTTGATGGGGCAGGCAAAAGGATGAAGGAAAAGAAAGAAAAAAACCATATTTGCATAAAAACTTAAATAATTATGACACATACAATGTAAACTGCATTAAGACCCATATTTTAAGAGTTCCCAGATAAAGATGAAGAACTTTGGGGTGGGGTAGCTTCCTAGTGAATCTGAACTTACATGAATGCTTTGAGGTCTTAGCTGGACAGTGTCCATCTGTCTGTCATCTATCTTGTTTGCTTGCCTTATTTGAAACAAGCATCTGAGTCTCTGCATTCCATAAGCTGTCCCAAGATGCTCAGGCGTGAAATTGACAGAGAGCTCAAAGAACCGATGGGAAGTCTTTTAAATTAGGCAAACTCTAACTCCCAGTTCAAGGGAGTAAGAAGGTGCTGGGTCAGAGCCCTGGAGTGGCTCAGGACTACAGGATGCCTGCTCACTGTATGACAAGCAATGCTAACACTTCCCTACAGGGATTGGACTGTACAAAAAGATAAGCTGAAGAAATGAATTAGTCATTCCATTAGGCAATGGAATCAATGGAATAAAAATATTTCCCATCATAGTTAGGTTTTTTTAAAAGGGCTTTTTACACAAAAGGAACCCTGGCTTGAATGTGCAGGGGAAAATGTGACATAATGCACTGAGGACAGCAATGGGTGGTAGACAGAAAGCCTGCCCGTGAGGACTGGGCGTGGAAAACTTCTCTCGCTCTGCATGGTTTCCTCTTTTGGTTGGGAAGAGCGCATTATGTCATCCTGTCGTTGGAGGTCATCTTTCTCCAACTTGCATTGTTCCTCAGAAGAAACACAGGAAGACATTCCCTGTGACAGTCGCTTCCCTTCACAGCTGGAGCCTTATCAAGCCCTTAAATAAAGCCTGGCAACTAGGCTGAGCCAAGATCAGAAAGGAAGGGACAACAGCAGCTCTTTTCTGACTAGGATAATGGATAGGAAATTGCTCTACCCTAGGGTACTCTTGCTTCTCAGTAACACCAGTTCTACCCAGTCATTCATCTGCTGAAGGACTTACTAGCTTAATTTCTGATTGTCTTGGTGGCACTGATAGACTAATGACAGGCAGGCTCAGAAAGACCCCTTTTTATTCTTCCTCTCCCTCTCCATACAACTGAGTCAGCTGTTTCCCATCAGTCACCATTTTCAGAGAGTTCTGAAGACAAGAATTTCAGGTTGACCATAGCCCCTAGAAATGATTTATTTTGTGGGGCTGGAGCTCAAACCCAGAGCCCCATGTGTAGGTAAACACTAGTCCCTACCCTTACATTTTTCTCTTTACAGATTTTTGGATTCTTTTCATCTGGACCGTCTTTCTTACCATTTCATTTTCTAATTAAAAAAAAAAAAGATGGCCGGGCGTTGGTGGCGCACGCCTTTAATCCCAGCACTTGGGAGGCAGAGGCAGGCGGATTTCTGAGTTCGAGGCCAGCCTGGTCTACAGAGTGGGTTCCAGGACAGCCAGGGCTACACAGAGAAACCCTGTCTCCAAAAAAAAAAAAAAAAAAAAAAAGATTTCACAGTTGTTTGGGTGGTACACAACAGATTAGTGAACATAGAGCTGGAGCCAAAAGCAGGGGCCACAGAGGAAGATTCGTGCTTGTTGGGCCGTTTCCTAGATCCCAGGAGTTGTGAAGAGCACTAGCTGGAGCTTAGTGACAGCAAACAGAGCAAGCTGCAGAATAACCAGGGCAGCAGGGGTGGGGGAGTGAGGCAGGAAGAGCTAAAGGGACTGGGGTGTGAGTGGGGGGGATCTTGTGTGGTTACGTGTGCTTTGCTATAGGTCAGCTCTAGGTTATGGCAGAGATAGGGAGAGAGAGAGAAAGACAGAGATACACAAAGAGACAGAGATAGAAACAAACAGAGACAGGGAGTTTTATATAGTGTTCTTGTGTGGTGTAAATTGCAATCTCTAGAACATAAAATACCAATAAAACCTATGACTGTTTATTTTTGAGACAGGGTCTCAGTGAATAGTCTAGGCTGGTTTTGCCTCTGCCTCCCAAGTGATTAAAGGTATGTACCATCACACCTGGAAAAATTTATGAGTTTTACAAAATACCTTTGCTAAGTGCAACTTTCTGTAGAGATAGGCTTTTGGAGGACCCAGAATCTATTCACTTTATGATGAATGCTGTGGTTACAAGCCAATTATTGGCGTAACGAGCAACTCGCACATCTAATGAAAAGGATCTGACAGTCTGACTGACACTGTGTGGTAGACAAACACACTTGTCAAATACCTAAGCTCAATTGTAGTTTCTAGTAGGCTTGTTATTCATGATGCCATCTTTACGTGTAGAAGGGAGACAAATACCTGTGAGATAGAAAAGGCTTCATTCACTGAGATGACAATGTTTTGAAAAGAAGGGACCTGGCATTAAACTCAGGTCCTTTGCTTCAAGGGAAAACTGGCTCAGTACTCAGTTTTGCCCATGGAAGATGAAACCGTTTGTTTAATGTCCATTCTGGCTTTGGCACCAGAAGGTGCGATCATGGTCTGCCCACCCCTGCTCTCTTCTCAGCTGTATCCTGGCTCATCTCAACCATGCTATCTGTGCACAGCCGGTGGCTGGCACGTGTTCACTTTCTGCCTCTGTGGGGATTCATGGATCGGCACATCACCCAACTCAGCTCGACGGCAGAGAGATTCCAGTGACATACAAACACAAATAGGGTAGTAAGAACACTTTCAAGGTAGAATTGTATATAATGGATTCAAATTCTCAGTTGACTTACATGTGTGTAAAGAGTAGGCAGAGCTCAAATCCATCGGCTCAGCGGCCTCGGCTACATCGCCGCACCTTCCCCACGTCCCCATCCTCCAAGAGTTCCTCTGCACAGCCATGTCCTGCCTGCTTTGCTCAGGATTTCCTCATATTCCTCCAACTTAATCTCTGTGTCTCCAGTGCTGACTGTTTGTTCAATTCATCATCTCTCAAGACAAGCTTGATCCCTCAAGATGCTTTCTCAGATCTGAATAGATTATCTTGGGTTCTTTTGCCAAAATTTTTCATGAGGCCTTGTATATCAACAGTACATTTGTTGAACAGATGAGAGATGGATGTACAAGTTTAAATCTGTTCATCGTCACAAATGTCTGGGAGGGTCCTAGACAACTGGATACAAAGGAGCTTTGTGAAAACTCTATCATAGGAACAGATCTGTCTTGAACCAGACTGTGATTTTAATCATGGAAGCGCACTCTATCGCTTACAACTTTCTACTAACTAGACATTTAATTTTTACCCAGAGACCATAGGCATTGTGCTGATTTATAATGTCCAGTGTAATCACCTTGAATAAGTTGCCCTCACTGTGGACACCCACATTAGCCAGAAAAACCATGGCAATGTTAGGGAGATTTGATTTGTAGCCAAATCCGATTATATACTCTCGAGCAAACCTGGCAGAAATCCAACTGCTCCAGTTAAATGGACATTTAGCCACACTGTGCATTAGATATGCCTGGTAACCTCAGAAAAATACACTTGAATAGCAATGCTGGCTTAACATACTATAATATGATTGTAGGATAGGACAAAAACTTACTGGCAGCCAGATCATTGTGCTTTTATCTAACATGTATCTGAAAATATACTTGATGGTGAGTCTATAAAAAAAAATCCCAGGAGATCTGTTACACTACTTACCAGAAAATAAGTAGTAAAAACATTTATTCAAAACCAAATTAAAAGTAGACCTTCCCCCTTCCTGTTCCCTCTCCCAACTCCTCCATCTTCTGGTCATTTTGATACAAACTATCACAGTTTTTAAAAGAAGGACCTGTGCCTCTGAGAACATTCTAACCTCAGGTGTATAGTAATCCCCATGGTTCTATCACCCACTGAACTGGGATTTCCTCTTGTTGCTGAGTAAGAAGAAACTCATTATCCTGGGTCATTCTCATTTTGAATTTAATTCCCCTTCTTGTTGCTTCCCCTCCTTCCCAAACACAGAGCTGCCCAAGTGCTGGTGGGTTTGCTCAGCTTGGAGCCTTAGTGTCTCCTCAGTGGCATACCACCAGAAGCCAGATGGCCTTTTAGCATCATTTTGATGAGAGAATGCGTTGTGTAGCAAAATCTTGGCTACAATTCTTATGGTTTCTTATATACTTTTCTTGGATGGAATTTCAGACCATTTCTAAGGCATAATATTATTCCAGTGGATACAATTTAGGCACCCTCTGGTGGTCAACAGAACACAATCAATTCTTCTGAACACTAATTTAAATTATTTAAGTGTTATGACCAGTTTTATAGTTTTCTCAGTCTAGTTTTATGACCTGAATTCTTATGTTCAAGGTATGTGCTGTCTTAGTTATTTTTGCACAGATAAAGCTTTGTCCTTTCAAAATGCTACTTCAAAGTCACGAAATGCCACAAATATCAGGTAGTGTTTATTCAGAAAACCTGAGAAAAAACAAGCCCATCCTGATTAAGGGTTTAAGGGACACATTATTAACAACAAATCAAACTCACTTCAAACTAATTCACACAATGGAAACAAGGCTGCCAATTGATAACATGAGCCCAGGACGGAAGCTGCCACAGACAGTGTGAACATTTAAATAAATAACGCCAACCTTTGAAATTGCTGTGCTGAGGGGTAGAAAATGCTTCTATCGAATTAGCAGAAACAAACTGCGCATTTTCCCCCTTTAACAGCAAACTTCTGCACTATTTTTGGAACTGTGCTAATACGGCTGGTATTCCAGTGTTTAAGGCAGTGTTGACAAGATAAAGTGCTATAATTTTAACTTGTTATTGTGAGACAGAAGCTGCCTCATTAATTTCTGCTTCATTCAAAAACTGAAGAACAAATCAATGTTTACCAATGGGAATGAAGCTAAATGAGCAGAAAAGAAAAAGAAAGAAAACCTAAAACACTCTAATAAGCCATTGGTTCACGATGGAAAAAGGATTTTAAAGGGTTGTCCAAGTTCTGTTTACTCAACAAAATTTGGATAGAAGTGAGAAGCTATTTTAGTAAATTTAAAGTAGATTTCTCAGCATGCATTCAATTTTAATGCTGCTGAAACTGGAAAAGATTCCTTTATGCACTAAATGTAGCAGTGTGGTGTAGCCCGTTATGAATGAGAGAAGAGATCTGTTCCTCTTAGAAGTCTTGGTTGCTTTGAGCCCAGAGAGACTTTACATGAACAGTGCTTTAAGTATGTTAGAGATTCAATCATCTCCCAGGCTACCCACAATCCACTTAGAAACTGTACAGATCACTGTGGCAGATGCAGCCAGGAAGCCTGTTAGACTCCATCTACTCCCATGTTCCCTCCTCTCATTTTATGAATAAAGGAGGTAAGGACAGAGAGGGTCAAAGGCTTGATTAAAATTGAACAGCTATTTAGTCGCAGTACAAACAGATCTGGCTCTTCTAGCTGCTTTCCTGCTAAGCCAAAATTAAATTTTTGAATGAAGCGTGTGTGTTTTGAAAAGTAAATTTGTTCTTCGCCTAGTTTATAAATGATCAAAGTCACCACTCATAATAATCACTTCTGGGTAGTTAACACCCTTCCTCACCTTGAATCTGAGGTAGGAAGTTATTGCTTTATTTCCAGTTAAGCGAGCAAAGGGGTACACTATTTCTTAATGGCTAGGGTGACATTATAAGCACCAGTACTACTTATAAGACAGAATACTTAGATTAAGTGTGGAAAGCATTCTGTTAGAAAAGTCAATGGGAAAACATCACTTGCAAGAGCTAGATGCTCTGGGAAGATGCCAACACGCACCTTGTATCATTATTTCAAACAGTGTCTTAAAAACAGCTGTCTAGGTTGAGTGCAGTGTTACCAAGGTATTGTATAGACAAGAGGAAGGCAATGGGAAGGTCTCCATTAAAGTCTAAGCTGGGTCCATTACTGACTCAGCTCTGTTTGGTTGCTGTTAGTAAGAAGTGAAATGTTGGTCTGGTAAACAGAGCCTGGCTGCACAGTGGGTGTGAATCAGAGCAGAGGGTACTAAGTTCCCTCTTACTGATCCTTAACTCAACAGGCAGAGAAAACTTCAGCAAGCTGAACGCTCACACCCAAAGGCTCGATGCTCTGGTAGCTCTCATTAAATTGAACTAAGAAAATGGATACTTTTCTGTTCTTAACCTCCATAGACATACAGCCCTGAATAGAACTGCTTGTGAATAAAGACTCTGGGCAAGATGTAACCTCCTGAACTTGAAGTGGACCCAGAAATGTAAAACTGTTGTGGACAAAGAATCCACCTTGCTTCTTTGCTTCTAATAGTAAACAGATTTTTCTTTTTAAATTCAAACCAAACACGATCTAAAGGATTGGGGGATGGGAGAAGGAGGAGATTGGGAGAACAGCAGGAACCTAAGCTTTCCCTTTTAGTTGTCACTTAAATAGGCACAGACATTTGTGGGCAAATCCTTAAATTTTTCTTTTTTCTTTAAATCTGTTCAAAATTCAGTTTTTTTTTTTTTTAGATTATAAAAGGCAAAACCTTTTTGAGATTAAAAAGGATAGTTGGGGAAGGCATGGGATCCCAGAATAATCTTTCTGAAATTGTGAAAAAAATTTTTTTGCTGTGCTTATGTGTACTTTTCTAGGAAGAAGGGAAGTATTTCCACTAGATCCTCAAAGACACTAGGTGATGGAAAAAGTGGAAGACCAGTGGTTGAGACAATGGGGTCTCTAGATACTGATTTATCTGGCTGCAGATAGGATCAGCAGTGATCTTATTGTGGCTGTAAAATCTGTCCCACAAAGCCTTCTTGAATTTTCAGTTATCTTGATAAACTGTAATTTTTTCACAGGAAAAAGGGAGGGGTGCATAAAATCAAATGGAGTTTATTCTCAATAAAGATGTAAATGGTGATGTCAAGAAATATTTTTATACTAGTAGCTAATCTATTTATTGTAAGATCAGGTGCCTAGACGTTTGTTCACTCATGCTGATTATTTTTATATTTCTTTCTTTTTTGAATTAACTGGCTTGAAACAAAAGGCTTGGCTCCTCCTTCCAACCAGCTTTTTTTTCTTCTTTTCTGATGCTTGAGTATGCTGTGAAATGATGATGGATTAGCTGCACTTCTATTCGATGTAGTAATTATCATTTTATAATGATTTGATTCCTGAGATATATTATATAGAAGCTATCTATATAACACAATAACTAGTTGAAATTTAGAGAAAAGAGAAAAAATGACACCAGGGAACCTGAGGAGCTTGTAAAACAAGAGGTGAACGAGGGGGAAAATGAGGACCTAAGATTAAACAATTACACACCCAAACACTAACAAACCCTAAACAGAGAAACTAGGAGGGAAAAGGACTATTTTAAACAGAACAAAGGTAGTAACGAGAAATAAAGAAAAGAAAAAAAAACTCAAGGCGCTTGGATGGCCTCTCGTTAATTAAGGCGAAGACAAGGCGAGTAGAAAACACCAGAGCTAGAGACCCTGCCTGTGATTATCAAATAAAACCCAAAAGCTCGGGGGAATAATCTTTTGTGGCAGAGACTCGCCAGGCAGCGAGAAATGCTGATTTTCCCTCAGACAACATCCACAAGGTATAACGTAACAAGGACACAGTGGGTTTAAGCACCTGCCTTCTAACAGTTATTTTAGATAATTCCTGTTGCTTTTCAATTACCCGTTTCCGGGTATACTGATCGAAACAAGAGGGGCTCCTCCATCCCAAGGGAAGGTTGCAGCGTCCACAGGCAGACGGCTTGCGGGTTAACCCTGAGGGCGCCGGCAGGAGCCCCTATCCTCAGACGAACCCTGGTCCTCAGGAGACCCCGCCTGCCCGCGAGCCCGAGCATCCTCAGCCCTGTTCTCTTATCCCATTCAAGAAAAATCCTGGGATTTCAGGAGCCGCACCCGCTTAGCCTCGGGGCCGCCGCCGCTGCCTCGGGGGTGTGCGTGTTGGGGTCCGGGGCGCAGCCTCACTCCAGGCGCCGCGGATGGGGCGCGTCCCCGTGGGCCGCGCGCGAGGATGTTGCCATGGTAACGCTCGCTCGGCCGCCCGAGGGGCCGGCGGGAATGCGGCGCGCTCTGGCAAGATGGCGCCGGCGAGGTCGCGGGGTGCGCGGTGAGCGCCGGCCGCCGTCGCTCCGCCCGGCCGGTCGCGCCTCAGGTCCGCCCGCCCGCGCGCGCCCCGCGGGCCCATGGCGGCGACAGGTGCGGGCG
>NW_021604594.1:10714127-10815985 GCF_004785775.1 Grammomys surdaster
GCCGGGCTGCCGCGGGCCGGGCGCGACCCTCGCTAACGCGCGCGTAACTTTTCCTCGCTGCGGCCCCCCGCGGCCTCCGCGCCACGCCCCCCGGGCCGCCGCCCCGCCGAGGTGCCGTCTGCCGGCCGCCGCGGGAGCTAGGAGCGCCGGGCGGCGCGGCTCCACCATGGCTCTGACCCTGTTCGGTGAGTGCGCTCCCCGGCTCCCCGCCGCGGGTGGGCCGCGCCCCGGAGCCGCGTGCGGGCTTGGGGGGTACGGGGAGGGCCGGCCGCCTTGTCGGGGCTCCTGGAGCGCGGCCCCGCGCGCCGCTCCCATTGTCTCCTCTCAGGCAGGGCCAATGGGCGTGAGCTCCCGGGCCAGTCCTGGGGTCGTGGTGAACGCACCGTGCCCCTCTCACTTGCCAACTTGAGAGGGAAGTTGGCTAGTTGTTTGCAAACCAATTTTCCCTAAGTTGGTAAATAAAGATCCTGGAAAGTTTATTATTATTATTATTATTATTTTGAACAAGATGCGTGAGCATCCTCAGCCTCTCTAGAATTGCCCCGTCCGTGTGTTGCTTCCTGTTGGATTGTTGGGCATTTGGGGGGGGGGGGAGACTTGGTACATTGCATTGGAAACTAGAATAATATGTGAACTTAATTTGGTGTTGGTTAAAATTGAAAATGTATGCTCTGAGGAAAGAGGACAGAAGAAAGTTGGTTACTGGAAGGTAACTGATCATCAGCGTAATTTTGAGTATTGGTTGGGAAATGTTATTTTGTGGATGTAGTTACTTAACACTATTGTTTCAATGGCGAAGACAGTTTGCAATGACAGTGGGCTGGGAAAAAGCACTGAAAAGGTACATTGTTTTCTTTTACAAAAACCAGACCTTGGTACATCATTTCAAGAGAACTCAGCATGTCAAAACTTAGATTTACAAAGAATTCAGTTTTTCAAAGTAGGAAGGTATGATGATGTATTAGTGACAATCACGAGCACATGTCTCACAAGTTATTCAGCATATCCAGTTTCCAGTTACGTTTTAATTATGTCATCTGACCAGGCACAGTTATGTTGTCACATACCATAAATGCTTTTTGTTGTAAATACCTCCAAGTGAATTCAGCTGCTGGCATCAGTTACTTCTGTTTCTTCATTCCCTGAAAAATAATATCCTTACCTTACCTTGTATTTAATCTGCACTATTTCGTGGAAATGGGGACTTTTTTGTACAAAGGTTACAAATAATATAAGGCTGTACCCGTAGCTGATTTTTTCTTTAGAAGCTATGGCTGTAGCTGATTAGCAACTGTTGCAGCTAATGCACAGCAGTAAGATTTCCAGAGGAAGTCTTCAGATTATATTGGAACAATAGATCTGTCCTAGTTTCTGAGATATTCTGCATTTTTAAGGGTTTCAAAAGTAAACTGTACTCCTCTAGTGTTTTCTAGAACACTGACATTCCTGATAACTAAGGCAGTTAGTTAAACTGGGAACACAATACTCTTAAAAGGATTCCTAGCTTGTAAGCCTTTACCTAGGTGGAATAAATAAACGAAGGGTGCAGAATTGTACCTGGATGGAAAACTGCTCCTGGCCTTCAGCAGGAGGCATGTTTCTATGTTCTGATATGTGTTTGTGGAAAATAGAGCTCAGTTTACATAAATGCACTTTGCTACAAGGTGAACAGGAGTAGGGGTTGGTAAAGAAAGAGAGGGGGTGGGGACTGAGAGAGACTGAAAGATTCTTACTCTGTAGCCTAGGTTTGCCTAGAACTGACTCAGTAACCCAGGTGCTAGGGTTACAGGGATGGGCTACCACACCCACCTTTTTTTTTTTTTTTTGTATTGTTGGAGCAGCAGCTGTCTTTAACTGTGTGCCTGTTGCAGATCATTCCTGTCTCCTGTGTCATCTGCCTGTCTGCTAAATGTAGATGCTTTTGTCCAAGTCCAGGGTGAAAGGGATTTTTAAAGGGACACTCAATGATTCTCTCAGGGGCACACTGAAGTTTGAGAGGTATTGAATTACAGGCAAATTCTAGGTGATTGGATCTAATTGGCCCAGTTCACAAAAACATTTTTGCATTTGTGAAGAGAAGTACCCAAGAGTTAGAGGACTTCTTGTCTTTATTTCAGGCTTCTTGGAGGGGGGAGAGGAAGTGCCCATGGTTTCTATCCTGCTATACCCTAGCCCGTTTTTTCTTTTCTTTTTTCTGTTTTTGTTTTGTTTTTTAAACAGGGCCTTGAATTCAGCCATCCTCTTGCCTTAGCCTCTTGAATGCTGAGACTCCAGTTGTATTCATTCATGGTGACCAGCCGAGAGGAGCAGTCATGAGGTTCTGTGAGATTGTGATGAAGATGTGGGGATGAGAAACCAGGTTAGATGAATGTGCTCTGCCAGTCTCAGGGGAGAGCTCACCAGCTGGAACCTTTGCCTTCCAGAACAACCACTACTGCCTGTCTTGAGTATCACAAGTTTTCAACTTGTGTTGCAAATTTTCATTCACACTTTTCTTTGATGTATGTAATATTTGTATTGGTGATTGGAGAAGTTAATTTAGATAATTTAGAAGCTCTTATTTAGTGATTTTGTGTGTATATTTTTCTATTTTTGCCTATTTTTCTAAAAAGTTTTATTTATTTTATGTATGTGAGTAGACTGTAGCTGTCTTCAGACACAGCAGAAGAGGGCATCAGATCCCATTACAGATGGTTGTGAGCCACCATGTGGTTGCTGGGAATTGGCTCAGAACCTCAGGAAGAATCAGTGCTCTTAACCACTGAGCCATCTCTCCAGCCCCATATACTCCTATTTTTGAGTATGCAGTACATATGTGCTTGTGTGTGTATGCACATATTCGTGTGTGTTTGTGTGAAGGTCAAAGATCAACTTTGGGTGTCATTCCTTGGGAACCATCCTCTGTTTTTGTGTTTGTGCCACTGTGCATTTAAAACCTCAGTGTAGTTCCTCAGATTCCTTTTACCTTTTGTTCAAGCAGGGCCTCTCACTGTCTGGAACTTTGCCCAAGCTGGCCAGCAGCTCTAGCCATCTGCCTATTTCCACTTGTCCCCATGAGTTTTGAGGGTCTGAATTCAGGATAAACATGAAGACCTGACTCCTGAGAGGCAAGAGTTTTACCTAATGAGCCATCTCTTAGTCCTACCTTGTGTGTGTGTGTGTGTGTGTGTGTGTAGTATTTGTGTTTGCATGTAATCTGTTCATGCACATGGGGCAGTCAGAGGGTGTCTTCCTTAATCTCTTTCCAATTTTCATTCTGGGGCAGTCTCTCACTGAGCCTGGAGCTCACTGTTTCAGTTAGAGAGAAACAGGATCCCCTGCCCCCATTCCTCCTAGAGCTGAGATTACAGGTGTGTGTTGTTACACAGGCTTTTCATGGGTGCTGGGCATCCAAACTCAGATCCTTATGCTCGTCCCACAAGCACTTCATCCACCTTTCACCCACTTTCCCACCTTCCCCAGCTCCCTATCTTAGTTTTGAGACAGTCTCTCACTGGGACTTTGGGTTTACCATGTAGGCTGAACTGGCCAGCCAGAGGGCCTTAGGGACTCTGCTACCCCAGTGTCTCTCGTGCTGAGAATATAGGAACTGGCCTACACTCTTGACTGACTGATGTGGGTGTTGGGGACTGAAGTCAGGTTCTCATTCTTTTGGGGCAGCAGTTTACCTACTGTCTCCAACCCTAAGGGTTCCACTTCCAGTTTTTATTTGTTTGGTTTGGTTTGGTTTTTGGTTTTTCTTTTTGAGACAGGGTGTCTTTGTGTAGCTTTGGCTGTCCTGGAACTAGTTCTGTAGACCAGGCTGGCCTCAAACTCGGAGATTCTTCTGCTTCTGTCTCCCATATGCTAGGATTAAAGGGGTGTGTCATCACACCAGTCTCTTTCATTTTTAAAAGTCATATATACATTGAAAATGTTTATCGTGAAAATTCAGAGATTTGAAACTTTCTCTTCAACTTTCAAATGAATCCATGTCTCTATCAACCTTTCTAAGATTCTGATAGGCCTTAGCCACCCTCTAAACACCCCTTCCCCCCAACCACACAGAGCCAGAGATTGATGCAAAAGCAAGAGGGGTTTATTGCTCCAGCACGATGGAGTTGTCCTGCATCCAAAGGAGAGGTGACCCCAGGCAGCTCATTTGGTGAGTTTTTATACAGTTTCGAAGGGCAGAGTAGAGCAGCAGCAACTAAGCACAATGTGATTGGCAGAACAGTGTAACTTTTAAACTGATTAGTCCTTAGGGAATGAGGTAGGGCTTTCCATATGTTTTCCTGAGGAATGTAATCAGCCTCTCCCTCCCAGGAAGGGAGTGGTACCTAAGTGCTCCTTCAACCTCTCCCTTCTGGGAAGGGAGGGGGCCTGGTGGAATTTTCCAAAGGCCCTGAGCTGACCTCTTCACCTTGATACATTTTATTTTTTTGAAATTAAATTTACTTAGGGGAGAGGAAAGCAAGAGGGGCATGGTAGGGTGCCTGTGTGGAGGTCAAAAGACATCTTTTGCCTTTTGGAACTTGGTTCTGTCTTTTTAACCATATGTCCTGGGGTTTGAACTCCTGTCAGGAGGCTTGGCAGTTAATACCTGCTGAGCAAACTTACTGGTGCAAAATTAGTTTATCTTTTTTTCTTTTATACTTGGGGTTGAACCTAAGACCTCATTTGTGCTAGGTAAACATTCTACTGAGTAACATCTTCACCTTGACACAGTTTTTTAAATCTCAAAAATAGTCAAATATGTTTCTGACAGATTCATCTTATTGGCTTTGCTTGTTTGGTCTACAAACCTATTGCTGC
The DNA here is from genome assembly GCF_004785775.1 of Grammomys surdaster. Lineage (NCBI taxonomy): Eukaryota > Metazoa > Chordata > Mammalia > Rodentia > Muridae > Grammomys > Grammomys surdaster. The sequence goes on from NW_021604594.1 coordinate 10,718,922, forward strand.
AACATTCAGGATATGGTCCCCTCTTTGGTACTGTCTTTCTCAGGACTCTAGTGCATACTCGAAGTTCACTCACCCCCCTCTCTAGTCAGTAGTGTACACTGTCAGGGGCAGCTCTGCTTTCACACTGAAGGCCTAAAATCAGCCATACACCTAAAATCAGCAATAGGCCTGACATACATGCCTGCTAACACCAAGTTTTGGGTCTCTGTGGAAAAACATTGAAACAGAGAGCTGGGAGTTATTGTAAACAGGCAGCTTTGGTGGAAGGCTGCCAAGCCTGGCTACTCATAGACCTTGTAGATAGGTAACCTTGGTGGATAGTACCAACTTAGATAAAGACAAGTGAATCATAGGCGGAGTCATAGTGGTCTGTCCCCTGAACCTTCACCCAGCTGACACTCTGTTGTAGAAGATATCTGTACTCCCCCCGAACACCCACACTCCTGTGTCATCCCCTTCCCCACATCCTGCCTTTTTATGTATACAACCTGTGTGTGCAAAAGTAAAAATTACGATCTGATCAGATTATAGACAGGTCATCTTTGCCTGTTTCTCCCCCCCCCCCTTTCAGGTGACCTCCCTGGACCCCTGTTTAATGCCCTGCTGGACAGGACAGTATACCTTGGACATTTTTCGGGAATCTACCAGATAGAGAAGTGCCTGTTTTCTAGTAATCACTAGGATAATAGGAAAGTCTGAGATCATCTAATTTAGGCCTTTTTGCTGCTGTGCCTGACAGGATGTTGTGTTAGGCCACATCTGTAGAGCCCTAGTTGGCAGAACTGGGTGAATTACCATGGTATCAGGTCATCCTTTGGCAGGAATCTCATCATTTATAGCTTAAGGGGCTGTGGTTTCTCCCAGGTCAGTGATGGGTCTGGGAGCTCAATACGGTTCCCTGTCCAACTGAACCTTGAACAGTGCTTGTCTTTGTGTGGATAGTTGGTGCTGGGGCTACCTCACCTCCACTCTCATGTATGCCATTGTTATAATCACAGGTCACCTGTAAAGTACTTTCTTACCATCTGTGGAGGTTTAAAGGAGACTGAGCCCCCAGAGGCATGCATGCATACACACACACACACACACACACACACACACACACACACACACACACATATACATATACGTATATATCTGCTTAGTTGGTGGCACTGCTTGGGAAGGATTAGGAGGTGTGGTCTTGTTGGAGGTGTGGTATCACTGGGGGCAGGATTTGAGGTTTTAAGACTTGTGCCATTCTCAGTGTGCTCTCTGTTGAAGTTGTGAATTAAGATGTAAGGTCTCAGCTATTTTTACTACCACACCTGTGCTCTGTCATCAAGGATCTTAACCCTCTGAAAGTGTAATTTTAGATTACTTTTTTCTTTTTGTCTCCCTCCCTCCCTCCCCCCCTCTCCTTTTCTTTCTGTGTACATGTGTGTTTTGTTTTGTTTCTCAAGAGAGGATTTCTCTGTATAGCTCTGGATGTCCTGGAACTTACTATGTAGACCGGGCTGGCCCCAAACTCAGAGATCCAGCTGCCTCTGCCTCCTCCCAAGTGCTGGGATTAAAGGCGTGTGGCACCACTGCCTGGCATATGCTTTCTTTTATAAATTACCTTGGTTATAATGTCTTGTAACATCAATAGAAAAGTCATTAAGATAGACACTGGTACCAGGGAATGGGCTATTGCCAAGTCACTGACCCTGCTGTGTATTAGAGGAATGTGGAAGACTTTGAACTAGGAAAGTGAATGAATGCTTTAAGTGGATCTTATGGGGTGGGAAGACAATAGTGCTGACAGCAGTATAGACTACAGAAGCCTGCCCAGCTTGAAGTTTCAGGGAAGAACAATATTAGCAACAGGGTTAGAAAACATTCTTGTGATATTTTGGCAATGAATGTGGCTACTTTCTGCCCTTGTTCTAAGAGTCTGCCTGTGAGGCTAAATTGAAAAGTGTTTGATTAATTTACTTGCTGGGGGAGATTTCAAGACAGCCAACCATGGACTATGTCACATGGTTATTAGTAGTCACCATTATTAGGGTTTACAGTAAAAATGAGCAAGTTGGGCAAAAAGAAATATAAAATGTAGTTTGAGGAGAAAAATCACACCATGAAATTTATAGACTCCAAAGCTAGAAGAGGTGAGAAGATTAAAGAAAGGCCTGATCTGAAATGGAACAGAGGGAGTGGTGACCTCAGGGCAAGACCCCATAGAGTTAAGCTTCTAGGGGAATTTCCTGCTCCTAAAAAACAATGGAGAAAAACTTTTGCAAATGTGATTCAGTAGAGGTGCTGGGGCCAGGGATGTGAGTGGGAGTCCCTGCATGGAGGTCCAGAGAGACCATGTTTGCTAACCATGAAATGAAGCCCAGATTGTGTTGGAAACTCCAAGATGTTGAAGATGTCAGAACACTGGGATTTCTTCTGAGGAGAGTTTCAAACAGAGTGTGGAACCAGCCCATGAGAAAAGTATGTTTTAGTGACGGTAGAAGGGCGGAGCCATTTGAGCACTCTGCTGTCAGACATTCGGCTGTAACAGTGATCTCAACCTGGGGCCTGGGACTCCTTTGGAGGTTGAATGACCCTTTTTCACAGGGGCCACATATCACATACATTACTTTTCATAACAATAGTAAAATTGCAGTTATGAAGTAGCAACAAAAATAATATCATGGTTGGTAGTCACCACAACATGAGGAAAGTGGGACTAGAGAGATAATTCAGAAGTTACTGTGCTTGTTGCTCCTCTTCCTCCTCCTCCTCTTCTTCTTCTTTTTTTTTTTTTGTTTTTTTGTTTTTGTTTTGTTTTGTTTTTCGAGACAGGGTTTCTCTGTGTAGCACTGGCTGTCCTGGAACTCACTCTGTAGACCAGGCTGGCCTCGAACTCAGAAATCCACCTGCCTCTGCCTCTGCCTCCCAAGTGCTGGGACTAAAGGCATGTGCCACCACCGCCTGGCCTGTGTTCTCTATAAGAACATTAAGTGCACTTAACTGCTGAGCTGTCTCTTTCCTTATTTAGTTTTAAAATTTGTCTTTAAATCTGGTATCATGTAAAAGAGTGAAAAAAATCAATAGTTGCCAGCATCCTGGAGTTTAGAGTGCTCTTAATTTGAGGTCTCCCTGGTCTACAGAGCTAGTTGCAGGACAGTTCATAGTTGTTATAGTTGATGTTTGCTATCTGTGTGCAGTATGTAAAGGAGTATTGGTGACTCTCGTCTACCCTTCAGGTTACTATTTTATAACTAGCCCAGCCTTTGGAAATATGTCCCAATCTTTGGGAATATGTACAGTTACAAAAAGTTAAGATTTGTTGTTAAGAAAAAATGTTTAACTTTTTTACATCCTTTTTTTGTCAACATTTTCTGTCTTAACATCACTCTTTCCACATAGAGACGTATTTTCCCTGCTGTTCTCTGTGTGGAAATTTAATGGCACCAGAGGCACATGTCAGACTGTGCATTTCCTTAGAGTTTTCGGATCTGATTCATGCATAACAAGAGGAAGCAGCTAGCACTCTTGTCAGGACATGACAGTCTGAGGCAGGGGGTTTACTAGGAGCTCTAGGCTAATCTAGATTACTCAGTGATCCTTGTTTCAAAAAGGAAGGCACAAATTATTTGTCTTTTAATTTTGAGCTCCAAAAGCTACTTCTATATTCTAGATTGATTTAAAGCAGTTATAAGAAATTTGGTAGAAAAATAGTTTGTCTACACATACATATGTACATATGTGCATTCGTGTGTGTGGTGCGTGTGTGTGTGTGTGGTGTGTGTGTGTAAGGTTGTAATAATAGTTCAAAAGAGATGGCATAAGCAAAATGTTGATCTTTTTAACCAGATTGGTGTAACATGGATTGTGCTCTGCTCTTCCCTTGAGACATCTGAGTAAAAGAGGACCTTGCTGGGACTCAGCTGCTGTAGTTTTCCTCAGTCTCTCTGAACGGTTCTCCCAGGTGTGGCTAAGGGACACTGCCTTAATCTCACATGAGGGGATCAACAACACCCTTAGGAACTTTATCTACCACAACATGTAACAACATCCCTGAACTTCCTGTGTAAAACAGATAGCTTTTCCCCCCATAGAAAATTATGTCTGTAAGTTGCATTTCTTTCTTTTGAAAATGTATGTGTTTGAGCTAACCTGCTTCAGTCTAAATGCTGGGGTTACAGGCATGAGTCACTGCGTCTAGGTGTTTGATTTTTATTGGTTGATAAAAATCTTGTTTTTCTGTTTGTTTGTTTGTTTGTTTGTTTTTCAAGATAGAGTTTTCCTGTGTGTAGTCCTGGTTGTCCTGGAACTCATTCTGTAGACCAGGCTGGCATCAGTCTGACAGAGATCCACTTGTCTCTGCCTCCTGAGTGCTGGGATTAAAGACGTGCGTCACTTTTTTCCTTCCTTCCTTCCTTCCTTCCTTCCTTCCTTCCTTCCTTCCTTCCTTCCTTCCTCTCTTTCTTTCTTTCCTTTGTTATGTGCACACTGTAGCACACATGTGGAGGTCAGAAACAACTTGTGGGAATCAGTTCTCACCTTCAACCGTGTGATTTTGGGGCTCAAACTCTGGTCCTCAGTCTTGGTGGCAAATGACTTTACCTGCCAAGCCATCTTGCTGGGCTAATTGTTACTCTTAAATGAAAGAAAGATATGAAGAAAGTAACAGGACAGGGCTGCCATAGTAAACATTGAAAAACCATGTTAATTAAACTATGTCTGACAAAGTTATAATTTACATTCCTCCTTTGACTTTTTGTTATAAAAGCAAGTACTTGATGACAACACTAAAAACACACTATAGCAACACTTGCAAGAGGTGAATGTTAAATAGGATGTGAAGTAGATATCAACGAAGTTCTAATTAGCAAAGGACCATCTGAGTGTAAAAACGTAAGCTGAAGTGAAAGGAAATCTATCCCCCTCCCCCATCGGACAGTCTGATGTAGCTCAGGCCCATCTCAAACCATGCAGTCCAGTCCCGGTGTCTGGTCTCTGTCTCTCAAGTGGTGGGATTACAAGGTGTGTGAATGTCTCGTCCACTGTAAAACACACTGCAGTAGTGTTAGAATGGCTTTATATCAAGAACCTCAAAGAAAATTTCTCATTTGTGGATTGTTTTTTCCTTTCCCCAAAGAACAGAAATGGCCTTGTGTGTTTTGAGTGGTTGTTTTAAGTTGAGAAGAGGTTGGGCTTTTTGAGAGTTAAGGTGTCGGGTGTGACATGAAGTGGAGACAGTGGTCAGAGCAAGAGCATGGTGTGGCCTACAGCCACCTCACTGTTCTGCAGCTGATCTCAGAGGTGCTCCTCTCTTTCCCCTGACCTCACCTTTCACTTTTAGATTGCAAGTATCTCTTGATATGAGGCAGGACTGCAGAGGATGCAGTCCAGGAACCATTGTTACTAGAATGGATTTTTCTGACCACAGACTTGACATTTGGAATCTGAATGGGTCCCCTAGGCTCTGTAAGCAGCTACAGGCCTTCCTGCTGTCCCGTTCTCACTTCAGCGCTCAATCTTCAGCCTGTACCACATGTTCCATGTTCCTTCTGTTCCCACCTTTGATGTAGATCTTGTCCCCAGCTCCATAATGGCTGTGAAATTAATTTGGTAGAGGTGACTTTAGGGTTGTAGTGACTTAGATGGAATAGACAACAGGCAAGTTCTGTAAGTGTCCGTCTAAGAGTTACGCTTGGCTGAGTGTTTCTTCTATATGGCAAAAAAACTATGGCATGACGATAAAGCTGAGGTGTGATGTTAGCATTCTACCTGTGAAGAATGCCATGCTAATTTGGCATATAGCCTGAAATATTTTCATTTATAGTCTGAGGATCTTGTGGGGGTAAGACAGAATACAGGGCAAGTATTTGATGAAGGAATTGTACTGTAAGAAGAAAAGAAAGCAGTCTTATTAAGAGGGTAAGGCATTACTAAGAAGAGTTTATGAAATGCTGTGTAAGAAATGAAACGATACTACAAATCACAGAGCATATGAGGTTGGGGAGGGCTAGATTATATATTGAGGTAAGGGTGCCAACACATGAGTTTGATTTTGAGTAGCTCCAGGACTGTGGGTGTGTATTTCTGTTCTCTAATTTGTTTGCTTATCTATTTGATGAATATTTATCGGGGGCCTAATATGTACCAGGCAAGTCTTAGTTTCTGCTTTATTTCTTGTTCATATTTACAGTAGGGGAATCAGATGGATAAAATATGCCAAGTGCTGGGGCTGTGGGAGGAGTGAAGCCAGTGAGTGGGTCAGCTGCTCTGCCTCAGCAGTCAGAGAAGGCTGCACAGCAGGGGCAGCCAGGCAGCCAGCCAGCTTCAGTCCACAACCAGGAGATGTTTCTGAATAATTTGGCATTTTTGGAGAATAATGTCCAATTCATTAAACTATTGTTCATTTTCATTTTAGCAGTACAAAGGAATTGCACATAAATTAACTTGTTTGTTCATGTGTTACCTCCTTATCAAAATGGCTGACTCATTCTCAGGGCTCTGAAAGTAAAAGGAGTACCGTCTTTTGTCATAATAAGTATTTGGGCTGCATGGCTGTTAGCTTTCATATGACCTTTACTATATGTGTTTAAACATTTATATTTCATGTGTATTAAAGGCTTTGATTTTTGTTATCTTTTAATACTTCTTGTTTGTCCAGGAAGAATTCGAGGTGACTCACAGAGATGGTGCAGAAAGACAGGAGCAGTTTGTGGGAAGCTCACTTTCTATGCATTGTGTCATTAGTTTCTTTTTCTCCCTGAATTGGTTTCCTTTTATTTTATGATCATGGTCTGCTTTCCATGTAATCAAGGCTCCCCTTAATTTTGGTATTCTTGCAATGGTCCTAAATTATCAACGTTCCCCCATTTTCAGGGAGAATTCTGTTTCATTATTGTTTCAGGGGTATAAAAAAATTGAAATTAGTTAAAAGAGTGAGGCAGGTAGTGGGAATTTTGGGGACATGAAAAGGGATAGGATCCCCTTATTTTGGGTTTGGTTGAAGTCTCTCACTAAGGATCAAGAACTTAACACAATTTACAGAATTTGTGAAGGTTGCTGGCATAAAGACACTGTCTCTTTTATAGAAGGATATTTTCGAGTAAGAATATTAACATTCTCCTTTCCAACTATTGACCTTCAATTTTCTAGGACTTACACCAAAATCCCCATTAATAGCTACAGACGTGGCAGTCTTCTTGTACAACCATTGTGGCCTATCATTTATCTGTTTGTAATCTCAAGTCACCCTATAATCTAATCATAAAAGAGAGAAAAGGAAACAAAATCCTAACCCTTTGAGATATAACTTGAGCCGAGTGGTGGTGGCACATGCCTTTAATCTCAGCACTTGGGAAGCAGAGGTAGGTGGATTTCTGAGTTTGAGGCCAGCCTGGTCTACAGAGTGAGCTCCAGGACAGCCAGGGCTACACAGAGAAACCCTGTCTCGAAAAACCAAACCAAAAAAAAATATATATATGTATATATAACTTGAGAGCCACCAAAATTGTATGTACAGATATTGCTAAGACACTTATTTGTGTCTTTCCTGGAAGAAGTCCATACCCTCACTCTTGGGTGTGCTTCTTTTTTCTTCCCCGGGTGACTTTCTTCTAACTTTCATGCTTAAATCTGTTTAAATTTTTTTTTTTTTCCATTTTAGGACTGGAGAGATGGCTCACCAGTTAAGAGCATTGACTGCTCTTCCAGAAAGCCTGAGTTCAATTCCCAGAAACCCATCACGTGACCCACAACCATCAGGGGTACATTCAAATAGAGGCCCCATATACATAAACGAAATAAATCATTTTTAAAAATTTCATTTTAATAAACTCCCAACTCTGATTTGTGCTTTCTGGTCCTGATTTATTTTCTGTGGTGGACTCCAGGATCTGGCTTTACCTAAGTGGAGGTTCTTGAAGAACAAGGGGCTCCTCAGCTGTGGGTACAGTTCTGAGAGGTGTCTACTCCTGCACTGCTGCTGGACAGAGCAGCCTGGGCACCCCACTGTAGCTTTCTTCACGTCTGCTTACCCTTTCCTTATCTCCCATCTCTTCAGCACAGCATGTTGAACAGTGTGAGCAGTTAGGTATAGATTGCTTGTGAGTGTGTTTCACTCCCAGTGGAGAGGGCGGTTAAAGAAAGAATTCTGAGGCTTACTAAGACATAAGAAAGATACATAAGGCGATCATGTCAAGTGTCAATACTATTACAGTAGTGGAGAAAGGTTTTATATCCTGTATTCTAACAGCACATAACCAAGAAATGTGTGCAGTGGGAGTGGGAGGGTGGTGATGGGAAGAGGATACATCAAGGCTAGGACAGACCCCTGCTTATCCTACAGGGTTCTTACTGAGAGTTGCCCAGTGACTCGGTATTGTTGAGGGTTGGTCTGGAACTGCTATGTATTCAAATGCTAAATACTGGCCCTAAGATCTGGTTGCAATCCTGACTAGTAGATTCTCACGTACACCAAATAATGTTGTATCAACTTTGCTCACTAATCTTCTCTTGACTGGTTAAATAAAAGTGGCTATAGCTGAGTCCTATTAAAAAGATTAATAGAATTATGTCTCCATTATTTGGGGGACTTCAACTTCAAAACAACTGATTCAGTTCATTCAGCGTCACAAACTGTTCCAGTCTGGATTTCATTTAAGCCTATATTTCCACAGCACATAGAGACTGGACAACAACTGTTACAGCTAGCTTTCTTAAGTCTAACCATTTTCCTAATCTTGTTGGGCCCCCAAAAAGAAAGACTACACTCCAAAATCGGCAGGAAGCAATTTAAGACAACAGTGTCCCATTCTCTTAAGGTGGGGGGAGGGTAGGTTTTGATCATTCTATTGGGTGATGGATGCTTGTCATTCTAAAGGAATTGCTTACAAGTTATGAAGTGGTCTTGATTTATACAAACAAACAAACAAACAAGGTATAGGATGCTAGACTCGAGGATTTCTCTCTTCCTTTTTCTTTTCTCTATCCTTTCTTCCTCAGGAAAAGGGAAAGAGGTTGAGAAGGAAAAGGGAGATATAGAAATAATATAGCAGTAATAGCAAAAAGGGATAGATATAGGAAGACTAGGAAAAAGTAGACTATTGGATCTACTCTTAAACCAAAGAATATTTTATAGCCAATACTCTTACATTGGTATAGATCTTTGTATGTTACATATTAAGGTTGTATTTTGTTACATTGGTATAGATTTTTTGTATAAAACATACTATGTATACATGGTTTTTTAAAAAGTTTTTTTAAAAAATGTGTATGAGGGCTGGAGAGATGGCTCAGTGGTTAAGAGCACCATATGCTCATCCAGATGATCCTGAGTTTAAATTCCAGCACCCACATGGTGGCTCACAACCATCTGTAATGAGATCCGACGCTCTCTTCTGGTGTGTCTGAAGACAGTGACAGTGTACTCACATACATAAAATAAATAAATCTTTTAAAAAAATGTGTATGAGTGCTCTATCTGCATGCCAGAAGAGGGCATCAGATCCCAGTATAGATGGTTGTGAGGCACCATATGGTTGCTGGGAATTGAACTCAGGACCTCTGGAAGAGCAGATAGTGCTTTTAAATGGTGAGCTGTCTCTCCAGCCCCTATATACACGTTTTCAACTCTTATTTTGGGTATTGTACCTAGATAATTCTTAATAGTGTAATACGAAGTTATAGTCCTTTTAAAGCTATTACAAGCTGTTTAGGATACGTAATATGAGTTAATAGTCAAACTTATGGTCATGTTAGATACTAGACTAGTTTCTCACAAAATCTGCTTCCTAAGTTAATCAGGTAGTAAATACCTAAAAACATATACTATAGATAGATAAATGGTCTTCAAAAACCTTGGAGATTCATAGAGTATGCCATTTAAAGATGCTTTAACAATTTAAACTTTTTTAGACAATGAGACAAGTCTGTGCCTGGCAGTACCCCTATCCCCCCTCGAAGAAGATGATTAACATCAGATAATCTCCTTATGGAGTTTACTTCAAATGTGGCAAGCTGCCACTGGGTAAAATCTGCCTCTGCTTCAGCTGCAGACAGAATTCTGTCCAAAATGGACAAACATGGACACAAAGATGTCAACTGTCAAGCTTTGCAAGGCAAGGTAGGATAGCACTTCATAATTCCTGCTCCAAATAAGTCTGTCAGATATACTGGGCTAGAAGGCTGAAGAGATGCTTCAATGTTATAGAGACAATTTTGGGAGACTGTCCAGGCAGCCAGCTCCTCTGTCAGTTCTATAGTTCGAAGCTGCTTGCCTGCACTTCCTGCACACTCAGGCAATATTTTATTCCTTCTCAAGTCTCTGATGGGATTGAAGACTACAAAATAATTATAGTCTCACAATTAAGCTTAAATTGTTTAGGATTTAAGATGTTTTTAGGTCTAAGAAAATGTTTTTAGATTAGTAATGCAAGTTTACTATGGTAGAAAATGATTTAGATTCAGAACTCTGAACTCACCAACACAGAATAGATAACAGTACTTTATCCTAAGTTGCCAAATACAGATGGATTGGACTTTGTGAATATAAACTTTACCTAATAGTCTTCATAATTGTTCAACTGTATGTTGTTTATTATAATAAGAGAAAGAACTTTTATTTATAGACAAAAGGAAATGTTGGGGGTTGGTCTAGTTTTTCTATTTTCAAATGCTAAATATTGCTTCCCCTCCAAGATCTGGGTGCAGTCTCAACAAGCAGATTGTCATGTACACCAAGTGATGTTGTACAAACTTTGCTCACCAATCTTTTATAACTAGTTAAATAAAAGTGGCTACAGCCAATTACTGGGTAATTGAGGTAAGTTACCAGCTGGGGGTTGCAGATAGGGACAAAGAAGGGAGAGGGAGAGAGGGAGAAAAAAGGAGAAATGAGACAGAGCAGGAGGTCTACATTAGATGTGATGGACCAGGAGCACGTGGCCAGAGAAGTGTCCCCTGAGGGCGACTGATGGAGCAGAGATAACCTGGGTGAGACTCAGACAGCAAGTAACTTGGGGATTGCAGCTGGGAAATAGCCAGTCTAGTGTAGAAAAATAGTTTAGGGTTAATCACCCATAATTGTGCTAAAGCTGATTAAATAAATCACAGGACTGTCTCAATTATTTGGGGGGCTGGCTAGCCAAATAATAACTAATATAGTTATTAATACCATTTACAACAATAAGTTATCAAATGGGAATTTGAGTAGATAGCAGGACTGATTAGATATCACAAGTGGAGAGAACTAGCTAGCAGGAATGGTAGGCTTGCTTCTTACTAAGTATGGGCTATGCTGGATTGGCAAGAACCATGGGTAAAGAAAAGGCCTGTCTGAGGTCCTAGAGCAGTGGTTCCCAACCTTCCTAATGCCGAGACCCTTTAATACAGTTCCGCATGTTGTGACTCTCAACCATAATATTATTTCATAGCTACTTCATAGCTGTAATTTTGTTACTGTCATGAGTTATAATGTAAACATCTGTGTCTGGTGGTCTTAGTCAATCCTGTGAAAGGGTTGTTCAACAGCAAAGGGTTGAAAACCTCTGACTTAGAAGAGTACCTTCCACAAGCTGTCCTAACATTCTGCTGTTGTACAGCTGGAAGTGTGTTGTCAATGGCCAGCATTCAATAGCCTCTTCTCAGTTCCCCTGTTGATCTTTCTGCACTATTTGATCTTTTTCAGTTGTTTCTTTTTTTTTTTTTTTATTGGTTATTTATCTTTTTATTTCTGTTTCTTTTCTTTAGGCTAGCCCTGCTCCTATAAGTTGTTTCTTATGCTGTGATCTGCTGCTGCTCTTTTCTTCCCTTGACTATTCTCCCTGCTGCAGGTGTATATGGTGATCCTTAGGAGCTGCCCCTCCCATCTGCCTTGGAAGAACATGGCCTTCAGCAGGAGCAGTGTGAATGAGTCCCTGTTCTTAGCATTGTCTTCCTGGATGCTTCTAGTTGGTCTGTAAACATTTAGGTGGTGTGTTCCATCCCAGAGCTTAGTGTCTATTCTTCTGTCCTTCCCTATCTCTGATCCCAGGTATTTGCTAACTCCTGTAGAGTCTTTGCAAGACTTCATACCTGTGCGTGTTCACCCTTGTGATCTCTCTCTTCCTTCCTGCCATCCTTCCCTCCTCCTCCTCTTTCTTTTTCTCCCCTACCCTGTGGGTATGCACATGTGAGTGTGTGTATATGTGTTTGTGTGTACATGTGGAAGCAAGAGTTTAACCTTAGATGTCTTCCTTAATAATGTTTCACCTTATGTTTTGAGATAGCATCTCACTGAATTTAAAGCTTGTTGATTTAGCTATATCAATGCTTCTCGATCTGTCAGACGTGACCCCTTTGGGGGGTTGGACAATCCTTTCACAAGGGCAAATATCAGATATCCTGCATATCAGACATTTACATTATTATTACAGCAACATTTAAACTGAGCCATCTCCCTAGCCTACCTATTATTTCTGTATTCCCATCTATGGTCTTCCCTTCCTTTCAGGTCAGACAACCCTCTCTCCACTCTGCCCCTTATCAAAAGTAGTCCCTTTATCTTCTAAGTATTTTGTCCACTTACCTCTGAGCCTATGGCAGTGGTAGTATACTGCTTCATAGTGGTTGAGTATCTTGTCATTATCCTACCTTTTTTTCTCTTCTTTTTAAAAAGCATAGATCCTTCTAGTAAAGCTTCCTTCTTTGGTTGTTCCTTCTGTGTTTAAACTGGGTACACACAGTATAGTGCTCAAAAAGTGCTTGTCAAGTGAACCAAGTAACTCGTAAAACATGTGAATGCTTTTTCCTTTCTAAAGCTGAATACATTTTATTTCTTTTTTAATGTATATATGTGTGTGCACACACATGATGGTGCACATGTGGAAGTCAGAGACCAGCTAATAGGAATTGTTTATGTTATTCCACCATGTAGTGTTTGGGGATTGAACTCAGGTCATAAGGCTTGGTGGCAGGTACACTTATAAGGTGAGCTGTCATGTTGACCCAAAGCAATACATTCCTGAAGATTGTGTTCAGGGTTAAAAATTCATGTTTTGTCACTTTGTAATTTTTTATTAATTAATTTATCTCTATCTCAGCCACAGTTTTCCCATCCTCTTTTCCTCCCAGTTCTTCCTCCCTGCTTCACATCCTCCCTCCATCCCATCCGCTCCTTCCCATGAATATCAAACATCCCTGGCATACCAAATTGCCATAAGACTAGGCACATCCTCTTTTATTGAGGATAGATGAGACAGCTCAGTAGGAGGAAAGGGTCCCAAAGGCAGGCAGCATAGTCAGAGACAACCCCTGCTCCTGCTGTTAGCAGTCTCATATGAAGACTAAGCTGCACAACTATAACAACTAAGTTAAAGGGCCTAACTTAGTTCCATGTAGGCTCCCTGGTTGGTGGTTCGGTCTCTGTGAGATCCTATGGACCTGGGTTAGTTGATTTTGTAGGTTTTCTTGTGTTCTTGATTCCTCTGGCTCCTATAATCCTTCCTTTCCCTCTTCTGCAAGATTCACCAAACTCCACCTAATGTTTGGCTGTGGGTCTCTGCATCTGTTTCTATCAGTAGCTAGGTGAAGCCTCTCTGATGACAGTTAGGCTAGGCTCCTGTCTGTATAGCAGAATATCATGAATAGTATAAGGGGTAGGCCCCCGCTCACGGCATGAGTCTTAAGTTAGACCAGTCATTGGTTGGCCATTCCTTCAGTTTCTGTTCCATCTTTACCCTAGCACATCTTGTCGGTCTAAGGTTTTGTAGCTGGGTTAGTGTCCCAGTTCCTCCATTGGAAGTCTTGCCTGTTTATAGGAGATGCCTGCCATTTTGTAATTTTAATGGAGTTAGCAATAGTCCATAGCTCAGAATGCTTCTTATGTATTTTTGTTGTTGACTAGTTATCTTATTTTCAGTCTTTAAAGGAAAGATATACATACATTCTTGCAATTTTTGTGGCTTGTAAAGGGCAACTATGTCTCTTACTATGTGTGTCGGCACAGTCGTCCAGGCTTATGGTGAAATGATGAGCGGATGTTCATTGCTTTGTATCCTGTAACCACCTCTTAGACTGAAAGCAGAGGGCAGAGATCAGTGTCTGCACACAGGACTTGGTAATCCAGCCAATTAGCTGTTGCTCTGTGTCCAGTGTTTCGTTGGAAACAAAATCCTCTTCAGAAGAGACCTTTCTGCATGGGAGAGAAATTGGGGAAGCTTCATGTGTGATAGTTCTCAGATCCTTCTGAACTTTGCAGGCTGTTCACAGAGTGGTGGTCTTTGGGAAGGGCATCCTCACTGAGTTCCCTTTCAGACCTTGTAGGTTGCCATGTTCAGAGGGCATTCACAGACTAGTCCTTTACTTAGAAATTGTACTGTTGGTGTGTTTTGTTTTTCTTTCTGTTTTTACTTTGATAGAGTCTCACTCTGTAACCCATGTTAGTCCTTAAACTATATGTAGTCCAGGCTGGACCAGAATTTATAACCCTCCTGCATCTGTCCCTGAGTACTGCATTTACAACTGTATCATTGTGCCGGCTCCTCAAGTGTTTTCAGGAGAAGACAATAGACAGTGGAGCACAAAGTTCACACAACTGTTTTCCAGGGTATACTAGAATAATTAAGCTGTGCTCCCTAAAGAAAGTCAGCCCAGTAACTGGGCATGGTGGTCCACATCTATAATACTGGCACTTGGGACATAGAAAAGTAGTGTGGTCTGGAGTTCAGAGTGCTGCTCAGCTGTACAGTGAGTTCAAGGCCAGCAAATATCACAGGATACCATGTGAAAAAGCAGAGGGGGAGTGGGGAGGGGGTAAAGCACTCAATGGCTTATAGGACATTTCATGTACTACTTATAACATTCCGATTCATAGTGAAACTATTGATGAAATTACCTTTGTTAATTTCTATATTGTTTTGGTGCTGTTACTGTTTGATATTTCGATGGCGTTTGTTAACTCCTCAGGGTTCTAGAGATGCTCATGGTATATGTGTACAGCCTAGATAGTTAAATGCTGAGTCTTTTCCCAGCATTTGGGAGGCAGAGGAAGGCAGATCTCTTGAGTTAAAAGGCCAGCCTGATCTACAGAGTGAGTTTCAGGACAGCCAGGGCTACACAAACAGAGGAAGGAAAAGAAAATAGAAGAGGAGGAAGAGAACCTTTAAAAAACAAAATTAGTAATTTTTCTTCATTGTGGTGTTTAAAAGTTAATCCTGGACTTTGAAGTTCATATTCCTTGATAAAAAACAGATCCTCTAGTCTTGTCACTTTATTCTTTCAATTGAAGTCATAAGGATACATTACAAGAAAAAGGAGCCAGATGGACCAAAAAATAGGATAATAAAATGGAGGATGCAGCATTGTTAGTGTAGGTACACTGTCACGTTTGAGGCCTGGCATCCTGAGTTTTCCAGAGAGATTGAGGTGGTGATATAGAGGGCCCTACTTTGCTTCTCCTACTGCTTTCCTAGGTCTGTCCAGACAGGGGAGCTCCGAGCTCTTGCTCTTGATAGTCTCCCTGTTTCCACCCCGCCCCCATCTCTACACATGCACACACAAATGTTCTAGAGGGGTTGGTGGAGAAAGCAGTGTCTGTACTAAGTCTCCAGACCTTGCTTCTTTGAGGTGTGGCCACCTATACACTTAATGTGTGACCTCATCTTCTAATCAAGATACAGGCATCTGAAATTTTCCTACATTTTTTGGATAGACTTTTAAATTAAAAATGATAAGATTTCAGCAGATGACATCTAGCATTTTCTAATTTCATAATAAGCTGTTTCCATTATCAGATTGGGAAGGAAAATTAATGCATTTTCAGTGAATTAATATTAGATAGCAGAAAGAGATATGCCCTAAAAGTTTTATCTTAGTTTTCTCATATACTTGAGAATACATTGAGCTCCAGGGATCCTACCTTTACCAGTTCTGGGGTTACAGACACGTGAGACTGTGCCTGACTTTTTATGAGGTTGTTAGCTATCAGAGCTTAGGTACTCATGCTTGGGTGGCAGGCACTTTACCAATTGTCATCTCCTATCTTTTACATGACAAGAAACAGTTATTATTTTGGGTGGTGCCAGTGATTAAACCTAGGGCCTAGGCCAGTTAGACAAGGTACATGTTTTAAAAATCAAAACAGGCTGTGGTAATACTGCTGAGCTGCATGGTCTTCAAATTAAAAGACCATGTTTTCAGTGGGTGGGCTTCACTGTTGTGAGATAATGGAGCTGTTCTTTAAAGACAAAGATCTGGTATGTCTATTCTGCTCTAGTCGTGTGTGTGTGTGTGTGTGTGCGCGCGCGCGCGCGCGCACGCGCGATATGTTGATATGCTGTATAACATCTTTTTTGTAGTGCCTCATGTCACTAGGAAGCACCTTACATTGCCACTGAGCTGGGACCCCAGGTCACCTGAATTGTTAAATCATTAACTTCTGCTTATGAGACATGTACACACAGGTTATGGACTTATGGATGTATCTGTTTATAAATTCCACTGTATTTTAGATTCTTGATAACTTCCTTTGGTTTGGGTTTTGTGAAAGGCCCCATCCCCCATTTTACTATTTGTTTATTTATTTGTTTGTTTATTGAGATATAACATTCTGTAGCTTTGTTTGATACATCATAAAAACTAGGAGAATTATTCTGACTTTTCCACCAGCTAGATGCTTTTTAAACTGCATTTGGTATATGGCAGTCTCAACCTGCATTATCCAGCCTAGCTCCTGCAGGTAAGAGTTAGATGTTGTACTGTGACTAGAAATATTCCAGGTTCTTTAGAAGGCTCTTAGTCAAGTCCACAAATGTGCTGGGTATGCTAGTGCATAGCTATAATCCCAGCAGCTGGGTTGCTGAGCCTGAGCCTGAGGCTGAGGCAGGCAGATTGGTAGAAGTTTGAGTTCCAGGACAGCCTGGGATGAAGTGAGAGCCTGTCTTAACTCCCCACTCACACGAGTATAGTTTATTGTAGTTATTGACATAAGGTCCTGGCAGAATTGCCCTTCTGATTTAAATTACAATAATAGTTTGTTTCTTTGGAATCTTGTAAACATTTGTAATGATTGGCTCTGAAACTCAGAGCAGTTTCTAGGGCGCCCACAAGGTGGCACTTGCCACCCTGCATCCTCTTTCCCTTCAGAGATTTAAGGAGATTCAACAAAATGTATGAAGTTTGAGTCTTAAATTTAGTACTTGGAAATGTGTTCATTTTTAGAGAGGATCTTGTTCCTCTGTTGAAGATGTTAAGGTTATTTTGAAATCTGTAGACTAAAAAGGGCTGTCTCTGTTCATTGTATTTGCCCTTTAAACACCATAAAAAGAAAATGTAGGCTTATTTTTTTCTACCTATGAAATGTATATAACCTATTATGAAATGGAAGATATTTACAAACATACACACACCACATGCATATTATCAACAAAATATATGATATTCTAGAGCCACTCAAAATTTAATATATCAGTAATAGTCCTTACTATAATGACCTCTTCATAGGCGCCACACAGCTAGCCTCTTTTCCTTAGGAAAAGGCACTCTTCCTCCTGTTTGTGACAGTGTCTTCAGTTAACCCAGTCCAATGAGGATCCAGAACACAAGTCTATAGATAGCAACCTTTTGGACCACAGAGTAAACAGGACTGGCCAAAATGGGTCTGGATGGACAGACTTGAATGGCCATTGGTAATCCATATATATTTCATATAAACCATTTTTTCTTTCCTACATACTGTTTTTATTTTAACCTTTCTTTATGAAATGGGGAACACGACGTACTCTAGCCACTGCATATTATAAAGAAATTCTAATTTATTGATGCTTCTTATAGAATCCAGTGTTATATGGTTGTCACCACAAATAAAAATGCTTTATTGTAAGGAAACATGGAAAATGAGAATAGTCTAGTTTCTAGCAGCCTTAAAATAATGGCGTTTATAAGGACACTGGCCACTAGCAATTGTTTCCAGGTAGTTGTGTTGTTTTTATATTTTTTTTTTTAAGATTTATTTATTTATTTTATTTATGAGTACAGTGTACACTGTCGCTGTCTTCGGACACACCAGAATAGGGCGTCCAATCTCATTACGGATGGTTGTGAGCCACCATGTGGTTGCTGGGATTTGAACTCAGGACCTCTGGAAGAGCAGTCAGTGCTCTTAACCGCTGAGCCATCTCTCCAGCCCCTTGTTTTTATATTTAAAGGCAAGAAAGTATATTTGGAATCTGATATGGAATTTCTAGTTCTAGTACTTATCAGTTCATAATTGTAATTATGAGTGAAGTTTGCCGAGTGGAACAATAATGAGGTCAGCAGGAGTGTGCGGATTGTAATGAGTTACTTCAGGCTTCTTTCCTATTAGCGGAGGCTGTTGTTCCTCTTTATGATTTACATTAACATTATTCTGTGTGGAGGGAATGGTGCTGAGCTGATGTTGAGATTGGTAGAGAAATTTATACAGTTGGCCGATCTGTAAAAGTCTACCAACAGTTTCATTGGGAGTAGCACTGTGTTCAAAGAGGCTAAAATAGGAAAGTACATTAGTATACTGTATTGCTGGACCATTGCTTCATGAGGACATTCTGAGTTTTCTTGGCCTATTCAGAAGGAAGTCAAGCTGTAAACCAAGGCCATAGAATAAGAGCAGTAAAAGGAACTTTTGTTGTTGTTGCAGATTGAATCAGATTTGCGAATATCTAAGCCCTTAACCAATACTTTGGAGGGTTGGAAAGTTCTCACTTCCCACCTTCTTGGGAAGGTTTGTGAAGAAAGAGTCGGTTATACTGGAAGAAAGAATCATAAAGCTTTCTTCTTAGAACAATTGTTACATGTTCTTGCTAAGCTGGCGCACTGACTGTGCTCTGTGGGCAGTCTTCGAGTGGAAGGCACTCCTTTGTTAGCTTGGCCTTTTCTGTGTCAAGGGCCCAGTGTCCCTTTCAGACTAGTTACTGACATCCTATCATTTTGCACTAGATCACCTTTGAAAATCTTGTAAAACATTTTTTTTAAGTTTAATTTTTATTGACTTCATGTAAACATTGCATTTCAGCATTTCATTTCAGAACCAGGAACCAGAGCAGTTATGGTCAGAAGAATGCAGTATGGGAACAGATATGGGGCTGTTTGCCGGCGTCCGCAGCTTGTTCACGCACTGCCATAGTTGAGTACTAAGATGGTAATTTTTTTTTTTTATAAAGTGACTTGGCTATTCTTTCATTGATAAAATTGTGCTTTCGATAGTATCTATTTCCAGTTTTTTGTTTTTTTAAAATTTTTTGTCAGAGTCAAAGAAACTTCTCTGTGGGGGTTGTAAACTTTTTTTTTTTTTTAAGATTTATTATTTTATTTATGAGTACACTGTTGCTGTCTTCGGACACACCAGAAGAGGGCATCCAATCTCATTATGGATGGTTGTAAGCCACCATGTGGTTGCTGGGATTTGAACTCAGGACCTCTGGAAGAGCAGTCAGTGCTCTTAACCGCTGAGCCATCTCTCCAGCCCGGTTGTAAACTTTTTAACCATAAAAATTCCTTGTCTTTATTTTTTGTGTTTAAGTTTGTAGTCTGCATTTGAGAACAAGTGGATATTAAATAACTTAGATGGAATTTTTTTTTCTTTGTGCATCTTTTTGAAATTTGTGAAATATCAAACAACTGCATCTCTAACTGGGCTTTTGAGGATGTGTTACAATGTTCTGTTTCATACTCAGATACATTTTGTTCATGTCCTCTAATTTCTGATTATCATTATCTTAAAAGTTTTAGATTGGGTCTCCTTAAATTCTATGGCCCATGGCAAAAGCTGGCTGCACTCTTGACACCCTTTTTTTTGCTTGGTCCAGTGCCATTAGCTGTAAGGAGTCATGTCTGCTTACTTCTCAACGTTAAAAAATGAATGCAAACATACATACAGTAAAATAGATAGTGGATAATTGCTTTTGAACAAAATGCACATAAAGGTTTAAAAGTAGGTTAAGGCTAGAATTGTAAGTCCTGGATTATTTCTAAGTGAGCACTCTCTAGGTTGCTTTCCAAGAAAGCTCCTTGGCCCTTTGATTTGATGGTCAGTTGTGATCTATTAAAGAATCATTTATTTTGTTATATTATAGGAATTTCAGGTTATTAATGATAAATATTCATCTCTTGCAGAATATAAAGGCAACAGAAATATTTTTCCATTGCTCTTATTTCTCTGTGCTTGATGTTGGTTTGAATCTTTTTTTTTTTTTTTTAAGATAGAGTTTCTCTGTGTAACCCTGGCTGTCCTGGAACTCACTCTGTAGACCAGAGATCTGCCTGCCTTTACCTCCTGAGTCATATAATTCTTTTCCACTTTGCAGTGGCAATGCTCTTTTGTTTTCCAGACCCTAGTATTCTGCATTGTGGAGGGGCTCTCACATTGTTACTGCAGCAAAGCATGCAGATAGTGTTCTAGACCAAACGCTTCTTCATAGCTGCCTGACACAAATCACTCAATCTGCTTCTAGGATAGCAGTATTGTTTATTAGGACATTTTAATTTGAATTTCAAATTAAACAAAAGAATATTTAGATATTTAAGAATTGGCAGTGATTTGCCTATCCATTTTACTGGGCCACATTTCAAACGTGAGTCCCATGGTAGAAATGTGAAAATAATGATTGCCTAAATAAAGATATTTTAGAAAGTCCTTTCAAATATGATGTCTTCTAGGTACTCTGCTGACATGTCTCTTCTTACTGTTAGTTGGCAGGAATTCATTAACTTTTAGTCGTGTTCATGTAAGAGATCTCTTGTCCTGTTTATGAATCACATATTGATTTATATAGTTTTAACCAATACCTATATCCTCATTGTGTTTTGTGCTTGATTTTTATGCATATATTTATATGTTATATTTTATACACACACATCTATTTGTGACATTCACTTTTGTCAGGCTTTTTGCTGTTTGTTGTACAGGAAGTACTTAGGAGCTGTTTGTTGCAGAATGACAGGAAGGAGCTTTCCTCTGTCATACCTTCGACTCTGGCATCACTGATGATGTGAAGACTATATGGAAATCTTTCCACTGACATTTGTGTGTATTTTCCTCAAATTTTCTTTAATACCAGCTCTCTTGGGGGAAATAGTAATAACAACAGCAAACATTCTTCGTCCTTGACTTGCCCGAAGTAAAATTATGATTTTTACTAGTAAGTGCTAATACAAGCAGATTTCCATAAGCCTACATCCCACGTTGTTGATCACCACCATGCTGCTAAAACTAGCCCCTCCCAAGTGAGACAGGTCATTACAGTCTTCCTGTCGGAAATTCGTGTTAGCCTGCCAGAAAACTCTTCTGCCTAAGCTCCAAATGGGAAGCTCTCAGGTACCCTTTACTTTAAAAAAATAAATGTTAAAAAAAATTTAAGGCAGAATCTCTAGGCTAGGCTGGCTTTGAACTTGCTGTGTAGCTGAGAATGATACTGAGCTTCTGATTCTCCTGCCTCCACCTCCCTGAGTACTGGAATTATAAATAAGAGCCACTGTGATTCAGTTGATCGAGTCCAGGTCCTGGCTTGTGTTGTCCAAACCCCTCTGCCAGCTGAGCTACATTCCTAGTCCTCTCCTCCACCTTTGCCCTCTTTTTCATTGTTTCATGTGTGTCCTGCAAGAGAGCCGTGGTGGTCTGTGGAACCTGCGGCACTTAATAACTGCTTCTTACTCCTGTATGCTGTTTATGATTTTGCAAAGAGTTAAGTCACTGCTGTTCTGCACACCATATGTTGAAGCATGGGCTGTGGTTAGAACGAGGTAGGAAGGTTGGATGGCAGCCCACTTGACTGTGGAAAATACCAGAGAGCACAGTCATTCATTGTACTGAGCATTCTGTTTTCTCCTCCACAGTGACTACAGTAACTGCAGGTGGAAGATTGGGATTCAAGACCAAAATAGTGTTAGGGTGATCTGGACATGAGGGAAGCTGTGAGGATGTCTAGTTCTCTATAGAGTCGCTGACATGAAGTGAGAGTACTGGGGAAAGAAAGTGTCACTGGTCATTTGTGACCCTTTGTACATTAGAAGCTTTCCCTCATCTCATCTGAAGTTCTTCAGAGAAGCTGTGAGTTCCTTTTTTATCTGTTGGACATTTTAGACATGTTGGATTTTCTATTCCTGTCTCTTAAATGAACACAGAGTCAGTTTTCCATCTTTCTCTCTCACAGGATTACATAGTTCATCCCTCACTTGGTAACACATTGCATGGGGACTCCGATGAACTCTGATAGCCTGGCTTTCTTCCTCCTTCCCAATACACTGACAATAGTCTGAGGTCTCACTTTACTGTCTGTACCAACTTCCACAGTTGGTAGAACCATGAGTGCTGCTCTGCCACCCACTTCCTCCTCCCACCCCTGTATATTAGGTTCATTTTCTCAAAAGAAATCATCCCCAACAGAAATGATTCATAGTTAATATTACAGGAAGGAGAAAATGCAAGATTATGCAGAGCTTATCTGCATATTCCAGCAGAATTTTTAGCTTAAGAGAATTTGAATTTGGAAGAGGTTGCTGTTCTTGACCTTAATAGGACTCTTTCTTTTTTTTTTATAATTTATTTATTTTTTTCAAATTGTAATTTTTACTTATTCACACAGGGGTTATAAACACAAAAAGGCAGGACGTGAGGAAGGGGATGACACTGGAGCGTGGGTGTTCAGGGGGAATACAGATATCTTTCAGAACAGGGTATTGGCTGAGTGAAGGTTCAGGGGACAGGTCACTATGACTCTGCCTATGATTCACTTGTCCTTATCTAAGTTGGTATTATCTGCCAAGGCTACCTATTTACAAGGTCTATGATTACTCAGGCTGGTAAATTTCCACAAAAGCTGCCTGTCTACAGTAGCTTATAGCCATCTGTTTCAATGTTTTTCCACAGAGACGCAAGACTTGGTGTTAGTATACATGTATGACAGGCCTATTGCTGATTTTAGGCCTGTGGCTGATTTTAGGCCTTCAGTGTATAAGCAGGGCTGCCCCTGACATCTCCTCCCTTCTCTAAGTATAGAAGGGCTGTGACGATTCTAATCTTGCGAAGGTCGGGATAGAGGCCTGACCTCCAGTAATTGAAGGGGACCTTGTAATGGCTCTGGTCCCCCTGTTGTTGTCCAGTGAGGCATGAGGGCCTTACCCATCCCGATGTCTTTTTCCTGGAGAGGGGATACTTTTGACATCAACCCCTATGCAGTCAGGCTTGTCCCTCAGGGAACCCAGATAGATATTTTTATCTTTTATTTATATTCCCTTGTAGTGCTTAGCCTCGCAGCCTAAGCAAGAATTCAGATCGCCAGTCAGAGGGTGTTCTGGATGGACCCTCTCTGCTTGGTCTAGGGGCAGAAGTCCCCTCTTTTAGGTTGGGTGGAGATGGGTTTTGGGAACGCCCTGGATAGAGTAACAACCTCATCTTGAGTCTCGTGGTCCTCCATAGCTAACTTATGATAATGTATCTGAATAGGTTTTGCTACCAAATTATTTATCTGTTGTTTCACAAAGTTAGTCAGCCTATTTAAGGCCCAGGGACCAGAAGAAATAAGCAAAAATTATCCAATTATGGTCCCAAGATGGGAGGAAGTAGGGTTGACAGTCATGGAGAGGCTGAAAACCAATTCTTGTACCAGCACTCATCTTTCTCTTTCTCTCTCTGACTTTTCTCAGGGCCTTCTCTGACCTTTTTCATGCTCTCTTTAACCATCCCTGTCTTGTCTATGTAAAGGCAACATTCTTCTTTAAGGGCTGTACACAGTCAAGAGCTGTACACAGCCTTTTATATTGCAATAGAGTAAATCAAGTCCAATAAGGATCTTTGAGATTTTTGGAGGTCTCTTCAGACAGCAAAACAAGGGATTTCTTCAGATTAGTGATGTCAGTTTCTAGCTGTTTGATATTCTTGTCAATGGCCCGTCGAAGGTCTGAGTAGTATAAGGTCGGAGGCCAGCATCTGGATTAGAACTTCTAACAGCAGACATCACGGATGATTCATTTTTACCTGAGATACTGCCCGAGTTAAAGCTCCTGGGAGGCCCTCTTCCTCTGGGTTTTGTGAGGTTGGGTACAGAGCTGCCGCCTGGGATCTGCTCTATGCTCCAATAGAACTCTTTCATGAATACAGACATGTGCCCTTCTTGTCACTGAGCCCAGTCAGGATAGTGTCACTTCAAGAGAAAAGCATGATGTATGTCTGAGAGTTAGCACTTCAGCCTTAATAGATTTAAGATATGATCACTCTCTTTGGACATGACAACTAGGGAACATCCTGAGACATCCAGTGAAGGATGTACTGTAAGGAAGCCAGCAATAGCAAGAACATACCAATATTGTGAGTCAACCTGGCTCTAAGAGATATCAGCATCCCTCTGCTAGCCTTCCACACTGGCTATTTGAATACATTAGTTAGCTTAGTGTTGGACTCTTGGGCCTTCATTTGAAGGATCCCCTCATATACCAGCAGAGCCTGTCTTTGAGCAGTTTACATGCCCTTCTATTCATGTGACCTTCCTTAGAGTGCCTCCTCTCCATTCTCAAGTAATTTAGTTCTTCCTGACTGAATCAATACTTGTTGATGAGCTACCTACTCTCACTTGTTCATAAGCATCTCTGTTATCAGTCACAGTTATGAACATGTGCAATGAAATAATATGATCTGGGTTAAGGACTGACTGTGCTGAGAGTGTTTAACTGTGTCTATGCCTTGTTCTCTCAGTTACTGGTTTTCTCATCTTTAAAAGGCATATGAATTATGTCTATTTCTTAAGGTTGTTTTGAGTTATCAGCAAAATAAGTTTCAAAGCATTTAACAAAAACCTGGTGAATTATAAGGTCTACAAAATCTACTGAGTACTAGCTATTTCTTGAAGTTGTTTATAGACACTCAAACTAATCTCCACCCATTCACCTATTCACCATTGTGGAGTGCCCTGTAGACTTTTTGTTGTGGGATGCATTACATGGTTTTATATTATGAATGAGGATCTCTGGAAAGAAAGCTGTGTCTGCCAAGGCTGACTGGCTGACTAGAACTTGAATGCTGAGGAGAGAATGGAATGCTTCATTCTCAGAGCGCAGTGACAGTTTATCTTGGGCTATTCTTAGGGATTTCCTAATCCTCTATGTGTCAGACCTAACATCCCATCACTAAAGTAAAGCCAACCTAGCATCCTACAAATAAAATCAACAAAACCATTTGTAGCGTATTAACAAAACCTAGTTTCCACCAGTCAGAGGGTGGAAGAGTGTTAGCATCTGAGGCCTATAGCTGAGGTTTCCCCACATTGCTGAACCACCTGATTGCTGATCAATGTTCCTAACATATTATTTTAAGAGTGTCTTGATTTACAGCTACTTTTGCTCTGTTATTATAGAAACTATATGAAACTGTTTCCATGTTGGAACATGGATTTGGGCTATCATAAATCAAATTTGGTCACCAAGTTTGGTTACAGAATAAACAATCTCTTACTCCCTTTGAGACGAAAGCTGTGTTTTTGTGTTAACAATAGTCACAGTATTTAAAATTAAAACTGAAAAATAAGAAAATTAGCAGTTAATTTAAAATAATATTAGTAAGGCTATTACTTGCTACAATAAATAATATGAAAAATCATTTTATAAAATAACAAGAAAGGAGTTGAGATGTTTTGTTTGTTGGTTATGACAGTTTTACAAGCTCCTGTCTGACTGTAGAGAATTGGAGATTATATCTGCACCTGTCTTTAAGACTATGATTTTGAGTAATGAGGAAACTCTGGCTTCAGACAAGTACATAGTTGGAAAAAAGCAAAGTATTTTAAAAGTCTTTTCAGATAGTTGCTTATTTTCTTTGATGCTATACTAAAACTTGATCAGTAGTATTTTTATTTTTGTAAGTGTACATATATGTACATGTTTGTACACATAGTGTATGGCTAAGTGTACATGTTGGGTGGCTTCCTCAATCTCTGTCACTTAATTTTTTTGAGCCAGAATTCTCACCAACACTGGAGCTCACTGATCTGACTGTATTTCTCAAGCCAGCCGGCCCCATTGATCTTCTGTCTCTGCCTTCTCAACACTGGAATTACAGATCAGCCTTACTAGACTTTTTGTGGGGGTGCTTGGATCAAACTTAGGTCCTCACGCTTATGTGGCAAGCACTTTACCAATTGTAGTACTCTCATAAAAATGACTGAAGACCCTGAAATAGTATCAGTGAACATTTTGTACTGTTAACATTAAAATTAATTAGTATACCTTGTATTTAACTGGATCTTTTACCCATATATGATGCTATATTGTTGTATATGTGGTATTTCAAAAAGATTAGTATATGGAATTATACAGATCTTCTCATGTTAATGCATTTCATTCTACAGTATATTTAAAAATCACATTCTTTAATTATAACCATCTATCTTGTTAGAAGTCTTTAAATATTAAAAATCTGTTAAGCTTGTAGTGGTTGGTAAAGTTTCCTGAAATTCTAATCTTCACTTGAAAGCTTGAGTTTTATCACTAGTAATAAATACTGTCAGTTTTGTTGAAATTACAAGCTTACTTTGTTCATTTTTAAGAAAATATCTATCAAATATCCACATTTGATTAGTCATAGTTTGTCAGTCATTATTTCAAGTGAAATGGTATTTATAAAACTTGCAGCCACTAGCTCTCAACTCTGATGATCTCATATGTGCTTTTATTCAAGATTGTTATATTTATTACTTTATTCATCATACTCAGGATCCAGGTAGATAGATTCACCTCATGTACTTCCTATTTTGTCACATAGAATATAAAAAAGCTCTGTCTTTTGGGTTGAGATTTAATAAAGCCAATACTGCACCAGGACATAATTAGGTGCAATGTAGTTTTTCTTCTGTGATATGAGCGTGTGATGTTGAGTAATGGTGCAACCATAGCATGTTATTTCCACTTTGATTTGGGTTGAGATGCCAGCGGTTTAATCTACCATTGGTTCGGCACCAAAAATATATAAGGAGATCAGGGGTGTCATGGTATTTTGACATTTCAGGTAAGAAAACAGGCCGGGCGGTGGTGGCGCATGCCTTTAATCCCAGCACTTGGGAGGCAGAGGCAGGCGAATCTCTGAGTTCGAGAGTTCGTGGCTAGCCAGGGCTACACAGAGAAACCCTGTCTCGAAAAAACCGAAAAAAAAAAAAGAAAAGAAAAAAAAAAGAAAAGAAAAGAAAACAGGAAGACCTCACTGAGTACAGAGCTGAGGAGGTGATGAATGGGCCACAGAGATAGCATGGGAAATGCAGACTGAAGGGGCTGCTGGGTGAGTGTGAATCTCCCGTGTCTGATGCATGGTAATAAAGCCAGAGAGACTGGAGAAAAGTGGATAAGTGGGAGAGAAGTCAATGGATGGCCTGTTGGGGTGAGAAGGGCAGACCTTCCCAGGTCTGAAAACTCTGTGCGCTGCACATGACTTGGTCCTACAAAAATGCAAATTCTGTCTCAGGGTACAGTCTTGGTATTCTACATTTCTAACAAATCACCAAGTAATACCTTATATTACAACCCTTTAAGAATAGCAGTCTTTGTAGACAGTTACAGAGAGTTAGTTTTTATTCTCAGTGACCCAGGAAACCATTGGAGATAACTCAGCAGAATGACAAGTATTGATTATGTTTAACATGATCATCTACAAATAATAATAACTGCAACATGTTTATAATCCAAAATCCAAAATGTGTTAGGATTCAGGGTGTTTGAGAGTTTAGAAAGGACGTGTGTGTGTGTGTGTGTGTGTGTGTGTGTGTGTACTGTATTCCCAGCAGCAAATGAAGCATTAGTCTTTAGTCACACATTAATAATTATGTATAAGTGAAGCTGATGAACAGTCACATTTAATGGGGAAAATAAAGACTATCCTCAAATTCATTGATGTGAGGCTTTTACCACCAATCAGTATCAAAGCATCATAAAAATACTTGTCAGACAAGTGTTGGCTGCCACGAGTTGTGTAAAAATGCTTTCACTTTGTTAAGCTCTATGCCCCATTTTTTAATAGGGTTTTTTTGGTTGTCTGAAGTCTAATTTCTTGAGTTCTATGTATATATTGGATATCAGCCCTCTATCAGATGTAGGATTGGTAAAGATCTTTTCCCAATTTGTTGGTTGCCATTTTGTCCTATTGACAGTATCCTTTGCCTTACAGAAACTTTGCAATTTTATGAAGTCCCATTTATCAATTCTTGATTTTAGAGCATAAGCCATTGGTGTTCTGTTCAGGAACTTTTCCCCTGTGTCCAAGTATTCGAGGTTCTTCCCCACCTTCTCTTCTGTTAGTTTCAGTGTATCTGGTTTTATGTGGAGGTCCTTTATCCACTTGGACTTGAGCTTTGTAGAAGGAGATAAGAATGGATCGATTTGCATTCTTCTACATGTTGTCCTCCAGTTGAACCAGCACTATTTGTTGAAAATGCTGTCCTTTTTCCACTGGACAGTTTTAGCTCTTCTGTCAAAGATCAAGTGACCATAGGTGTGTGGGTTCAATCTCAACTGAAGAAACTCGAATGGCGGAGAAGCACCTAAAGAAATGTTCAGTATCCTTAGTCATCAGGGAAATACAAATCAGAACAACCCTGAGATTCCATCTCAACACCAGTCAGAATGGCTAAGATTAAAAACTCAGGTGATAGTAGATGCTGGTGAGGGTGTGGAGAAAGAGGAACACTCCTCCATTGTTGGTGGGACTGCAAGATGGTGCAACCACTTTGGAAATCAGTCTGATGGTTGGTTCCTCAGAAAATTGGACGTAGCATTACCTGAGGATCCAGCTATACCACTCCTGGGCATATACCCATATATAACATATAACAAGGACACATGCTCCACTATGTTCATAGCATCCTTATTTATAATAGCCAGGAGCTGGAAAGAACCCAAATGTCCTTCAACTGAGGAATGGATACAAAAAGTGTGGTACATTTAAACAATGAAGTACTACTCAGGTATTAAAAACAATGAATTTGAGAAATTCTTAGGTAAATGGATGGAATTAGAAAATATCATCCTGAGTGAGGTAAGCCAATCACAAAAGAACACACATGGTATTCACTCACTGATTATTAGATATTAGCCCAGAACCTTGAAATGCCCAAGATTCAACTCACAGGCCACTTGAAGCTCATGAAGAAGGAAGACCAAGTGGGGGTGCTTCGGTCCTTCTTAGAAGGAGTAACAAAATACTCAAGGGAGCAAATATGGAGACAAAGTGAGGGACAGAAACTGAAGGAGGGGCTGTGTAGAGACCATTCCACCTGGGTATCCATCCCATGTGCAGTCACCAAAGGTAGATGCTGATGTGGAAGTCAGGAAGTGCATGCTGACAAGAACCTGATACAGCTGTCTTCTTAGAGGTCTGCAAGAGTCTGACATTTTCAGAGGCAGATGCTCACAGCTAACCACTGAACTGATCATGGGGTTCCCAATGGAGGAGTTAGAGTGAAGACTAGGAGCTGAAAGGGTTTGTGGCCCCATGAGGAGAGCAACAATACCAACCAACCAGAGCTCCCAGGGTCTAAACCACCAGCCTGGGAGCACTTAGGGAGGGATCCATGGCTCCAGCTGTATATGTAAGGGTGGAGGGCCCTGTTGGGCATAGGTGGGAGAAGAGATCCTTGGTCTCATGAAGGCTGGATGCCCCAGTGGGGGGGAATTTGAGGGTGGGGAGGTGGGAGTGGAGGTGGAGACGCAAGAGGAGGGGTGATGGGATAACATATAAAATGTAAATAAAATATCCAATTAAAAAAAAAGAAAATAACAACAACAACAACAAAAAAAGTGACAAGCCGACCCTAAATACAATAGCCACTCCTTAAAGGCCTTTAATTCAAGCATTTTGGAGGCAAAGACAGCTAGACCTCTGTGATTTTGAGGTCAGCATGGTCTATGTAGTGAGTTTCAGGACAGTCAATGATATATATATATATATATATAAAGAGAGACCCTGGCTCAAAAAACAAACAAAACCAAAGGCACCAAATTAAGTGGTGGGTTGGGTGGAGCACAGAGTGGGGGGAGGAGGAGGGAGGGAAGGAGGGAAGGCGGGAGGGATGGGAGAATAGAGAGCTGATGGATAGATCCATGAGAATAGATGACTAGAAAATGATAGATGATAGATAGATAGATAGATAGATAGATAGATAGACAGATGATAAATAGATAGATGATAGATAGATAGATGATAGATAGATAGATAGATAGATAGATAGATAGATAGATAGTAGATACAGATGATAGTTGATTGATAGATAATAGCTAGATGATCGGTGGCTAATAGATTGGTACCAGAGAGCTAGACAGATGATAGATAGATAGATAGATAGATAGATAGATAGATGATTGATACAGATGATAAGTGGTCAGTGATTAATAGATTGGTACCAGAGAGCTAGATAGATGATAGGTACATAGTTGATAGATCACTGATGGACAGATATGCATGCATTCCTGAATAAACTCATCTCTTAAGATAAAAAAATGCTTTCACTTTTCAGAACATTGGGATTTTATAATTGAGAAGACTGGGTCTGTTGTTGTAATTACACTTCAGTTCCTCATGTGCTTGTGCTTGAGGCACGCCTTTAAGACGGCCTGGTTCAGTACATGATTGTTAGAGATGCAGTTAGATAGATGAGTCTGTCTGCCTTCGTGGGATGCTACACTCCAGGTCTGCGATGCCTGGTTCTCTTCAGAGAAAGAAAAACAAGCACCTACCAATTTGGAACATAAACTCTGTTTTCCAGAGGCTTTTTACATGTTGATACCCTGTACTATCATGTGAGGACAGTATAGTTAATTAAAATGTGCTGAGTATTTTATTATACTTTGGTATGTCTAGCATGTACTTAAAATCATCCAACTCTGGTCATTTGTGGTTGACAAATCTGACTTTGGTTTCTTCTTTACTTTGTTCCATATTGGACTCTGTAACTTGTAATTTAAAGTAAACTTCTCTGTATTTTTCAGTGTCTACTTTACCCTGCTAGTGACTTCGTGGCTTTCCCTGAGAAGTCTAACTGAAATACAGTGCGTGTAGGAATTATTGTAAGGCAAGGAATGCTGTAATCTCTCCTCACCTTGGTGCTGTTTAGTGTCAGGATCCTTACTCTCCCCATAGATCTCATGTAAGGGTTGGTACATCTGCTTCCTGAGAACCTGGCCTTTTAGGACACTTGAAAGCAGTGATATAAAGAAGACTTTGGAAAAGGTTGTTTGAAGGCTCTATTGACTCAGAATGTACAGAGTATTGTTTTACCCTTAGCTCCCTAGTGTGACAGTAGATTATTTTCTTCAAAGACAAGGTTCTAGGAGGGCCATTGCTGCAGAACTGTGCTGAAGTATAGAAGTGTGGCGAAGGGATTATTCGTCCAAAAGTCTGAAAGAAAGAATGTGCATACTCTGTCTGCTGAAGGAGGTAACGGTTTAGACAACAGAATTAGAATGAGAATCCTTAGATAGCTGACTAGGAGGAGCATCAGCAAATGAGTAGTTTTAGTTGGTTATTTTCTAGGAAAAAAAACCTCTTTGTCTTATAAAAAGTCATAGTTTTTGTCTACTTGACATGAACCTAGACAAAAGAAGGAATCTCAGTTGAACTGTCCTCATCAGATCGGTCTGTGGGATATTTTCTTGATTGCTAATTGACATGAGAGAGCGCAGCCCACTGTGTGCAGTACCATCCGAGGGGGTGAGGAGCTGCGCTGTATAAGGAAGGTGGCTGGCTGCAGGCCAAGAGAAGTAAGCCAGTAACTGACAGTCATTCAAGGTCTGCTTCAGCTCCTGCTTTGAACTCCTGTCCTGCCTTCCTTTAGTGGTGGATTATGACCTATAAGCCAACTAAAACCTTTCTTCCGCAAGTTGCTTTTGGTAGTGTTTTAGCACAGTAACAGGGAAGCAAACTAGGGCAATAGAAATGCTGAAAGTAGTACTTATTGGGTTACATTTCTAATACCTAGGATTTCTAGTGCTATAGATAGTAAATTCTAAGCTGTGCTTGGAAAATGTATTCATCAGACATATTTTTATTGTTGTACTATATAAAATATGCTATGCTTTAAAAGTTGAATTATAAGAAATTAATAAAAAATTTACTGTATTTTAATTTTAGACATGTGACATGCAGAATAGAGGTTATACTATTGCCATTGATGGATGCGTTTTGCATGTTATGTTTTCTAGGGTAGAGAAGTTCAGGAAGTGCTTCATACTATTAAAGGTAGACTGCTTTGCTTGCCCAATAGAGTCCATATGGCAGCCTGTTGGGGATATCGAGATACTAGAGAGCCTTGGCAGGAGTTGAGTCTCTTCTCAAAGTGTCTTTTGGAAACTGTGGGCAAGCAAGTCTGAGGACTTTTTGTAAAGTGTCAGTATGGTAGGGCAAACATCAGAAATCAGCAAATATTTTAGAGAGAAAGTCTCAGATATATGAGTTGTATCTAGAAAAAATTGATCCCCTTCCTTTTTCATTGAGTTGAGCTGTACATTACAGCTTCTTGCTTCCAAGAATGTAATGCAAAGCTTGCGTGGACAGAAGGATTTTGTTTGTTAAGTCTGTTGGCTGGCTCTGCCAAGTTGGTGAGAGGAAGATTTGCTTAGGTCTTGAATCTAAGGCCAAGCTGCAATTGTAAAAAGCAAAGTTTCCAAGTTGGCTTTGGTCACATTTAGGAGGAGGCTTTGTTGGGTTGGGCTGTGACTGCTGGTCAGGAGCTGAGCAGTGTTTAAAAATACTGATTTCTAGAGATCTTTGACAAGGTTATCTGTGAGCATGGTAGTTGTACCATCTCAGATTCCCCCCGCCCCTTCTACCTAACATACCAACACTTGTGGGTACTATTTTTCTGAAGAATTAAAAATAATCACTTTGGGGTTAATATATAATTTATTTCTGTTGCAGTTGGACCATGGCATTAATTTTTAAGTTGGAACAATTTTAAATGATTTGGTTACATATTTTTTGATTTTTGATATTAATTCTTCCTTCCCCCTGTCTTAACCTTCCCATGTACCCTCCTTGCCCCTTTCAAACTCGCAGCCTTTTTTCATTAATTGTTGTTATATGCGTATGTATACATACATATATATTCCTACATATATAACCTCCTTAGTCTGTAAAATGTTACTTGAGTGTATGTTTTCAGGGCTGACCATTTGTTATTGGATAACAAATTCACCAATTGGTGTGCTCTTCTCTGGGGAAGACTATTTCTCCCACTCTCAGCATTTCTTTGTTGCCTGTCCTTCATTATGTAGAGTTGAGGCCTTGTGAGTCCCCATCCAGTCCCTGTTCTCCTGTTGTATCCTGTCCTCTGTGTCCCACCCCCACCGTCCAGTCCCAGTCCCTGTTCCCTGCCATCCAAGTTAGCATGTCTCTTGATGTTGTCCTTGTTCAGCTCATGTTTAGGCTGTCATGTTAGTGAGCCTTCATAGGTATAGTTCTTGACATTACTGGAAGACTCAGTCTCATACAAACTCTTGTACAGTCTTTCTGTCCCTTTTTATGCAATGTTCTCTGAGCCTTAGGTGCAGGAGTTGTTTTGTAGATGGGTCTGTTGGAACTGGGGTCCACAATTCTAAATTTGGATTAGTTGTGGTTTTCTTTAATGGTCTCCATGTTGCAAATAGGAGTTTCCTTGATGAGAGGTGAAGACTGCACGTGAACGTGAGGATCAGGACAAATACTTAGAGTGTAGTTAGGGATTGTGCTGTTTTAGTGAAGAGGTGGTTGTGGGTTCTCCTCCAAGATCCATGACTTCACTAGTTCTAGATAGTTGGCTAGGTTTCCAGTACCAAGTGTGACTTCTCTCTTGTTTAGTAAGTATTAAGTCCAAATAGAAATTGAGTTTGCATGCCACTACTGCACGCGTAGGGTTGTCACACCATGCTGGTCTTTGTTGTAGTTCATAAGTGACATAGCTGAGTAAGTCTGTTGGTTTCCCCCCTTTGGATGTTTGCCTGGGGCCTTCTGGTATCATAAAGCTCTTCTGCAGGGAAGAGGCTTTCAAGTCAGCTTAATCTAAGAGGCCTCTGGGTCCTGTATCTGAAGTGTATGGTGTCTTCAGATATATAGATGGTACTCAGTACCTCTAGGAGACAACCAGGGCAATAGCAATGACCTGTAAGTTTTGGGAGTCTCATGAACAATCCTGATCGACAGTTCAAAAAAGGGTTTCTCATGGGTGCTGTTGGGATTTTATTAGGTGTTCTTTGGCTCTTGGAGGAAGCATTGATGAGAAAAGTTCATTAAAACTATGTATGTACAGTTATTTATACATAGACATGTGTATTTTTTTTTTAGGTAAATAGTTAATAGTATAAGTCCTTATGAGATTTTCAGGCATCCTTACTGTTATTTTATCCTTTTCCCTCCCTCTTCCGTGTTTATCTGCCACTTCTTAATTAGAGACCCCCATCTTCTCAACCCCACAATATCACTTGTACCCTGTTCTTCTTGCTATTGTTCTCCAACCACCTTCTCCAGTGATGGTCACTTCTTATTTTCTGGGTTTCTGTCGGTACTCTAGGATCTGGGCTCACTTCTGAAGAGTTGAAACTAGGACTCTCAGACATGACAGAATACACAGTTCATTTTTCAGGTGTGGATTACTTCACTCAATATGTTTTTTTTTTCTGGACCTACCCTTTTATCTGAAAAGTTCATTTTTTTTTACAGCTGATTAGTATTTCATAGTATATATGTACCACTTTCATTTCTTGAATTATGTATGTGAGTACTTCTCCTGCATATATGTATGTGTACCATAAGTATGTTGTTGCCAGCAGAAGGCAGAAAGGAGTATGTTGGATCCCCTGGGACTGGAATTACAGATAGTTGTGAGCCACCATGTGGATCCTGGGAATTAAATCCTGGTTCTTTGGGAAAACAGCCAGTGCTTCCCCCACAACCCCCATGCCTGCAGACAGGGTTTCTTTGTGGAGCCCTGGTTGTCCTGGAACTTGCTCTGTAGACCAGGCTGATTTTGAACTTAGAGATCCACCTGTCCCTTCCTCCTAAGTGCTGAGACCCCACCTGGATAAGCAACAATGCTCTTAACTACTGAGCCAACTCTCTAGCCCCTTTGTACCACACTCCATTATCCATTCAATTGAAGGAAAGTTAAGTAATTTCCACTTCCAAGCTACTGGGAACATGGCTGAACAAGTGGAGTAGACACTGAGTCCTTGGGGCATATGCCAAGGAGTGGTATAGCTGAGTCATGTGACAGAATTGTTTTTTAGCTTCCTGAGAATTCTCCAGGCTGGTTTCTACAGTGGCTGTAGCAGTTGCAATGCTTCCAACAGTGAATGAAGCTCCCCCTTCCCCTCATTTCCTCCAGCATGTGTTGCTCCTTGTTTTGTTGATCTTTGCCATTCTGACTGGGTAAGATGAAATCTTAAAGTTATTTAATTTGCATTTCCTTAATGATTAGAAACAGTGAACATTTTTGAGGTATTTCTTGATTTGTTTGTTTGTTTGTTTGTTTGTTTTTTACTTCTTGAGAACTCTCTGTTTAAGTCCCAGCTGAGTAGATAGATCATCTACTTAGTTTATTTCCTTGGTTTTTGAGTTTGTTTATATGTTCTGGATTTTCATCTTCTGTTAGATATATAGCTAGCAAATATTCTCTCCCATTTATGGGCTTCCTCTCTAATAGATTGATTCTTTTGTTATTTACAAGTTTTTGTTTGTTTTATTTTTGTTTGTTCTGTTTTGTTTTTTGAGACAGGGCTTCTCTGTGGAGACCTGGATATTCTGGAACTAACTCTCTGTAGACCAGGCTGGGATCAAAGGCATGTGCCACCTGACCTGCTTTATTTAGAAGATTTTTAGTGGGATTTATGGAATCCCACTTGTCAATTGTTGGCTTAATTGGTTTGACTACTTCTGACAATGAATTAACTGACTGGATTTGGCCATGACTTTGCAGGCTGAATTTTA
Organism: Grammomys surdaster; assembly: GCF_004785775.1. NCBI lineage: Eukaryota > Metazoa > Chordata > Mammalia > Rodentia > Muridae > Grammomys > Grammomys surdaster. The sequence goes on from NW_021604594.1 coordinate 10,754,830, forward strand.
ATTATTTTAGTTGAAATGTCTTTTTTCCACAATTTGAATCAATTTCTAGGAAAAATGTACAGTCAAGATGTTCAGTACTAGAAATTTAGCAAAGCTCAAATTTAAATGCTTTCTTGCTAGCTTTAAATTGTATATACTATTAAAATCCTTTTATTTACTGTGAATTGATTTCCAGGTTTATTTTCCTGTGACTCTCTCGAGAACTAATAGTAACATATTTGGTATTTATTGTTCAAATGCTCTTGTTCTAAATGCTCACTTTATTACAACAGAGTTTTGTGGTTGTGTCATTATTTTTGCCATGTCCAGATACTGTATGGAACAGAGTGACAGTGGGTAGGACTCATTATGAGTGCCTTGCCATTTAGATTAAAACAGTGCAGGGAGAAATGCTTTCTTTTGACAGTAAATGTTTTTCTTTGCTGGACTTACTCTAAAACTGATATAGGGTCTTCTGTATCCCAGGCCAGTCTTGAAATTCTCTGTGTATCTGTGATAGGCCTTGAACTTTTGACCTTCCTGCATATTCCTTCCGAGTGCTGGAATTATGGTTTAGGTGGTACTGGGGGATGGAACCCAGGCCCTGTGCACACCAGATTCTACCATCAGAGCTATCTCTCCAGCTGTAAATACTATTATAGAAATCAAAATTAATTATTTTAAAATCAGAGGCAACCTGAATAAATATGTTTAAAGTGTTTGAATCATTAGTATAAATTTTATTTAAAATTGAATGTTGTCTTTTTAAAGAATATCTATTGTATGGATTAAAAGTTGTTTGGTGCCGGGCAGTGGTGGTGCACACCTTTAATCTCAGCACTTGGGAGGAAGAGGCAGGTGGATTTCTGAGTTCGAGGCCAGCCTGGTCTACAGAGTGAGTTCCAGGACAGCCAGGGCTACACAGAGAAACCCTGTCTCGAAAAACAAAACAAAAACAAAAACAAAAAAAAAGTTGTTTGGCTTGAACCTTTTAAAAGGAACAATGTAAATTCAGCATTCCAATCTGTTCTGCAGGGGACCACTTAACCTTTCAAATGGAAAGTTTAGCAGGTTCAACCTCTTAAACCAAAGAATAAGACAGTGTGTACTGGTACGCAGAGCTGGATTTGATAACAAGAATGAGATAGTTGGAGCAAATTTTCTTCATGGTAATTCTAAAACATCTAGCCTTTCTGTCTAGTTGAGACTTCTAGCAGTTCCGTGGCATGCCACAGTGCAACCATTGGTGTATATAGATAGGGATGTTGTCTTGATGTCTGATAACCAGGATCAACACCAAAATGATTTGCTAAGTGTGAAACTTGTTTGTTTTCTTTTTAGAATTTTTTTCTTTTTTAAGTTAAATTTAGACTTTGGCAATTTCTTACCCATATGTAGTGCACTGATTACATAGTCTACCGTATTTTTCCACTTTTCACTCTTCAGTCCTTCTTCTTCTCCCTTGCAAGGCTTCCTCCCACATTCACCAGCTTTCGTTTTTGTGTTGTGACTCACTGAATTCAGGGCCTTCAACATGAGTGTGGGTATGCCTGTGTCTATTGGACCATGGGGACTCACCAGTGGCCACACCACTGAAGACAAGGACTCTCCACTTCTTTTATCCAACAGCAGCACATTTGTTCTCCAACGATGATCAGTTCTTGTTTTGAAAATAATGTTTTCATAAAAATATTAATACGCAATGATGATATTATCATCATCATGTATAATGATGGGCACATCTTAGCACAGCACATGGTGACAGTCAGAGGACAACTTCCTCCTGCCCCCTCCCCCAACCCTCGAGATAGGGATTCTCTGTGTAGCCCTGGCTGTTTAGCTCTGTAGACCAGGGCGGTTTTGAACTCAGAAATCCGCCTGCCTCTGCCTCCAAATGTTGGGATCAAAGGCATGCACCACCTCTAGCTAGAAGACAACATTTTAGGATTGTGTTCTCTCTTTCCACTATGAGCTCTGGAAATCAAACTCACAGTGTTATCAGGCTTGCTTTGCAAGTGCTTTTATTTGCTGAGTCTGGGTTTATTATTTTTAAACGAACTGAAAAATACTATCAGAATTTCTGGTTTAATGTTTTATTAAAACATTATACAGATATAGATGTATAGACCCATTATAATACTGTATAGATGATGAATAAATACCGTTACTCATAGTTGGATACCCCTAACTCAAAAGGCTGATATCCAAAGTGTTCTAAAATCCAACAGTATTTGAGTACTGACTTGATACCAGACATGAAAATTTGCATACCTGATCTCACATGACAGGCTGTAGTCAAAGTAGATGCTGTAAACATATAAAATTACCTTTAGTTTGTGTGTAAGGTATATATGAAACATCATGACATTTGTGTTTAGACTTGTCTCAACCCCAAGACACCTTACTCTGTGACAATGTTCCATGTGTGACAAGATCTGAAATCTGCAGCACTGTGAATATCCCAAGCAATGGATACTCAACTTAAATCAACAGATACTAACAGCTTTTTAGAATCCAGATTCTGAAGCCAGTAAGATTGACAAGCACTGGTTTATAAGGCTTAAAGTATTTTAGGAAACAGACTAACAGAAAGATGGAGTCTTATGTAGCAAAGGTATTTCCCAGTTGTAGTTGTTTAGCTTAATTTCTAGCTGTTGGCATTTTTGTTAAGTTCAGTCAGTCTTTGTCTGTCTGTAGCCCCCACCACTTCCACCTCCAGTCCTAGGGATGGAAGCCAGGGCTTCATGCATGCTAGGCAAGTGCTTCTGTATAGAACTATGCCCTTTGCTTTTGGTTCTTATGAGTAATATTGCAATGATAATGTATATTAGTTTTATTTAAACATTATTGACTTTAACATTAAGCTATAAATACAGAAACTATCATCAAAGGGAAACAGAAAGAACTAGCACACCTGTCACATAAACTAAACAGACTCCTTTGTATGTAGTCAGTGTTACATCTAGTAAATAATCCAGCCTCTCCCTGCATGCTGTGTCCTTCAGGTCTGAACCCCAAGAGACCTCTTTAGTCTTCCTCTTCCAGATGCCAAAGAGATTGATGCCGTTTAATAGAACAGAGTCCATGGTGTATACATGGTGGTCGGAGGACAACTTTCAGGAGTCAGTTCTCTTTTCTATACCATGTGGGCTCCATGGGTCAAATACAGGTTATCAGGCCTGGTGACACTGAGCCGCTACACTGTGTTGCCCTTATTTGTTTGTTTGTTATTATTTGTCACAATTGAAGTTCAACTTTGCCCAGTTGGTTGATAGCTACTGTATGACTCTGATAGAATAGGATGCTGTCAGACCATGTCCAGAGCCATAGCAATGATGGCCATGAATTGAGGAGTCCACTTGCTTCCATATCAATGTAGTGTGGCAGGAGGCTGAGGTCAGAGATACTTGTAGCATCCACCTTAGGTTGTGTCAGGTCTATCCCACCTAACAAGTATGGAAGTTTTCGCTGGAGCTCTCAATTACCATTTTCAATTAATATTTCTTCTTTTTACTTAAAATGTTTTATTTTTATTATTAATTAAATTTATGTTTTAAGTTAAAATATAATTACATAAATTAATCTTTCTTAAAGACTAGTTTTCATTAGGAGTGTATGCCTCTTCTGGGACTTGATACAGAGCTTTTGTGTGACATACCTTTTAATTTTGAATTTTAAAATCAACTTTTTTTTGAGACAGTGTCTTTCTGTGTAATCTTAGCTATCCTGGAACTTGCTCTGTAGACCATGCCGACCTGGAATTCACAGAGATCCTTCTGCAAGTGCAGGGATCAAAAGTGTACACCACTACTGCCCAGCCAGAAATTGATTGAGGTGTTATCTTTCTCTTCCTGTAAGAGTTTAGGGTCCCACCAAAATGTTGTCCCTGACTTTGGCAATAATTCTGTAAATGAAGAGGTTGTGTAACAGGTTAGAGGGGTTCAATTCTCTCTGAGGCACTGGTAAACATTGTGAACTCTTAGTCAGGATGGGAAGGGGTGAACTCCTCCTTAGCAAGAAGGCAGTGATTGGTGTAGTATAGGACTTGTGGTTGGTTGTTATGAAAGGGCAGTGGAACTGGAAGCTTATTGTGATTGGCATAAATACAGTCCTTCATTTACATGCCTCTAGGCCTTCCTATCTCTATTGAGGTTGCATTTTGAATCAGCTTCAATCAAAATTTCAGACCTGCTCATTGGTAATCAAACGGGAGGCCCAATGAAAGACATCCTGAGTGGTCTTTTCTTGCTTGCTTGTGGTCCTTCTTGGTGGTTAGGCAGGCTTAGGTGCTAACAGCAAAAGGGGGGGGTGGGTGGGAGGGAATGGTTGCAGCAGTTCTGACAGCTGTAACAGCAGCTGTTGCATCAGGAGCTTGACTGAAGAATTCCAGAGAGCAGAAACTGGAGGGAGCTAAGGCAGCTGAGAGAAAGAGGAACACTGAAGAAGATGGAGGTTGTGAGGAGATAAGGATGAGACACTGGGGGCCCTGTTGGCACAGAATTCCAGGGAGTTGCCAAGACATAAGGGCCAAGAGTTCTTACCCAAGACCTACAAGCTAGAAGCTGAGAGTTACTCAGGGCTTGAGAGCTGTGCCACAGGCCATTTCCACCTCTGTCAGTGGTAGCTTTGAGCCACAGAGTGCTGGTTGCTACCAGGGTCACTAGCAGACGAAGCCTAGAGCAGTAAGCTTCTGACTTTCCTCTCTTCTGATTCCAAGTGCAGTGTAGGCATAGCGTTCCCAGATGACTGACCTTTATGGCCTCTTAATTCATGAAAGACCCACCAGCACCCACCGATTAACTTGCACACTTGCCATCATGATTCTCTCTCCGTGGAAAGGATACAAATTAGTTCAGCTCAGACAGAGACATACTTGAAGCAGGGGCAGACAAATACTGAAGTGGAGCTTCTGCTGTCCCCCGTCCTGAGTGAGGACATCCTCTTCCTTCATTTTTGTATGATAGTTTGTGGGGCTTTGCCACATACACATCACCTTGTGGTTGGTCAACTGATACCATCCAAAAGCTGCATCCTCAATTTCATTGCTCCCCTCTGAGCATCCCAGGGCAAACTCTGATTATTTCCTGGGAACTAAAGGGAAAAACCATATTTCTTAGTGACGTTGGCAAGAATTCTGTAAATTGAAGAAGCTGCAAAAAAGGTTAGAAGGATCCAACTCTCCTAGGGCACTGGGGCAGAGGTTAAGTAAAGTACTTGTAAGTACTGTGAACTTTAGAGGACTTTGCTTATTTGCAGCCAGGATGGGAAGTGGGGTACACCACTCAGCACTCAGTAATTTGGCAAGAAGTCATTTGTGAAGTAGAGAACTTCTGGTTGGTGTTATGTCAGTCCTATGGTTGGTAGAACTGGAAACTATGTTGTGATGGGCATAAATGTAATCCTTTATTTGCATGACACATGCCTTCCTAGCTCCATAGCTAGACTATTGAGTTCCCTTTTTGAGTCAGCCACATAAGGGGCTTGGTCTGGTTTTGTGCCCACTCTCTTTTCTGTTCCATGTGGCATCTTGCACATAGTAGTTCACTTGTATGGTTCAGAGTTCAGAGTACAAAAAGGAGGCTGAGATGTGGACTGTGATGTCTATCTACTATGTCAGCTTGACACAGGCTGGTGTCAACTGAGAGGAGGGAACCTCAATTTAGAAAATGCTTCCAAAAGGTCTCCTAGCCCTTCTCACCTCCTCCTCTAAACTCCTTTCAGCTCCCAGGCTTCCCTCCCCAGAGCTGGCCTACTTACTCTCATTGATATGCCCCTCCTCCTGCTTTTCCCACTGTTCTCTCAGTTCTCTGTTTCCTGCTAGTCTTCTCTCTCTTGCAGAAAACCTTGGCCATGTTCAATCTACTTCTTTCTCTGCTCTGGATTCTTTTAGATGTCTCCAGCTATTCTCTTTCATATCTGCAGTAAAGGCCTTCCCTTAACCACACCACAGAGCTGTCACGTCATCAGTTTATGCACTACGTATGTTTCTATATATCACATTAAGATTTTGTTTCAGCCTATATTTTTATCACCATTTTTAAATTTTATTTTTTATTTTTTTGAGACAGGGTAGCACTATATGTCATTGGCTAGCCTAGAACTTGCTGTGCTGACAAGGCTGGCCTAGAACTCTTAAAGAGATTTGCCTGCCTCTGACTCATGAGTGCTAAGATTAGAGGTATGTGCTAGCACACTTAGCCTTAATTTTCATTTTAAAAATATTTATTTATATGAGTGCTCTATTTGCATACATACCTACTTTATAGAATAGGGTATCAGATCCCACTATAGGTAGTTGTGAGCCACACCATATGGTTACTGGGAATTGAACTCAGGACCTCTGGAAGAGCAGTCAGTGCCTTTAACCGCTGAGCCATCTCTGCAGCCTCATTAATTTTTCTAGTTCACCTAAACTGGATGGTTTCCTAAGTGATTGCTTATTACTTATAGTGAGTCTTCATAATTCTCAGGATGTATATTTGTAAATTTGCCTCCTTACTAACATTTGCTTATAACCCTGAAACACCTCCTTAGCATTGTCTAGGTCACTTGTGAGTGTTACTAGATCTGTGAACATATGAGCCAAGTGGCCTGGCTCTGCCCAGCCATGATACACAGTCCTTGCCTCCTCAGTTAGCTTTCCTTTTGCAAAGCATTCTTTTGTAGTGGGTTTTGTGTCATTTCTGTTAGTGATGTTTCTGGATATATGCCTGTGTCTCCTAGTGTGGTGCTGCAGTGCTGTGTGGTGCTCCTGCATGTGAGACGGCTGTGAGACAGCTCAAAGTCAAAGTACATGTGTCAGACACACTACCTATGGCACACATGTGGAGGACTGGATTCAGGGTTAACCAGTCAACAAAGTATATTAAGGACTTTCTTTCTAAGAGAAACATAAAACAGAGCTATGTTTTGATTAATGAAAATGTTGTGTCCAAACATCTAGAAACTGATCTCCTTGTTTCTCCTAAGAGCTGTAGTTCAGTATTTCTTCTAAATTCAATGTTGTGGAGACCTTTACCCACTGGTACTATAGCAAAGAAGGACAGTCAACTGTTATTTGCTCTCTGACCTCATTATTTATTTATTCATGCAGTTCTTCTTCTTTTAGCAGGCGTATTATAATACTTCTCTAGGTTGCTAAGCAGTTTTTATATGATTCAAATATTTTCCATTTTATGCCCTAAGTCCAGTGTTGGTAGTTTTGCTGTGTCCCTCTGACACAGTGTTTGTGTGATTTATAGTAACACATCATAAACCAAGTGTGATGTTGTATTTTAAAGGTTGAGAATTGAGGACTGAATGTTTTGAATCTATGATTTTACTTCAGTGCCAGGTTTAACCTCAATAAACTTTCCAGGATTTTTCTTGCCTCCTTGGGGACAAGATTTCCTAATGGGTTCATTTTAGATACCAGCAGAGCCAGGTGATGTAACCGGCTGCATCTACCCACATTAGAAATATTCTGTGTCTGTTCGTTTGTCTCCATAGACTTGCAGAGGCTTTGGTTGGCAAATGACTCCTTAGCTATCTATGGTCAGTGAGATTCTAGAGCACACATGGCCGTTTGCCTATCTCTTGTTACTTTATCCTAGTCCCTTCATGCGCCAGCATTTATTTCCATCTCTTTCACTGCCTCCTTAAACTCAAGGGAGTGAAGGAAATGGACTTGAAGAGCAGATGTTCACATCCTGTTCTTTGTTGGTCCCTGGGGACATTCTCTTCCATGGGAGCATTTCTCATTTCCTGGTTTTGATTGTCCGGGACATTTGAGGACTAGGATCTGTTCATTGTACTCTCCTCTCTTCATGTTGGTAATTAACTAGTTGTACAAGAATTCCGAAAAAGCAATGGGGGGAAATAGAGGAACATCTGTTAAGGTTAACATTATGTAGTCAATTGGACTGGAGAGGAAAAATTCCAGTGATTTGAGGAATTTTTTGGTGAGATGATCATTAAACCTAAATCAGCAGGAGCTTTATTGAGTATTATTTAATAGCTATTAAGAAATGGTTATGGAAAGTAAAAATTAACTGTGATTTTTTTCTTTTGCTGTGTAACTGAGTAGATACCATAACTTTTTTGAATAGTTTTTAAAAGTATTTTTAAGAAAATAAGGATCAAAGCTAAAAAAAATCTTTGAATGCATTTTAATACCTAGTTCTAGGACAGATAGAGCGCAGTGTATGTGCTGAGTGACGCAGTGAGTAGAGCATCTTATTTAATGTAACTGTTTAGTAATACTAATTTGATAATTTATTCTTTCAGATACAGATGAATATAGACCTCCTGTTTGGAAATCTTACTGTAAGTATATACATAAGCTTAATTATATGGATTATAGTGTTTTTGTAAGTAATGTAATTATCCACAGCAAAGTTTGGGATTAACAGAAAAGGAATACTTACGGTAAAATGTGTTTCTACAGAGCACTGTGTGGTTTAATGTGTGCAGTGCAGCTCGTCTGTTTAGTGTGCGGGATCCCGTGCACGGGGCTTCAGATGACTCGTGGGAACAGCTGATAAAGCTAACGCATGGAGAGAAAACCAGGGCTCCGAGCACTTTAATTAGTCTCATCTTGATTATGTGACGACAGGAATATGTAAATGATAAGTGGGGAGTCTGTGTTAGCAGAAAAATCAGTAAAAGGAGGTAAAAATGATTTTAAAATTACTTTCTCATATATAAAGGGGAGGAGGTGTTTGTGTGACAATTCTGTTGTCAGTTTTCAATTAACAGTGCATTTAGAATCTTTCTTTATGACGTAAATCTAGTTATTAAAAACTTCTAAAACATTTAGTCAAAATTTGTGCTTTATTTTCCTGTATTATATATATTAAACTTAAGTGGGTGATGTGATGTCAACTGTTTCTGTGTATGATGGATTTTGGTGGGGACTGTGGGATACACCCCTTTCACAGTGTGATTCTGTAAGAAACTAATCTTTTACTGTAATTCTTTAGAAATATTTTAAGTTACGTTTTATTCACTTACTTATGTTTGCATGTGTGTCTGTGTGTGCACACATATGTGTGGCATGGCATCCATAAAGAGGTCAGAGGAAAGTTTGTGGGAGTTGGTTCTTTCCTCTGGTGCAGGTTCTCAGGCTGCTGGCCTCAGCCACCCTCGGAGCCATCCCGCTGGCTCTTAACTGAGTCTTTGAGACAGTTGCTTTACTCTGTGTGTTTTCCAGTTTGGGTTAAGTTGAACTTAGAAAAATGAAGGAACATAAAAATCTTAAAAATATAAACCAATAGGGAAACAGGATTGTGTTTAATATCCTTCCTAAACAAATATGAAGCAACAGTCTTAACGTAATAACTGGCAAACAAGTGTGATGTAGGGACCGACAAAGTCGTGGAGGGTGGATGTGCGGTTTGTAGAGAGTAGCCCAGAACAGCTGTTTGTTGTCACTGCCACTGTGGATCTAGTGGTGTGTGTCACAGCTGAGGTTTATGTTTTTGTTTGTTTTGGTTTTGTTTTTTTAAAGAGAGAATCACTTTCGATATTGTTGTTGAAACAAGTTCAAATTTTAAAGCCAACAAACCACATACTAATTTGTGATCTTACAATTTGATTGTTATTATTGCTAGGGACTGAGAATATCACTAATAATTATATAAGCATTGACACTTCTAACAGGACTGAGAATATATTACTTTCTATAATTGTGTTTCCTGTCATCTTGAATTTAGCTAATAACTTTCCACAAATATTTAATGCCTGCCAATTTTAATTCGGCTAACTTTTAATTCAAAGAAGTTCTAAACTGAGGGAGAAATGCCAGAATCATTTAGACCTTTTTATTGTGTTTGATTTTAAGATATTTATTTATTTTGGCAGAGAGCTGGCATATGGTCTTGCTATGTAGGCTTGGCTGATTTGATACTCACTATGTAGCTCAGACTAGACTTGAACTCATGATAATGCTCCTGCCTTAGTCTTACAAGTTTTGAGTTTATAGGCTTGTGCGACCACATCTGACTCTTGCTTATAATTTTTAAATGAAACTTTTCATAGATGTACTGCGAGTCTAAATTTGCTATATTTGCTATAAATGTCCAAATACATATGTATACTTGGCATTTTATTTAGGAGGTATTTTATCTAAAAATTTCTCTTCAAGTAATAGAACCATGCCTTTTTGGGCAATTAGAAGTACTGAAAGAAAAATGAAAATAACTATATGATTTGATGTTAGAAGAAACACAGGGTAAAAGCTTGGTCGGCTCTGTTGTGCGTACTGTTAGCCTTCATCCTTACTGGCTCGCCCTCCTGTTTACTTCCTGGATTGGCAGATGCTTACTAATTAAAACCAGAAACTCTACTCTTGGAATCTTGTTTTCTTAGGTTCTAAAGATAATTTGTTTTTAAATCTTCTTGATGATGGCTTAACTATCATAATTGGAGTTTTATAGGTGATAGTATTTTCTAGAATATTTTGTTGACAAAAAAGACAGCACATCTTTTAGGAATTACAGATAAAAACAGACATGTGAAGTGGATTTTCACCTTCTCGTTGTCTTTTCTAGGAAGGAGCATGCCAGAGGACAGTCTCACGTTGCGTTTGGTTCCTTAGAGTGGGGAGCAAAGCTTTCTGAGTGGTGCACACATCCTCACTGTCTGAGTGGTGCACACATCCTCACTGTCTGAGTGGTGCACACATCCTCACTGTCTGTCTGAGTGGTGCACACATCCTCACTGTCTGAGTGGTGCACACATCCTCACTGTCTGTCTGAGTGGTGCACACATCCTTACTGTCTGAGTGGTGCACACATCGTCACTGTCTGTCTGAGTGGTGCACACATCCTTACTGTCTGAGTGGTGCACACATCGTCACTGTCAGGCCATGCTTGATGTCAGTGCTCTTTCTCTCTTCTGCATCCCAGAGTCATTCCTCAGATTATTATGTCACATCATACTTTCAATAAACTAACTCAGTGAAATAAGATATTTAGAACTATTTTAATATACCAGCTCAGGGATATTTGTAGTCAGGAGAAAAAATCCAAGGAAAACATTTGTATCAGAATTTCAGACATTTCTGAGGAAGTACTTGGTTTTTTTTAATATTAAAGAGTAAAACTATAGATTCTCAGTTGCCTTTTAAAATATTTTTATCATTTCTTTCATTTTTTGAGCTTATAATATAATTACATCATTCTCCTTTCCCTTTACTTCCCAAATCCTCTTGTATACCTTCCTTGCTTGCTTTCGAATTCATAACCCATTTTTTCACTAATGGCTGTTATACACACATGTGTATGATTTATATATTCACATTACTAAATGTATAATACGCCCTGCTGAGTCTGTATGATGTTACTTGTGTGTATGTTTCTGGGCTGACCATTTGAGACTGAGAACCTGTTGGTGGACTCTTCCCTGAGGAAGACTGTTCCCTACCTGCTCTCATCATTCCTTACCTGCTTATACTCAGTTCCTTTTACAACATAGCATTATCCAAGTACTGTGTCCTAGTGATGACCTCAAAATGATACTACAATACTACAATGATACTACAGTGAATTGCATATGTTAATAACCACCATAAACATAATGTTCTTACAGTACATTTACTGTCAACCAAGGATTATTGTAAATGTTTCACATGTAGCAAGTAGCACTGATATGCTACTATGTGTACTACTACATGTAGGAGGAGAACTGATGTGTTCTCTATTTGTTCTAATTTTATATGTGTATATATCGTCTAATTATTTATATTCATATATGTCCCCATGATGTATATGGATTACAATGGCCAGAGATGAATCCTATAAAGTGGTACCTCATTCAGATGAGTGGTGCATTGTCTGAAGTGTCAGATGTCTGGGTAGTTTGAGGATGTTGACACACTATGTTAAGTATCTAATCCATTATCAACTTAAGTTCATTCGCCTGTGATTGCACATTTAGAATCAGGAAAAAAAAAAACAATCTGAAGGACAAACGTATTTACATGCTGCTTATGACAAACACCAGTCTTACTTATTCTCATTTTAAATTTAAAACCTGATGTAAGGCTGGAAAGGTCATGTTATCAGTTTAAATATCATTGACTCATTTTAGATACCATAAACATTATTCATCCCTTTGGTAAGGTGTTTCTTTTGCTGAAGTTGCCCAAACTGAATAAGTCTCTGAAATTTTGTTTTTAAGGGAGATTATATTTGAAAATAGATGTTTGCAATATAAATAAGGGAGAAAACAGTGTATATTTTAACTCTGCCCTGTAACTCCTGATTTCAGTCCTATGTTTGATGATAGTGAACTTTAAATAATGTTTATATTAGGAAAACAAGAGTGGATTATAGAGAAGAGTGTAAAAATTATAGCCCCGGGCTGGAGGATGGCTCAGCGGTTAAGAGCACTGACTGCTCTTCCAGAGGTCCTGAGTTCAATTCCCAGCAACCACATGGTGGCTCACAACCATCTGTAATGGGATCTGATGCCCTTTTCTGGTGTGTGTGAAGACAGCTACAGTGTATTCACATACATTAAATAAATAATTCTTTTACAGCCCCAGTTTGTTCTAGAACAGTGATTCCCAACCATCCTAACGCTGCAGCCCTTTAATACAGAGCCTTATGTTGTGGTGACCCCCAGCCATAAAATTATTTTTGTTCCTACTTCATAACTGTAATTTTGCTACTATTGTGAGTAGTAATGTAAATATCTATGTTTTCTGATAGTTTTAGGCAATCCTTGTGAAAACATTATTTAATCTCCAAATGGGTTATGACCAGCAAGTTGAGAAACACCATTCTAGAAGATAGTTGTGTGGATTACAATATTTCTGCTTTTGTTCTCCTAAAATTTGATAACTTTACTTTGGTCAACAGTCTTTGTTTTGTTCATGACAAGTTTTTATTTAGCAGGAAACAGGACTGCAACATTTTTCTTATGAGTGTAAAAAGTAACCAGTTTCTTCTAATATGTTTCTAAATTCTATATAAGGGAAAGTGATACTCTCATGTCTACCTTCTTGTAGTATACCAGCTGCAGCAGGAAGCCCCTCACCCTCGAAGGATCACCTGCACTTGTGAGGTGAGTGTGATGTCGTGGTTACAACAGAAGCCCTTTGATTCAAAGCTGACGTCCTTGGAGGCTGGTTTGTGAGTGTAACCATTCTCTCTGGGACACACCATACTGTTGTAATGAATTCATTTTTATTAGTAGTTTCATTGGAAATATGTATGCTGTTTAGAACATTATATATAACATGTTTGTATAGTTTTAAATTATGTCAGTTTCTTTAATTATACATTGTTTTTACACTTTAAAATGTTGTATTACTTATTCTGATAATGAATTTGAAAGTGTCATTGTAGAATTATTTCTTCTATTAAAAGAGAGATTTAAATCAAGTTTTAAAAGGAACAAAAATTGAGCCAAGGCATGTGACCTTTAATCCCAGCACACAGGAGGCAGAGGTAGGCAGATCTCTGATCTATTAGATCCTCAGAATTTAAGTCAGTCTCTCTCTCCTGGAAGAGCTTAGAGCCTCCATAGAGAATGGAGTAGATTAACCAGTAGAAAGACTGGTAGCAATTCCATGTATCCAGTTTTTGTGGTGTTTGTTTGGTTTTTTCCTCCTACTTGTAGGGAACTTGTGGTAGAATTCCAAGAGATAATTCCAGAGATTTACATAGACAGAAAATAATTTAAAATAATTTTATGTACTAAGTGTACATAGACCCCATCCTTGTAGCTATAGAAATAAAAATTATTTTCAGCAGGAAAACATTAGGTTTCGATCACTTGGCTGCAGTGTAGAAGCTGGATTAGGAAGGAAGATGGACCTTTGGCGGCAAAATGTCTGGTTTCGGAGATTGTTGTAGTACTTTAAGGATGAGTGGAAGGACCTGTAGGACACTGGTTCTGGGAGTAGCCAAGAAGGGGCAGACAGAGGAGTCTCTAACGCCGCAGAATACGTGCCGTTTGATGGAGTGAGTGTAAGGGAAAGTGACTGTAGGGAGCTAGTCAGCTCTTGATTTATCTCTTTCATCTGATTCTCAGGAAACAGATTTTTCTTTTCTTTCAAGAACAATTAGATGTTTTTTTAAAAAAAAACTTAATAAAAAGCATATAAATGCTTAAATAATCATAAATTATTCCTACTGCTACATGACATTTAAATTTCCAACTTGATACATTTTAAGTCAACTAATTGCAGATTGTTAATCCTTTTTATATTATTGACTAATCTTTTAATTTGATTATCTAAGTAATGTCTGTAAGTTTGAAGATACTACTTAATATCTTAGATAACCCTAAAAGATCTAGTTTTTTGTTTTTTTTTAAAAAAGAAAACCTTCCCTACTTCCATAGATTCAAAAGACGTTCATTGAGTTTTATGAGCTGAGAAATTGTTGGAATAAAGACCAACTCAGATGGGTTTTATGTTGAAAGAGAAATACCCTGGCTTCAAATGCAGCAGAAATAAAGTTCCCAAAGCTTGTTATTTAAGACTAATTCTTAGTAAAAGGTAGAATCATGATTTCCATGAGAAAACAAAAAACATGCTGAAAACTAATTAATAAGACAGGGGACAACCAGCAGAAAAGTTTGTCACCATGCAAAAAAAGAGAGTATGTATCAGAAAAGAAACTTTGTCACTTGTTTGTAGTATGAATTTGGGAAAGAAATGTAGTATGTTGTTACCATGATTCTACAATGGGGAGAATTTGAAGATGCCTCAGAGATTAGGTATATACTGGGCTAGATTAAGGTGTGCTTTTGAAAATGCATGACATTGTTACTGAAACAGATTTCCTGCTATGCTGGCAATAAATATTTCAAATTTGTTAGAAACAGTACTAGATCTGGAGGACCAGGGAATAGGAAATCCAGACGTGGCAGCCAGGCTTGTTGCAGAACCACAGATCACTTTGCAGGCTCTGACATTGCTTTGGGAAATGTCATTCTCCCTGAATCAAGTGAGACATCGTCAAACAGGCAGAAGGAGGGCCCTTTTGGCTAGGCATAAGAATCCCAGTATTAACTTGATCTCTAGCTCTTGAACAGGCACTATCTTGAATAGCAAATCTCGCTTCCCTGGTCCTCAGTTTCTTTCTGTTCCTTACAGTCCAGCCTTGCTATCTAGTATTCATCCAAAGGAAATGAACGAAGACATAGCTGCACTCTCAATGTTTATTGCCGTATTAGTCACAAAGGCCAGGATAGTCCAGTCAGTGAATGAGTGGGTAAAGAAAATGTATTTATATACATGATGAAATACCGTATTTCATGACAATACAGTCTTTAAAAGAAGCAAGTCCTATTATTTGCACTATTGTGGATGAACCTGGAGGACATTATAGTAAGTGAAATAAGCCAGGCCCAGAAAGTCAAACACTTATAATCTCACTCTGTAGAATATAAAACGTTCAGTTCAAGTTCAGTTCAAGTGCAGATAGTAGTTATTTGATGCTGGGGTGGTCAGTGACTGGAAAGGTGTTGGTTAATGAATATAACATTTCCATTAAAACAGGAATACTTCAAGAGTACAGATTTTAAACCTGTGAGATAATGCATGTTAATTATTTTAGTCATTCCACAGTGAACACATATGATTTTATAAATCATAATGCACACAGGTGTTAATTATACAACATATATGTTTTCATCAATTAAAACTTTACCATGAAAAACAGGTTAAAAACTGGAAATGATAAGATTCTTTCTTTGTTTTGTTTTGTTTTTTTGATAAGATTCTTTTACAAAGTCAGAGTAGAATCATTCTTACCTTATTGTGGAGAGTAAATGATTTCAAATGTAATTTAAACATAGCAAATAGCAGGATTCCCTAGAACCTAGATTACCTCATGGGAAAAGGCCTTTCCATTGCTGTGATTCTGTAGCTAGAGCTAGGTTGTTGTTCAGAAACCCACTTAAATATCATCTCAGAATGGCCTTCTCTGACCACTAACTTATAGCTAACATATTAGTCTCTTGTTACTTCCTTTACTACCATTTGCTACTCCTGTATTTTCTGGTGTTCTTATCACTTAAAAAACAGACAACAACAAAACCAGTATTATTGTGTGTTTCTCATCCTTATACTGTATTTTCTTTTTTTGGTTTTTCTTTTTTTTTTTTTCTTTTTTTTTCGCTTCACGAATTTGCGTGTCATCCTTGCGCAGGGGCCATGCTAATCTTCTCTGTATCGTTCCAATTTTAGTATATGTGCTGCCGAAGCGAGCACAACTTTTTTTTGGTTTTTCAAGACAGGGTTTCTCTGTGTAGCCGGGGCTGTCCTGGAACTCACTCTGTAGACCAGGCTGGCCTCAAACTCAGAAATCCGCCTGCCTCTGCCTCCTTAATCCTTAATCCTCCTGGGATTAAAGGCGTGCACCATCACTGCCCGGCACAATGTATTTTCAAAATAGGATAAATTTGGTTTTAATTCAGTGATATGTCCCCTGCACATAAAAAATAGATAAGCTGGCAAGATGGCTCAGAGGATAAAGGCACCTGCAGCCGTGCCTGATGACCTGAGTTCAATTCTTAACAGCCACATGGTGGAAGGAGAGAACCACCTCCTGCAGGTTGTTCTCTTGACTTCTACTTCTCCTCATGGGGAATGGACACCTCTCCCATGTCCACAAACACACAAATAATAGAAACAATTTTCTTTAAAAAATTTTTTTTCTTCAGTATTTCTTGAAGGAATTGGGTAGATCTCTGTCATCCTGTCTGCCAAGTAGGAACCCCTCAGAGTCTCTGCTTGTAGATGAGTTGCATGCTGTGAAATGCTATAGGAGGAGAAGCTGGCAGGAGGAGACCTGGTGGGAAGCAGAAAGTGATGCTTTGTTATCATGTCTGTAACAAAATGGAGAATGTGGAGGATCAGGAAGGAAGAGGACTGGGGACGATGGGGAAGAGCCATAGTCTGACATGACACTGTTGAGCATTAAGGTCTGTGGTTATTTTACTCTTTGAACAATGTGATTAAGTATCTTTTCTTGTTCGTTACTACCTAAAAACAAAACATAGTTAAACTGTTGACACACACAGCATAGATACAGAAACAGGTCTAGGGAAAAGAAATAATAAATCCAATTAATTAATAAACTTAGAATCCATTTCTGCCCATTAAAAATGTTACACAGATTCTTTTTCTTGGTATGTGCTTTAGTTTAGTGTTGAGTTAAATTTTTGTGCATTTTAATTTCACAAATATTAATTGTTCTTTCTTTTCCTGTAGGTTGAAAACAGACCAAAGTATTATGGAAGAGAGTAAGTATGGATTATCAGAAAGTATCTCATAGATTGTTATGTGTAAAAGATACAAGTAAATGCATGGTTCTGGTTAAAACACAGGATGAGAGAAATATTCTAGTTTGGTGGAATTGAATTCTTTTTCTTTGATTACAGGTCTAATTCTAACTGGTCTAAATAGGAAAATAAAAACAAGTATAAAAAGAAAATACTGTGATAAAACAAATGTGAAATAATGCTAAAGAAGCAAGCCATATAAATACATACTTCTAGATGGATATCAAGAAAGTGTATATATTTATGTACTAAATATAATAAAACATACCTATAGATTGAGTAGGTATAAACAATTTATTTTATATTGTCCCACTTTCTAGTATCAGACCAGAAAAAAATGATTGATGTTATTTAGAGACATGTCAAAATTTTTTATATACTACTTTCTGAAGATGTTTTCCTAATGTTATTATTATTTTTTAATGTGCATTGGTGTTTTGCCTACATGTATATCTGTGTGAGGATGTTGGATCACCTGGAACTGGAATTAAAAGCTGCCATATTAGTGCTGGGAATTGAACCCAGGTCCTCTGGAAGAGCTGCCAGTGCTCTTAACCACTAAGCCATCTCTCCAGCACCCTTCCTAACATAATTTATTTAAAGCAATGGATCACTATGAAGGCCAGCTTCCTTTTGTATAAAATTATAGGCATGTGCCAGTACATTAGTCTCCTCTCAGGTTTAAAAACATCTTGTCCATACAAGCTTGTAGTTTGAGTTTTCTACTTAACATTGATAATGCGCATTATACTACTTTTTTATTGGATATTTTATTTACATTTCAGATGTTATCCCCTTTCCCCATTTCCCCCACCCACCCAGAAACCCCCTATCCCATCCCCCCTCCTCCTGCTTCTATGAGAATGTCCCCCCACCCACTCCCACTCCCTGCTCTCAAATTCCCCCACACTGGGGCATCCAGCCTTCATGGGACCCAGGACCTCCAGTTGGGCAACAAACTATACCAAAAATTATTCCAAATGCTGTTTTAGTGTTTAAGGTCTTACTTTTTCTGATTATTGAGAAATAGAAATATAGCACTGTGAAGAAAAGAATAAAAATCATCTATAATCCATATCACTCCCCAGATAAGAGCTTTTGTTTTTCATTGGGATAATATTAGATAACAATATATATAGCAAATATTTCTAAATTACTTAAAATTCCAGGTGTGGGCCAGGTGGTGGTGGCACATGCCTTTAACTTCAGCACTGAGGAGTCAGAGGCAGGAGGGTCCCTGTGATTTCCAGGCTATCCTGATCTACAGAGCAAATTTCAGGACAGCCAAAATACCCAGAGTGAGTGGATGGATGGATGGATGGACGGACTGACGGATACACATACACACACACACACGTGTGTGTGTGTTTCAGTCATGTGAATGTCCATAGACAGTGTACCTGTGGGTTGAGGTGAGATGACTGCAGAGCTGAGGACCAGTGACCTTAAGGGTTCTTCAGTAGACCTTCTGATTGAGGCTCTCAGCAGGAATGCTGGACACAGAAGTGTATCCAATTTTAGACTGGAGATTTATGGATTAGGAAGCTTAATCTCTAATGCTAATAGTAATTTTGAGAAGCCTCTTACTGTACAGTTTTAAAGGGATACAATTATTGGATCAACTGGTATGAATCATTTTAAGGGTCTTTAGATTTCATTGTCAAAGGATCTTCCAAAATTTGAGTTTTATTGCTTTAAGATGATTGATCTTTTTTTTAAAACAGCTATCATACTTGCCAAATTTATTCATAGATGGCACATATACTAATCTAATGAGGGTGTCACATCAGGGGTGGGTTACAGTCTTGCTTGCACCAGTTTCAGTGTATTGCCTGTGGACCTAGTTCTAAATCAATAAGAAGTTCATGGAAATGAAAAATTCAGGAGACCAATTATAGCATTTCTGATTGGTGTGATTTAAACATTTAAACATTATTGCCATGAAAAATTTTAATACTGTTCAGAGACTAAGCCATACCCACAAGGAAAAACTTCAGAGAGTTGCCAATTACCCTAGCAAAATTCCTGGGTTATTAAGGCACCAATAAAGGGCCTTTAAAATTATTACAAAATCAAGTGACTATTGTCCTTTTATACTGTGGAAGCTGCGAAGCTTTCTTAAGCAGTGAGGTAGCTGTGGTGAGAGAAACTGTCTCCATGCTCTTCTGAGACCCCTGAGCCTTTGAGATAAATTGAACAGACAGATGACAGCATGGTTGATGTAGTGCAAACAAGGGCATCACTGGAGAAGTACTGACTACCCAGTGAATTGTCTGAGTTTGTATATTAATATTTTATTATTTATTTACTTTTTAGTAATTTAAAATGCCCTTAGGGACATTGCAGGCCGTTAAGGGGAGAAATGATTTTTAGGAAATATGCTTTGTCCCTTAGGAGACTGAATGGCTAGATTGTGATAAGATTTGTGTGTGGTATGATACCACATTAAGATCTCTCTTTAGGTGAAACTCTGTCTCCAGGTAAAGGAGTTTGTTGGGACTCAGTTCCTTTTGAATGGTTTGTCTTTATGTAGATAAGGAGAGCTCAGAGAAAGATGTGCTGTCAGATGACATAACACACTAAAGCAGCACATTCAGATGGCATGACCCATATTCTTTGTTAGCCTTTCAGTTCCTAAAAGAATTTGGTGTGTGAGTTTACAAATTGCAAATCATCATACAGGTCTAAATGATTCCATGTTTTAGATATCTGCCACCACTGTCATTTTTATTTTCTCAGTGTTTTATATCAGGTTCTTGTAGATGAATCTTTGCTAAAGGATTTATTTATTATTTGTGTTTATTCTTCCTTTTTTCCTTGGTTAATGAAAGATGGATTTGGGCAGGAAACGAAGGCAAGTGCTGCACTGTTTGCCTGTGGTTTGAATATTGAGGGATGCACATGCTGCACATCACTGGGCGATCATGCTAAGTGAGATAGCCCAGGGCCCTGGGAAGTTTCCAGCATGAACTTCCAGCTAGAACTTTGGATCATAGCACCAACTGGGAAGAAGAAGAGATCAATTTCTGCCGGGCTGTGGTGGCGCACACCTTTAATCCCAGCACTTGGGAGGCAGAGGCAGGTGGATTTCTGAGTTCGAGGCCAGCCTGGTCTACAGAGTGAGTTCCAGGACAGCCAGGGCTACACAGAGAAACCCTGTCTCAAAAAAAAACAAAAAAAAAAAAAAAAAAAAAAAAGAACGAGAAGAGATCAATTTCTATGTAGTATTCTTTAGCAAGCCTATGTGGTCAAATGGCCACATGAGAAAGCATGGTCCTTTGGTTCTGGGTTGGGAACTAGACTCAGTAGCCATTTTGGTGCTGTTCTTACCACAGAGAAGATAGCCAGGAGCCAAGCCAAGAGATGTAAACTTTTCCTTGCACTGTGGCTGAGAACAACAGATGAGGGCAGGGGGTGCTTGTACTGTTATACTGAAAAACATGAAAAGCTGCGTCTCTGAACTGGCTTTATTCTGTAGGTTTCATGGCATGATCTCTAGAGAAGAGACTGACCAGCTCCTGAGTGTGGCTGAGGGAAGCTACCTCATCCGTGAGAGCCAGCGGCAGCCGGGAACATACACTTTGGCTTTAAGGTTGGTCATAGACATGCAATTTTAAGTGTATTGTATTTTAAACCCTCTTAATATAGAGCTTTAAAATATAAAGACATCCAGCATGTAATTGAATCGGTACTTGTTTTCTTGGGGCCTAATTACCATTTTAATAGCTTTGAGAACCTTTAAAAATTCTCATGAATGGTAATCCTTGGTGATTAAGGATTCAGATATGTTTGTCAGTCCCTTGCTCTCTGTCTTGCTGTGTCAGCTTCCTTCTATTCTTGAATAAGGAAAGACACTAAATGTTCTTTGTAACTGATGAACCTAAAGCCAAGTCATTTCTTAAGTAGAATTTTGGTTGAAGTAGCTTTCCTTGAGAGCTCTTGGCTCTTCTTTACAATTCAACGTCACATAGTGTTTTGGCTGTTCTTAGCTGACAGTGTGGTACCTAGAAACAAGTATTTCTATTAGCACTGTACTCAAACCAATTGTCAGAATGGAAATAGTCGCATACCTGTCCACTAGGCTTACCCTGTGTCAGGCTTCTAAGTGCACTTAGTCTTCAAGACAACTCTATATCATCATCATTTTGTTTGTTTGTTTGTTTGGTTTTTTTTGGTTTTGTTTTTTGAGACAGGGTTTCTCTGTGTAGCCCTGGCTGTCCTGGAACTCACTCTGTAGACCAGGCTGGCCTCGAACTCAGAAATCTGCCTGCCTCTGCCTCCCAAGTGCTGGGATTAAAGGTGTGCGCCATCACTGCCCGGCTATCATCATCATTATTATTACTGTCTTTAACTTTACAGTTGAAGAAACAGAAGGCCTGAAGGAGGTTGATTAATATGGCCAACCAAGGTCACACATATAAGTTGTGCTAGCATTTGAAGCCAGTGAGGCTTAGAGTGTACTTTTAAACACTGTGCTTCTGCTTGTCCAAAGACAGAATTATTATTTGTCTTTGTCCATCTCTTCAAGTTTTTTTTTTCATACTGGTCTCATCTTTGAAAAGACTAAAAAGCAGCTGCAACTTCCAAAGGAAGTGGTGAAGAAACGATAGAACACAGAGAGCATAGAACGCTGTCAGTGCTTAAGACAGCTAGCCTGACTCCTTCTCCATTGCTTCTGTCTCTGTGAGTGAACATGGAATCCATTCTCGGCCATAGATGAATCATCAGTTAACCTTCCTTATAACCTGACTGATTTAGTTCAGTGTCATTTCACAATAAGTTCTGAGGCCATTGTATTCACAGCATTTGTAGAACTTTGCCTTTTGTTACAAACTATGATGTATAAATCCCTCTTCAATTACTTAGATGTGTTGTTCATTAATTTTAATTGTGGTATATAGGGAAAAATATCTACTCTGGTAACCCAAATATCTTTATTTTACTACCAGTTTTACTAGAAGACTGATTTGGGGAAAATCACAGAATTACTTGAACTTTTTTACTTTTCCTAGCTTTTGGTTTTGTTTCTGCTTTTCAGGGGCCTCAAACACAGGGCCTGTGCATGTTGGAGACTCCTTCAGCTCTATCCACAGTCCTTAAAGTCAGTTTATTTATCTTTCTATTCTTTTAAGTTTCTATCCGAATCCTGCATTTCCCATCTGTGGCAGTCATGTGATTGTCTAGGGTAAGTGAGCCTTGAGTAACAGCCAGTGGACCGCTCAGTTGGTAAAACAAAACAAAACACCTGGGTCAGGGTAGTTTCCAAGCTAGCCAGGACTACATATTGAGACCTTATCTTTAAAAAACAAAACCAAACAAAACTAGGCTTGGTAACAGTCTTGTAATCCTTGTGCAGTTACAGGTAGATCCCTGGGGATCCCAGGTTAGCCAGCCTGTCCTGCTTGGTGAGATCCAGGCCAGGGAGAGATCTTGTTTCAAAGAGACTTGGTGTCATCTAGGGAACAACTTATAGTATTCCTTTGACACACACAAACATCCAGAAGATACAGTATAAGCTTTTTATTGTTAGGTTGAGTCTGGACATTTCCTGTTGACCTCTGTTTAGTGCCCTAGTCTTACACACTACTAAGTGTGCAGTTCTGAGGACCAGACCAGGAGTCTTGTACTGCTTTCCAGCCATTCTAACCGTGAGCAAGATCCCCACCCCCACCCCACCCATAGTACTTCTAAGCTGTTGCTAAAACCTTTCCTATTGAGTTTATCATTTCAGGCTGGCTATCTGTCTGTCTGTCTGTCTGTCTGTCTGTCTGTCTATCTACCTATCTATCTGTCTGTCTATCTGTCTATGCAGTCTGCAAATATCAGATACAAAACATCTGCTTTCTATTTGCTTTCAATGTACATGGTAAAATCTCAATAGTTTATGGGTATATATACAGTTGCAACTTGTTTATCACTCTAGAGGCAGTGGAACCCAGGAGTATGGTGCCTAAACCTGAGGCCAACTAAATCTCATACAATAGCCAACTTTATTCAGAGCATCAGACAGTTTATGTACTTTGAGGGTTAAGAAAGGTCACCTTGAGTGTATAATCTCAAGGGCAAGCTGCTTTGTGGCAAAAGCATGTTTTTCCTTAGAGGCATATAAACAAATAACAATAGCCAGTTGTAATGAACAATCTAAAGCAAACTCATTTCTGTCTGCTACACCTGGTAGGGCCAGGAAAACACATTTCGAGAATAATTTCAAGTTGTTGAAGAAATTGAGGTCATAAGATACTTGTCTTGTTTTCTTAGAATTTTCTCACAAGCACTCAGAATTCTCCTTATATGTTTCCATTCTTGGCCCATGTTCTGACAGCAACCCACTTAGAACTTTAAAAAAGTGTCTTTATCTGAAAAACTCTCTGTTTACATATTTATTGGAATTGGGTAAATGTGATGTGTTTATAACTCAACAATTCTATTACTGAGATTTTTATGCTAAGAACTTTTTACCCCAAGTAACTAAAATATGCAAACAGGTGAGATTACCACTGAACATTACATTCTTACTGTTGTTCTCTTCAGCCAAACATTTAATGCGAGGCACACTTGCACGGACTCTAAGAGGGTTTTTTTTTTAATAGTAAACAAATAAACAAAACAAGAAACATATAGCCCTTGGAGGTGGTACTGAACACCTTTAGTCCAATCAGGAGACAGAGGCAGGCTGATTTCTGTGAGTTTGAGGCCAACCTGGTCTACAGAGTGAATTTCTGGACTACAGAGAAACCCTGTCTTGAAAAATCCTTCCGCAAAAGAGAAACGTATAATAGTATCACATATTTAATCTGATACAGGCCTAAAGCTGTGCATGACTTATGTAATCACTGGGCTTCTATTAATGTGGTTTCCTTTGACATGATGAATCCATTTCTTTCTAGTAGCTTGAGCTTCTATATTTTTACTTAGAAGAAAAATCTTAAGTATTTGTTTATAGTAGTTGGAGAATAAAGCCAAATGAATCATTTAAAACAATAGCCACTTGAACCTTAATGAGTAAATTGAAAACTAAAAGGAAGAGCATAGGAAATAAGAAGTTGAGATTTCTCAAAATCAAGAAATGTTGCTGACTTAAACATGGCATTATTTAAGGAAACATTATTGATGTTACAGATGTGTGATGATGGCTTAGCTGCTCATTATGCTGTGATGTGACAAAGGACTTGTGATCCTCTGTTTCTGTTCAGTAATAATCAGCCTCACTGTAAAGTCAGTTTCACTTGGGGTCAGAAGAGCAGAGTTATGTGCTTCCCATTTTGTCTCCATTGAGAGTGTCTCAAGGAGCCTTGCCTGTATCATGCAGTGTGCTTGCTTCTCTTCAGGATAGTACAATGAGTACAGCTCAGGCCTTCACAGCCCTGAGCTTGGAGCATCTGCAGGGAAGTATGGGCAGATCCTGGCTGCTGTCTAACTAGTACCTGCTCCTGGTACTAGGAAATGCAGTTGCTTCTTCTGAAAGAGGACAATTGTAGAGAGCTGAATGAGCACATAAAATACTGTTTTCACGTATTGTCTTAAACAGGACAAGAGGTGTGTGGGGTTGTGGGGAAGGGGGGAAATAGATTCCAGTAGGCAAAGCTTGGTAGGCTGTGGCTATTACAGAAGTCTCCTTGTTAGGTACTAAGGATTGACCTGTAGTATAATTCTTAAAGCTTATAGGCCATTATGCTTTATAGACAGGGCCATACCCCAGCTCTAAGTTTGGATCCGCTGAACTCCTATAAGAATTTGAACTCATGTAAGAGTCTGGGCACAGCAGACACACCTGTAACCCTGCCACTGTCTGGAGCCAGGAGGATATAGGGGCACACTGGCCAGCTAGTCTAGTTGAACTGACCAACTTCATTCTGTGAGCAAAGAAAGAAGACATTTCAGGTGGTTCATAGTGGCTTGTGACTTCAGCTCCGAGGACAGCTGATGCCTCTGGCCTCCATGCACATGTATGCATACCCCCACACAGAAATAGACACATAATTAAAAATATTATTTTTTTAAAAAGCCACCTAAAACTCTAAAAGTGGACTAGAAATTTGTTAGGTGGAAAAATATAAATATGTAGAACAGCATGGCATATTTGGTATGTGGAGGCTGATGTGGGGTTAGGGATGCAGGAAACTTAACAGTAAGTGTACCAGGATGCCTCAGAACTCACACTGAGAATTTATTTTTCCTATAAGAAATGGAAGCCACTGAAAGTTTCTCATAGAAACCTTACATTTGAAGTGAAATCAGAGTAATAAGAACCTTGAGTAAAATGGGTGGCAGGAACGAAGTCTTACCAGAATTAGTTTAGGTGTGGGGAATGTTGATCATGCAACCCAGGACTCTATGCATGTCAGGCAGTGTTTACCATGACTTTCAGTATGGAAGAAGTGAGTGTGTGTGTGTGTGGGTGTGTGTGTGTATGTGTGTGGGTGGGTGGGTGGGTGTGTCTGTGAGAAAGATGGGAGAGAGGGAGGGGGAAGAATGAGAGAAGGAGGAAGGGAGGGAGAGAAAGAAAGAGGGAACAATGGAGAGAAGGAGAGAGAGAGAGAGAAGGAGAGAGAGAGAAAAAGGTATTGCCTTGCTGGAAATGAAACCCGGGGTCTAGAAAATTAATTTAGTAAGCAATTTTCCTTTGACTATGGAGATTTTTAAAAGGATTTCTTAATAACATATAGATTTGCTTAGAGAAGATGTGTTAGCTCCAAATTTAGCAACTCCAGAAATATTTCTGTTAATCTGAGTCATTTTAGTCTCTCTAAATTGGGAAAAGAACACGATGTCATATGTGCAAGAGTCTTGATAACTCCCAAAACTTGGATTCAGACATTCCTGGGCCAGATCTGGACATGTGCCAGAGCACACTTAAACTCAGTGCTTGTTACTTCTTCATCTGCTTCATGTGCCGAGATAGGAACTATTGGGAAAATTTTTAAATAATGGAAAACAAACAAGAATGTTAAAATAAAAAAAAGCATGTTTGGAAAGATTATATTTTCTTTTAAAATACATCACACTTCTTATTTGATAAATTCTGAAGCATTTATATTTAGCCTATGTTAATCTGGAAAATAAAATTATACAGAACAGTATGTATAGCATCATACTGCTTATGTAAAATTATGTATCTGTGGTGCATATATAAGTAGAGAGTTGTCTGAAAGAATGATCACTAAAATGTCCAGGGTTTATCTGAGTATTGAACTTAGAGATGGTTTTTACTTTGTACCTTTTAAATTCATTGATTTTGTTTTTACAAACTACATGTGTCACTTTATATTCAGGAAAAGGAAGACTTTTTTAAGTCTTTGGCAAAAACTGAAAGTCAGTGTGTCCCAAACCTGTGAGGGTTGTGAGGAGATGAACTAAACGAGTGGCTTGAGTGCTTGGTCAGAGGGAGGTTCGGTGGTAGCTGTGGGGCAGCAGAGAGGTGGGACATGGGCAGTATTTGAGAATCTGCAGAGTCTTTGTTTGAGGAGCCTTGTCTGGTGCTGGCAGTGGGGTTGTCGGCATGGAATAGCAGGGGATGCCATGTGGCCTTCCTGCTGTTAACCTTCATCAGTTGGACCTCTTCCCTGCAGCTCTCCTCAGAGCCTGCGCTTGTTGATGGGTCTCTGCCACGAGGTTTTAGTGGAGTACACGTTGGGCGACTGCATTCAACATTCAACATGTGATTCAGCTGTCTTGACTCCATGCTGCCAAGCAGTCCTCTGCTGACTGCTCCCCATGCACTTGGTCCAGAGGAGAGAAAGCTCCTAGACAGGATGGCTGTTAGATCCTTTGCATTCATTATCATTTTCAGGTAGCAAATTAGCATTAAGGGCATCAAGTAGAGAGAACTGAGGAGGAAACTACCAAGCCAGGGTTCTCCTGTTTGCTAAGATCAGATAAACGCTTCACTACTCCTGCCCCATTTTACTTCTTTTATATCCTCTTTTCGTCAACAAACATAAAAAATGACTTGCTGATGTGTCCAATTATAGGACAATAATCGAGCCAGTAGCTTTTCTTGCTCTCACATTCAACCTCCCCAACCAACTCAAAAGGCCTTGGCTCATGCCGAGTGTTCTGAAGCATCTCCCCTTGGCAGTCAGACACTGCTCTGTGTATTAAGAGTTAGAAGATCTTTCTAACTCTGTGGGCATATGTATGTCCAGGGGCATCTGCCCAGTCAGTGTACAATGGAGTAATTAGACTCACAAAGCTGTGCTGCCTAATTTAGAGCATTTTAACTTTTCATGTCTTCCTAGCTTTCTCAGCCCTAGGCAACCACTAATCCACTTTTGTCTCTTTAGATTTATACATCCCTGCATTTCATATAAATGAAATCAAATAATATGTGACATTTTATAACTGATTTCTTTCCCCTAGCATGATGTTTTCAGGGTTTCAGGTGTCATATCATGTATCAGATTTTATTTCTTTTTATTAATGAATAATATGAGAGAAAATATTCCAGTATATATGAAAACTTAGTTTTATTTATTCATTTACTTGTTAAGAGACATGTTGTTCCCACTTTTTTTGGCCTCTGTGATTAATGTTGTTATAAATACAACAATTATGAATAATGTGTGTGTTCAATTTTTATGAGGAAATCTGGTTTGTATTGGATCTATTCTTAGAATTTGGGAGTCTTGGGTATACGCTTCACTGATAAAATGTGTGCTCAGCAGACAAGAGACTCTAGGTCATTCCCTAGCAGGAAAAAAATTTTATGAGGGACTACCAAATTATTTTCCAGGGTGATTATGCCATTGCAGCTCTACAGCAAAGAAAGAAAGCTCCAGATTTTCCTTGGCAGCTTCATTATGGCTTTAAATGTACATATACTTATGTAGAGTAGTATCTCAGTGTAGTCTTGGTTTGTATTTTATTGTGAAATGGTACTTCATTTTTCAAATTTTTATCATCGTCATGATTTTTATTCATTGATAGTCCATGGCTTCAACTTTCACTTCTCTTAAATATTTATAAAGCAATAGAGCTAAATGTAAGGTAGAAGGAACTGTGGGGTTTTTTAAAAGCTGATTTCAAGATATTTTTGCTTTCTTATTTTAAGACATGTACTTAAAGGTATATTCCATTGGACATTAAAGATGGAAATCAGTTTCAAGTACACTTTTAAAAGACATATATTAAATTATGAACATATGTATCAGTTTGGTTATCTTCGTGTGTGAACTCAGGTATCAATAGAGTCCATAAAGAGCGTCCGATCCCTCAGCACTGGAGTTATAGGCAGTTGTGAGGCAACTGCCGTGGGTTCTGAGCACTGAGCTCCAGTTCTCCAAGAGCAGAATGTGCTCTGATCTGCTGAGCCATCTCTGCCAGCCCCCAGGGACATTTCAAAACTGACAGACAGAAATTTGGTTCAGTTATGATTCTCTAAGCTGTTACTTAACTTAGTAATCTGCCATGTGTATCTGCTTGGAAGTGAAGTAGGTAGTATCTGAATTCTCTCTAAGACCTGTTCCTCAGCCACCAAACACTTTGACAAAACCAGACATTTATTAACAGACTTAATCATTTTATAAATTTAACTATTCTTCAAATACTATTGCAGACATTCTAGTGAATTTTTGATGTGATATAGCTTGGTGTTTCTCAATCCATTTGTACTGTGGCAGCTGTAGAAAGACTGCTGATGGGGACACCTTGGAGATAAGTGCCCAAGGCAGATGTGGCCATATGTGCCTGGCACAGAGGACTCCAACAGGTCCATCTTGGCCTCCTTGAAAACTGTATGGGTTTAATATCTTTAGCTTGTCACCTCTGTTCATGACAATCAGAAAATTCAGTTTTATCCCTAAAATAAGCCCATATAGTACATGTAAGTAGTTTGGTTTTTCATTTTTTATTTTGCATTTAATAGATGAGAAAACTAAGGCTTAATTGTTGTAGAACAAAAAGCTAAGAATCAGAAATATAGCTTTTTAAAGCAACAGCTTGACTAATAGCGAAACGCATACTCTATATGTGCAGTGGTACATGAGTAAACGCTTAGTTTTTATCAGGACTTTTAAAAGATTAATATTTTAAAATTAGTGACACATTACCATTTTTATAAAGCAAAGAAACTGTTGTTTAATGATTTTAAAGATAATAATTATACTGACTAAATCTCCAGAGCTAAATTTTCACTTCTCCCAAAAGAGGAAGGCCAATTTAAATATGTTCAAAACTTAATGATTTAAACTAAATTTCCAGTGTAAGATCACTTTGGGATCATATGTACAGTAATAATTTGGGCTAGGGTTTGTGTAGGTTGGTGATACAGCTTGGCTTAGCGTGACCAAGGGTTTAATCACTAGTATTAAAAAAAAGGATAGTAAATTTGATTAACTAATCAAAGGAAAACAATAGAGATTCTCTATTAAAACGACAGTATATTTGCTCCTGTGTCATCTATTATATTTTTATGCTGTTGAAAGTAGCAGATAGAAATGCAAATTTTTTCAACCAAGAGATAAGCGTTTATGATAACTTAGGTACTTTCATGGTATATTCCTAGTTCACTCTGTGGAGACAGTACTCTTCAGACTTGTTTGTCTGGTCTCCCAGAAATTGGTCATGCCTAAAATCCACATCCATTTTTATGTCACATATATAAACTGTGTTCTTGTTGAGAATTGATAGAGGCTGGTACCTGTGAGCAAAGGTAATTTTCTAGTTTGCATTATTGCCTGCCTAGCAATGTAGTTATGTAACAAACAGCTTATGCCTGACAAAGGTCGTCATTACCTTTTTTATCTCATCTTAGCAGATGCTGGTAGTTTACAAACATGTTCAACCTAGTTCTGTAGAGCTTTTGGTGAGCTGGCTGATCACTGGGGAGAGACTAAATAATAAGATGTAATTTATTATAGCTTTGGGCTTAAACGCTGATAAATGTTATTAAGCAAGGAATTCCTATGATGTTAATTCATCTTTATATTTCTGAAGATTTAATAGGAGGAATACATTCTTATTATGTTAGGAAATAATAAAATAGCCTAAAATAATTGAATTTGGGGATACTAGTTTGAGTTTTAACATTGAGTCAGAATTCCCGGAAAATCACAGTAGCTGTTGGCAAAAGTGAATT
Source organism: Grammomys surdaster (assembly GCF_004785775.1). Lineage (NCBI taxonomy): Eukaryota > Metazoa > Chordata > Mammalia > Rodentia > Muridae > Grammomys > Grammomys surdaster. Next base: position 10,785,164 of record NW_021604594.1, read on the forward strand.
TTACAGTTGATCAGAACTGAGCACTGGTTGAAGACTTTTTTTTTTTTTGTCTGAAAAAGGTTCCAAAGGAACTGGTGAGAGATTATGCTGCTAGTAGGCGTTGACATGTTGTGTACTCTGTGTTCTTCTGATCCGATCGCTCATGATAGGTTCTGTTGGTTGCTATGGTTTCGTTTGAGTTCCTGCAAAGCTTCCTGTGCTATTTACAATAAGTGGAAAATAATGCTTTGCAGAATTATTTCTCAAGAATAGTCTCAGCTTCCTTTACTTAAGATTACAAATTGCTTTACGGGAAGTTTTCTGGATATTAGAGTAGGCGTGGCTCACATGACAACAAAATGTAGTGGTCCTGCAGTGTCACAGTTGGTAGTGAGAAATGGTTAACTTTAAAATGTAGCTGTGTTAGTGGTGCCATAGCTTTGAAAATATTTGTACAGATTAAATGTCCCTTACCCAAAATGCTTGTTGGCAAATGTGTTTTCAAATTCAGCATAAATGATGTTTGTGTATACAAAATTAAAATGGAGTTGTTCAGATTTCATAAACCTGAAGTTTTGCTGTAGAGAGGAGAAATTTTCCCAGTAGCCATATACTTAGTGTGTGGGTTAAAAATAAAATCTTCTCTTGTCACACATCAAGAGATGTGGCTAGATATACCAAAGAAAGGAAGGTTTTTAATTTTTTTTAATGATTGTCTTTCATTTTTCTTCATCTATACCCAGGTTTTCTGAACTACTCTTATACTACCTATTTTTTTTGTTGTTTTTTTGAACTACCTATTTTTAAATCTCTTAATAATCGAAGTATAATTATGATTGTTAAAAATGCTCATTGCTGCATAACAGAGCTCTGGAACTTTTTATTTGTATAACAGGAACTGTGTACTCATGTTTTCTCTTCTCTCCTGCTCTTACCACCCACCACCCTATCGTTCCTTCTGTTGCTTCCAACATTTGTTGGAATTCTTCATCAAGTGATTCATGGGTATCTCTTTCTTTGGATTAAGACCCAGAGGTTTGTTCAGTGATTGGGCTGTACTTGGTACCTAGATCCTTATGTGTTTCAGTGTCTTGGCTTCTGTTGTATTCCGTTTGATTGGGGCAGGTCCATTGTCCCACCCCACTTGTGTGCATTTTCAGGACCATCCGTTTCTCTTATTTACTATATGCTGGTTACATACAAGAAATCTTTTTAGTCTTCAGCTTTTCTAATCATTTGGAGAGGCTCTGGAATTTTGGAGGTTGGGTTGACTCTTTTTTTCTGGGTTTGTATATATAGTGTTTCCATTGGAGAAGTTTGCCAGTTCTACCAAAGGAGCTTTTACTCCCTTTCTCTTTTTCTGGTGTTTTATACGTGTTATATCAGGTTCTGAGGTATAAAGCAGCCAGATGCCCCACCCCATACTTCATTCTCAGCAGCTCTCAGTCATCATCACAGCTGACCTGGTATAGCCATGGGTCTGGACTGAAAGTATCCTTCCCCTACTATTGCATTGATAGTGCACACATACAGATGTTTTTCTTGCCATTATTCCCAGAAGAGTATAGCATGTTTACAAAGCTTACATTGTATTAGGTATTTCAGTAGTTGGAGATATTTAAAGCATATGGAATACTATATGTTTTATGTGTCTGTTGTGCCATTTTATTGAAAGGACCTGAGTTTCTACAGCATTTGCTCTCCTTGGGGGTCCTAGAACTAGTCTCCTGTGGATATTGTACAGCTGTATGCCAGATCTCAAAATGAGTGCAGCAGATGCAAGTCCCTTGTACATCTCTCTGAGTAGCCAGAGTGTTCTATATATACTCTGTCCTTCTCTACTTGCTAAGGGAGAAGCCATGATTTGAGCAACCTTGCCCCCTCACACTGAGCTACACTGGACTCTGTGGGTGGCACCACAGGCCCTCTTTTGGTGCATCAAGCTTGTCCTTGCTCTCTTTGGCTTCACTGCTGCCCCCATCCAAACAATGCTGATTCCATTAGCATTCTGTGTCAGGCAAGAGAAAAGCTAAGCTCTCAGGAAGCTCTGGAAAGGCCAAATGAACGCATATTTCATTCTTCTCCTCCCACCCACCCAGAAGCCACAGGCACTGCTGAGCTGTGCCAACTTGGAGCAGTGCTTACTGCAGATGAATTGAAAGGCTTTCTTTACCCTTCCAGTGCAGCTCATCTGGGCTTTGCTTGGAGTACTAAAGCCTTTAAATTGCTTTCTGAAGATCTCAGATAGGTGTTTGCTCTATAATTGATACAGTACCCTTATCTTATTAAATGTGCCATTTCCTTTGACTTAACTGCCCTCCCATCTATCCTATACTCCTTGAACTTAGTAGAACAGCAGCCTGGTGAGTCTCTCCTGCTATTTCCTGGCTAAAGAGCTGCCTATGCCTCTTGCAGTCTGAGTGTATCCTGCCCGGTTTGCTGTGGTTTTAGGTACTATGTCAGCCATTGCTCTGCTTCTGCTCTCAGTCGTGATTATTCTGCAAACTACACATCGGCCCTTTCTTCTAAGACGTCAGAATGTTTGCCAAGCATTCCAGTAGCTGTTTCCTGCCAGGTTTTTTGGTTCACTTAGAAATCTCCTGACTCAGGTGTTGTGACTTTTCAGGAACGTACCCAGTGTGTAAGGTTACATTTGAATCCCTGTTTCATGTTTATGCCTGGTTCATTTTTCAGATTGCTATTAAATTGAATTTTCTGAAAAGATCATAAAATATTCTTTAAATGCAGCTAAGCAGAAGGTACACCTACAGGGAAAGGCTATTTATGCCCCCCTCCCCCGTCTTTAAAAATGAAATGAGGTCCTGGGGCAGGGAGGGAGAAAGTCTTAGTCATCTTGACTCCATAGACTTCTACAGAGATTCATATAGGGGGTTTGTTCAGTATTGTATTGGATTGTGAATCATCAGAATCCAATACCTCCTTAGGACACAGTTCTCTGCATGAAAAGAAACCAGAGAGCCATTTTCACTCAGATCATTCTAGTAGACAGATTTGTGATTCCTTTGCTCTGATGCTTGAAAGGACACATAGCCTAATTATGGGTCTTTTGATGACTAATTTAGCCCTGTGCTTTTAAGTCAATGTAGGTGGTCAGTGACTGAGAACTTGGCTCTCGATTGCACAATCCTGGGTTCAGACTCTGCTTTCTAAGTTCTCTGTATGACTTTGGACAAGTTACTTAATCTTAGGTCTTAGTTTCCTTTGCTGTAAGGAGAATGTAATAGTAATGCCTCATAGAATTAGAAAGATTATATGATGACATTCAGTTCTAGCATATCACTGAAATTATTGTTACTATTGAAAGAAACAGATATATTATTAATGTTTAAGTCACTATTTATCTTACATTAAGAGTCAATAATTGGCACTCATAGTCATGATAGAAATATCTCAGATTCTCAAACATACGTTGAAATTTTAAGGAAGCCCCAATTCTAAACACAAAATTCTTTCACATACACAGAACACATAGCCTGAGGATAATGTTACATACATGTTTAGTGTTCTTTTGCTTTGTGTCATGTGAGGTCACATGTAGGATTTTCTACTATAACGTCATGCTAGTCCTCAGAAATTAGGGTTTTAGCCTAATTTTTAGCTTGGTTCAGATTATTGATTTCAGATTAGAGATGCTGAATGTGAGTCTCCACTAGAAACAAAGAAGCAGAATTGCATAGGTAAATACAATTTACTACTGCCACCAAACCCGGAAGTCCTGGCCTGGTCACCTGAAATCAGATGAGCACAATATCTGTCAGTTTAAGGCAGACCTTTATGTTTAAAACATGAGTATCAAAAACCAAGTGAATATATATGTTTTATGATTTCATTAATTATTGATTTCACTTTATTTTTATTAATATGTGTGTGTGTGTGTGCGCTCATGTGAGCCTGAGTGTATGTGTGCATTGGAAGTCAGAGGACAACTTTCAGTGGGGTGATCTCTTTCTTCCTTGCTGAAGTAGGGGCTGTGCTATTGCTTCTGCCACTGTACTCTAAGGTAGCTGGCCCGCTGCCCACCTCACTGTAGGAGTACTGAGTAACAGATAGGAACCACCATGTCTGGCTTTTTATGTGGGTTCTGGGACTGAACTCAGGTCGCCCGGCTTTTGTGACCAGGACTTCTACCTTGTGAGCCATCTTGCTAGACATGATTCTATTTATATAAACTAGAAACATGTAATGGCAGCATACAGAAGTGGTCCAGTGTGATGGAGAGCAGTCAGGTAGGCTGTGGAAAAGCATAGGGAAATTTTAGGAGCTGTTTGGGATGTTTTGCAATCCTACCCGTGATTAAAACTTTACTGAATTGTACTCTGGCAATAAATATGGGATGCTATATTAATGCATTATTAATAGGCATTTAATGAGGAAAATATAGTAATCTGCTGACCATTTGTAGAGAGCTGGTCCTAAACTTAAAACTATGTAACAGTCCAAATTAAGCCTCCAAAGCATGGCCTGAGAGCCAGAAGTAATGAGCCTGGCTGCGGTTGGCTAATAAAACCAAGAATACATGTGTTTGTTGCAAAGGAGCTCTTTGTAAGCCTCAGTACTGTCTGCTTACTACAATCTTAAAACATTTTTAAAAATGTTTCTTTCTACATTGTAGTGTGTTTAAAATAGCAGGTTGTGAGTGAGATGAATAGAATTGATAATAAGTATTCAATAGCTGGAAGAGGTCCAGGAGACAGATACAATTGAAGAAGAGCAACTGTTTTAGTTAATTGTCTTGGTTGTGAAAAAATACCGGACAAAAGCAACTGAGGGAGAAGGGCTTTAGGGCCTAGTGCAAGGGCGTGGATCTTCATGACAGGGAAATGAAGACAGCAGGAGCTCAGAGCAAATATCACAATGTAGCGCAATCAGGAGGAGATGAACACTGCTGCTCAGTTCCTCTCTCTACTCACACAGTCTGGCATCCTAGACATGGAATGGCACCACCCATAATGGATGCTCTTCCCATCCCTCCTAACACAATCAAGGTAATCCCCCACAGGCATGCTTGGAGGTCCATCTCTTAGGTGAGTGCTAGATTCTGTCAAGTTGACAACACTCACCACCACAGCAACTCAGTGCCTTACAGTAGGCTCTAGGATGTTTCTCTATTTACTCATTAGAATAATACAGTGATGAACTTGGGTTATCAAGAAAAATACCAAATTGTAGTCTGTATGTAATACTTAGGGTATATGTTTTATACCAGAATTATTAAAAATAGCACTACACTGTATAAAGGATTTAAGAATCTGAGAAACTGTGAATGTGTATTCTTATGTTTGTATACACACACTTACATATGCGTATAGAACTCTTGTTTTCTTAGACCTGTGTTGCAGAGTGAACTTTTATTCTGAAATAGCAGATTCATTTAAAACAAGATATCAGTAACTCTTTAGTGGAACTGATCATCAATTCTCTTACTGTTTTTTTGTTTTGTTTTGTTATGTTTTTCATGACAGAGTTTCTCTGTATAACAGGCCCTGCCTGTCCTGGAACTTGATTTGTAGTCAGACTGTCCCTTGAACTCACAGAGGTATCCTCCCTCTGCCTTCTGCGTGCTGGGATTAAAGGTGTGTGCCATCACCACTCAGCATCATTCTTAAATAAGTGAAGTCTGTTGTTAATTCTACAAATACATGGAACATTTCTGGATAGATTGTGGTTTCTAAAAGACTTAGATATGTGTATAATATTTTTCTGTAAATAAAAATATATGAATATATATAGTTCAGAGTATTTAGGAAGGGTTTTCTGCATATGTGATAAGGTAAAAAATGGTATCAAGATACTCCTGACCCACTAGAGTAGAAAACATCTTGTACTTCAGTTGTGATGTGGAAAGCACCTTCATATTACACACCTCATCACACTGAGATGGATAAGCCTATCGGAATCTCACTGTGTTTTGACAGGGAACTTTTTGAAATAAGTTTTGTTGTTAATGTGTTGCCATCCAACTCAGGAGAAAGTATTAGTGGAACCATTAGAAATAATTTTAATAGCATATATTACTTATTCCCAACAGTAGATTTCACTATGACCTGCTTATCCATATATGTCTTCAGTTTGGTCATTGTTCAGCCCCTATTGCACATTCTCTCCCTCGTCTCACACTGAAACCCTCTTCCCAACAAAGTCCCCTTAGTTCCCCACTCCCCCTGTTCTTAGACAGGCTCTCATTCTATAACTCAGTCTGCCTTTGAACTTGTGGCAATTCTTTTGCCTCAGCCTCTTAAGTGCTGTGATTAGAGCCGTTTGCCGCCATATTAGGTCCATTTAGTCAACTTACTCAGTGGTCGTTTGCTCGGACGTCATAAGTGCCCAGAATTGTGCTAGCTTCTAATGCTTTAAAGTAAGAAAAACCAACAGCAGTACTATCTATCTGGCGGTGTTTTTGAGTGTTTACATTTTTCCTTAGAAGCAGTAGTATGCCATTAACTCTTTAGAAGGGAAAATAGGTTATGGGAGGACTTTATAAACTCATGGGATTTATCATCACAGTGTTTGATTTTCTGTTTTACTGGGAATTTATGTGATTTCACTTTTTGAAGATGTTGTATGTGTTTGTGTCAAGTTAGGGGAAATACTTAAGTATAAAAATAGCCTATGGTAGCTGTATATGGTGGCCCACACCTTTAATCCCAGCAAGGAGGCAGAGACAGGTGGATCTCTGTGAGTTCAAGGCCAGCTGTTCTATATAGCAAGTCCCAAGATAGCCAGAGTTATATAGTAGAAAGACCCCATCTCAAAAAACTATATCTGTATCTATACCTATAGATAAAGATATATTAGCCTATGGCAACAGTAGCAATATATATGTTATATTTTTATTTATATGTTTACTTGTAAAATATAATAAGACTATGTTTATAAAAATACTCTGTGTTATATGTGAAATATGATATAATATTTCTAGGTATTATATGTCTTCAGGATGGGTATTTAAACATATATCTAGCTCCTAGGACTGGGCTTACAGTGTCATAGGGTATATGTGTGTGCCTGTGTTCAACCTGACAATACGATATAACTAAATCTCTCTGTTAAACAGTGTAGCGGCTATAGACTCTAGCAATTCTTTATACTTGCTGGTGTTTAGTAATTAATGTCAGACTTATTAAACTTGAAGTGTTTGTTTATAATTACTGCTCTACTTTTAAGTACCTTGTTATATTTACTCACGTAATATGAGCCTAGTTTTACAAAGTGTATAAATTTCTGTCCTTCTTTTGTGACTTTCTTAGATTTTTCTCTTTGATTTCTACCGTGACAGTTTACCTTGTATCTTCTGGGTAGCATGATATACCTGGCTGACTTCTATTCAAGGATAGAAATAAGAGATACCCTAGAGTTTAGCAGGTTGATACTTTTAAAATAGATATTTTTGTCTCTGTGAATGATTTCTTTCCCCCAATTTGACTTGATTCTGTCTGTTTATCATAGTCTTTGTTTTCCTTGAAGTTCTTCTCAGACACTGTGTGGTTGCTGAATAATTACCATATTTAACTGTGTTTGGCACTTAGGCTCTGCTGTAATGCTTAGAGCTCAGGGAGCCTGACAGTTACAGGATGATGCTTCTTATTGTAGAGTTAATGGGATTTCCCCAGAGAAGTCTTCTGTCTCCTATCAGGAAAGGTAAAGTGGATCTCGGTCTCCTGGTTTCTAGGACGCCACCTCTACTTTCAGCAATGCTTGTATTCCCTCAGTCTGTTTCTTCCTCTCCAGTGTGCTGAACTTAGTTCTTCCAGGGCAGGGTGAGGAGTGAGGTGGGTGCTTGGCTGTGGCTTGTGTAGGTTTTTGCCTAATCCATGTTTCAGAGCTGTCTGCTGCCACTTTTGGAGACTTAATTAGGCAGTTGGGAGGAGATTATTATAATCATAAGTAATCACTTTACTAATTTCCCCCATTTTATCATAAAAATTATGTGGCAAGATAGGCAAAATTGTAGCCTAATGTTGTAAAGGGGGCTTAGTTTAAACTTCCTTAGTGTTCCTTAGATCATAGACTGTCACTTATCTCGGTCCCCACCTCTCTCCTGAAGGCTTGCTAACATCTGTGTGTGCTTCTGGGGTGGTTCTGTGTCTTTCACCGTTGAGTTGGGTGCTTTGGCTCTAGTAAATAATAGATTGTGTTTGTGAATAAAATGGTTTTGTGTGCTTATTACTAGAACTTCATCGATGTCGCAGTATTAGTATAGACAGAATCTTACGGAGATTTTATTTTCTGTTGTGAACAGGCAACATCTCTTAGCTTCTAGTCCTTTGAAGAGACACTTCAAAATAACTTTGGCCTCAAGTCAAAATTAATTTTTGGTTTTACAGAAAGTAACTTTTTATACATATTTTCATCATTTTATGTATCTAGACTGAATTTTTTTAGGAATATGATTCACAAGGGAAAAAAGCTGAAAATGAATGTTATGTTCATTTTTTTTAAAGCTAAATGTTAGAATTACATATTTTGAAATGGATCTGAATTCAACTGGGCACAGAATTATACAGCTTTTTAAACAGCTCCAAAGTCACTGGCAAGGATAATCTTTGTAGGAAGTGGTAATTCTGTACAGCAATCCCAACAAAGCAGATTGTCCCTCATTCTTTCCTGCTTGCTAACTTCAGTACCACTTTGGAGAACGTGAATTTTCATCCTGTTCAGCTCTGTTTGTGTAGAGCTAAGACTGCACTGTTCCAGGCTTGTACACTAAGCAGATGTTAAGCCAGGCAGAGGCATGCGTTCATTTCAGGAAACACAGAAAGGAAATTCTCCTAAAGAAATAGAGGGATAGCAGACCACAAAATGATTTGGCTGATAAAGATGCTTGCCACCAAGCCCGATGTTCTAAGTTCTTAACTGAAATGGTAGAAAGAGAGAACCAAGAGAGAAATTGTTCTTTGATCCCTGTGTACTTGATCATGCTGGTATATGCAGTCACACACACAAAAAGATATAAAAAAATACCTTAAGCAGTCTTAATATAAGGTTGTTGAAATTCATCATTTCATATCTTTATTTGATATGCTTTTATGATGACCTGTTTTCCATTGTGGTTGTTATATAAACAGGATATCATAAACTTCCTAGTGTCTTGAGTATTTTTTTCAGTGTTTGTTGAATAAATCACATTCTATGAGCAGAACACTGTTAAAAGGAAGGGTACCCCTCGTCCTCAGATCTGGTATCTTCTCCTTTGGTTTTTCTTACATATGACAGGCCCATCCATTCCCATCCATTCTCAAGGATATTCTGCTTGAGTTCTACTTCTGATCCCACAGACACAACAAAGTACAAAATAGATCAAAGGAACAGAGCAGTGTCTGATAGGCCATACTATTAGGCTGTTCCTTATGTGGCTTCCTAAGTAACAGAGTAGGTTTTGGCAGGCAAGGAAAACATGCAGTTCCCTTAGTGGGAAAAAAAAAATGTCGTTTTTCTAAAGAAAAAAAAATCAGCATTCCAGCTTGCACATTTGCTTCCATGTGCCTTGAGGCTAAGTCTCACCAATACCTTAGGACCATGCATTCCTTCAGAGATCTCATGGCTCCCTCAAGGCTGGCAGGCTCATGAGGAGCTGAACATCATATAGAGGGCCTCTTGACATTAAAAGTAAAACACAAGTCCAAAGTTAGGCTTCTCTCTTTCAGCCTCACTGTGCCTAACCCTTTGGGACCAGTTCCACTGCCTTCTTCCCTCACGCTCCACTCCCTGCACTGTTCACACTTCAGAAGACAGTGCTGTGACCTCGGCACCTGACACTACTGCCCACATGGAAAGGAGCGAGTCAAATGTCAAACTGTCTTTCAGTGTTTTTGTTGTTTTTAAGTAGCATATAACACATATTAGAAAAAAGGAAATAACAGAAGTAAACTGAAAATTGTAATTAATCTTGTCATAGACATTTTATCTTTCAAGCCTCTGAGATGTAAAATATTGAAAATTTGCTTGGGAGAAATGTTTAAGTATAAAGGAAATGGAGAAGTTTAATTATATGGCTCATTTACTTGAGTATAAGTAAAAACTTGATTGCTTTAGAAGGAACAAAAGGTGGAAATTATATGTTAAAAGACCAACATTAATATTATGTTGAATTCTGGATTAAGTAATAGTAAAGTCTAAACTACAAAAAACAAACAGATTATTCTGGGTCCATTATTTAGAAGTATCTAATTTCTAGCAGCATGTGCTGGCACATGCCTTTAATTCCAGTATTTAGGAAGCAGAGGCAAGCAGATCTCTGAGTTCAAGGCCAATCTGGTCTACATAGTGATCCAGGCCAGCTAGAATTACACAGTGAGACCCTGTTGTAGATAGGATAGAATAGAAAGAAGAGTAAGAGGAGAATGAAGGGGAGGGGAGGGGAGGGGAGGGGAAAGGAGGGGAGGAGAGGGGAGGGAAGGACCTAGTTTTTATCCATTTGGATACCATTTGTGTCAGAACCATGTGAATATTGAGTTTGCAGCTTCATATGGTGTCTTTTCTTTTTCTTTTTTTTCTTTTTCTTTCTTTTTTTCTTTCTTTCTTTCTTTTTTTTTTTTTTTTTTTTTGAGACAGGGTTTCTCTGTGTAGCCCTGGCTGTCCTGGAACTCACTCTGTAGACCAGGCTGGCCTCAAACTCAGAAATCCACCTGCCTCTGCTTCCCAAGTGCTGAGATTAAAGGTGTGCGCCACCACTGCCCAGCATGGTGTCTTTTCAAAGGGAAAATTACTTTAATTTTAAATCTCTGTACTGTGTTGTGTTTTTTTTTGTTTTGTTTTGTTTTTATGACAAAATGAGGTAGAGCCTTTCTAATTTGCTTGGTTTTTATTGGTGCTCACTCTGAAACTGGCAGCTCTGCCTACTTTGATGTCAGCTTCTATTAGGTTGCCTGTATCTCCTGGCAAGGATGCTGGGTCAGCCATGCCAACTTGGATCCAATTCTGAGGCTTCCCTACAGGAAGCAAAATACTGAAATTACTGTGAGGAGAAACCAACCTTCTCCAGTTATTAAAGCATGCCATTAAAACTGGCAACAGATTTCTGTGGTCTGATGACGTGTGACTTATATACTCTGTATATTGCAAGCATTTCTTGCCCATACCAAGCCAACAGACCCAGAACAAGTTCAAAGGAAAGATCAAGTCCTTGACCTCTGGCAAGAGATGGCCCAGTGTGTTTCTGTGCTGTCTGCTGCTTGGCTCAGTTCTGGAGACTGCACAAATATAAGCAATTGCTGGCTTCCCACTCGAGTGAGCGGTAAATGGGACTTCTCTGTTGAAGGACATGAGTGCTGGCCTTTAAGTACATAGAATATTTTTATTGTTCAACTTGAAATTTTATATATTACAGTTGACCAATTGCATATTGAATGTGCTATCTTAGGTTATAAGATTTATTTTCCCGACTTTATTACAAATGTAATGAAATGGCTTTAAAAGATACCAAAGTAAAAATGTTCTTTCTAGGATCACCATGCTAGTACCCCTGGTTATTTCAAGTTTGTTATTTGTGTTTAGGAGTTGAATTTTATATATTCCAGGTGACTAATTGGGATTAGACACAGCTAATCTAAACAGAGTCATTTATAAGCAAAATCAATAGATTTCAGTTTGGGAGTGTTTGTGTGTTTGTTTCTTCTTCAGAAAGAATTCACTTGTTCACTTTTCTTAAAAGCATCTTTCCCATTTCATTGAGGCAGATTTGGAAGTCAGACCAGAAACTTCAGGCTGTACTACGATGGAAAGCACTTTGTTGGGGAGAAACGCTTTGAGTCCATCCACGATCTGGTGACTGATGGCTTGATTACTCTCTATATTGAAACCAAGGCAGCAGAATACATTGCCAAGATGACGATAAACCCAATTTATGAGCACATAGGATACACAACCTTAAACAGAGAGCCAGCATACAAACAACACATGGCAGTCCTGAAAGAGACACATGATGAGAAAGAGGCTACAGGCCAGGATGGGGTGTCAGAGAAAAGGGTAAGCTATCATGAACAACACTTGTTTTTGTCTGTTGGGAGTCCTTGCCAGAAAGCCCTCTGCCCGAAAGTTCCCACAGTGCTTTCAGAAGGAGGTGTGTTTTGCGCAGTGTCTGGGTCTGTGGGATGAGCTTTGTATCTCTTACTTGTTTTATTAAAATGTACCAACTATATTTTTGCTCCTGATTGTGTCCCTTCAAGAAATAATCTTCAGCTTTAAAAATGTTAGAAAATATATAACAAAAAGTTAAGAGGTTTGGTCAGGAGCATGACTTATGGCCAAGAAAGACAGATAACATCTTATAAGGAACTGAGGGATCACATCAGAACCCTTTGTTTTCTTTAAAGGTAGTTTATAAATAGTTCTGTTTTTAGCAATGTTATTTATTTTAATATACATGATTTAATTCTGTCAGTAACTATTATACTATTATGAGAATAAGCCAGCCTTGAGTGGGAGGATTTATCCCTTAGTGTTAAGGAATTAAATCAGAAGGATTTACTTTTCTTTAATTATAAAATAGTTTACATTTTCAGTTGTCATATTTCAGAGTAACATGAAAAGTTTAATCCCTTGATGTCGATTGTGTGCCCTGTTGCCATCCTTCCTCCCCCTTTCCCGGGAAGAGGGAGTATCGTGTTGTTCTGTTTTATGTGGGATTGAGTTAAAGGAACAGTGTCTGTTTTAGCTGAAGCATGTTACTGCATCTGGGTCTGCAGGAGTCTCTGGTGGCTAAGTGTGTACAGAAAGGCTTGGAGCCTGGCTTCTGTCCACAGATTTGTAAGCTCTGTGTATCTTGTCATGGGGCAGGTGGGATAATGTTTGTGAGCCCCTCCTTCAGTGTTTGGCTGGCAGTATCCCTGCTCTGTGGGCTACGTGACCTTGGCATACAACAATATAAGATTGTTTTGCTGTGGGTTGGCAGGAGATAGAAATTTAGTCTTCATTGTCCAGCCCAAATTTTGGTTTCTGGCAGATCCTAGCTCAAGTGGTGTTCCATAACTACAGAGAAATGAATATTTTCAATCACTGGCTCTTGAAGTTTGCTTTAAATATGGTCTTTCCTATATTTATATTTGCTGGGAGCTGCACATCTTGTCTGGAAGTTGCCAAAATTTAAAATCCTAAATATGTGCTACATTGAATAGTGCTCTTTTCTCCGTCTCATTTCGTCTTTTTCACCTTTTCTTATTTTCCACCTGTGACATTTTCAGGAACACCTGCATAGTCCATATCTAACAATGGCATTTAGCTGTTTACCTAGATGTAAATTTACATCCTTGAAATACTTAAGTCTTCCAAAGTCCATCAGCCTGATGGTAAAGTTTGCTAATGTGTTTATTACTTTTCTGTCTTAGGGACTTGAAGTGATGACAGTTAGGTACTTTAACATTAGGCTAGTTATTTAACTTGATAGGACCTGGCATGTCCCTTGTATAAAGTAGAAATGGTAATCTCAGTGGCAGGAGACTGAAATGAACACCACCTACAAGATTCTCACTGTTCTGATTGTATTCTGACAATACTGCACTTCAAACGCCCAGACTCTCTTGTGTTGAGAGGCAAGTAAAAATTATTTATAGAAAATAGTTACCACTGGGAAGTATCTCTCTCCAATGGTACATCATTAAGGACCATTTAAAAATTATTCTTTGTTTAAACTGCATGTATCTTAAATAGAGTTTACTTAGAAATCTCACTGAAAAATAGATTTATTTTATTTACAGGTGTCATCCAACAAGACAGGGATGATGACCTGTTCAACAGCTTGAAACACTGATTCCCTGTCCCAGTGGATGACATTTGTAAGTAAAAATAATCATGTTTAATTGATTCAAAGTAAATAGTGACACAAAAGTGGTTTTATAAATATTTTAATAGATCCTTAGTAGTTAAATTCCTTCCTTGCCCAGGATTTCTTACATAAGAGGCAAAAGGTGTTGGGTTTGCAGAAATTGGAATAGTGCTGTGGGCAGGATGCTGGTGTTTACATTAGAGCTGGTACTGTACACATGAACTTAATGTTTCCGTGTGAGGCAGCGGCTTCACTTCTATGAGGACATCTTTCATATTCAACACAAGAGTGTTGAATTCAATTGTGTGTTATGAAGAAGAGAGAACACAGTACTAAAAAGTGTCCTGAGTCTCTTGCCAGGTGAGAGTTGTTAGCTATCTACCAACTAATTGCACAACTCTGCAGCTCTCAGCTAACTTGAGAGAAGAGGTTATCTGTAAAAGCTGAGTTGCACAGAATTCCAGTAAAAACACATACAAAGGTTCAGTGCTCAAATAAATTAAACAAAATTTAGACCTTTAAAACTGGTTTCTTTTTAGTTGATTTTCAGTGGTAACCTAATGTGATTACAGTTCCCAGATAGTGCTCGAAAGACTACTTGAGTTTTCTGCAGTTCTTAAGAATAGACTTAAGCCGGGCATTGGTGGCGCACGCCTTTAATCCCAGCACTTGGGAGGCAGAGGCAGGCGGATTTCTGAGTTCGAGGCCAGCCTGGTCTACAGAGTGAGTTCCAGGACAGCCAGGGCTACACAGAGAAACCCTGTCTCGAAAAACCAAAAAAAAAAAAAAAAAAAAAGAATAGACTTGCAGTTCCCCTTGGTAAACATTGGTTTGGTGATTGCTCTGTTTTAGAATTGATGGGCAAGGACACCACAGGTATGTTTGTCATGGTCCTTAGGTGTCAGTCCTGTCCTGAGCTTCTGTAATTAGTAAACTCCATGTGTTTTCTGTATGGTTTCATGGTTATGAACAATTAACAGTCCACTGTATGGATTGTTGTACAGGGTTTGCTATGTATTTTTATGGCCATGAACATTGTAGCCACAGGAAGTGAATCCAAGCCAACTCTTGTCCCTAGAAAACCTGGTAGTCTATTGTAATGGTCACAGTTTTTCTTCCAAGTGATAGCTATGACAGTTTTCTCATTTACTACTCAATTTGTTTCATGAGCTTGGAAAAATAATTGTAAATAAGAAAATTAAAGCATTGTATTACATACAATGGTGAAGTTGCAGCATGTGAGGAAGCCAGACTCCTTTCTCTTCTATAGTAGCTTGACTTAGACATCCAGACTGGATAGGGGCCCAGTTTATTAGTGACCTCTATTTCACTTGGAACTGAATTTAAATATATTCTTGTTCTAAGTAATAAATATATGTGTTTGTGTACAGATCATGGACCAATAGGTTCATTCAGTAGTTTTTATGATAATTTTATACGAATTAAATTACTTAGTTATTAATTTTAAGTCTTTTGGAAAACATGCTGTAGAAAATATTTCTTACAAACATTAATAATAGAAACTACAAACAAACCATATAATTTGCATTTCAGAAACAACACTGTGAGCCAAGACATAATGTAGGCAGAATGTCCTTAGCTTTGGATCAGTTATCTGAACGTCAGCCCTCTCACATGATGATGCCTCTGATGCCATGTGTGTGGAAGTCTGTGGTGCAATGAAACCTCAGTAAGCTAAACTGTACTCTCCTTACAAGCATTGTCTTCTTCCACACACACACATCTGTATATGCACACACATACATATGTGTGTATGTGTTCCTTTCTCTAAGGAAGTTTAGAATAAATGCAGCTCCTTATATGTTGCCATTAGTTTGATTTTAAGGAATTTCTTTTACATTGAAATTTTAATTTTAAAAGGCTTCTTTAGGATTACCAAGGTACATACATTTGACATTGAAATATAATTGATACACTGCTAAAAGTTATAATTTATTACTAGAGCCTTTGAATACCTCTGTAAAAATCCAATTCTTTGTTCCTTGGGACAGCTGGAGGGATGTAGGTGATCTGGTGTGCTAATTGACCTTTCTTTTTGCTTACTTTGCTTAAAAGGTATGTAGCATATTATCTATATCTATACAGTCTCAATTTAAAAATCAACAGACTGGCTGTTTAGGCTGTTTATAAACTTAATCTTAAATAATATAATTATTGATACTAGGGGAATAGCATGAAGCAAGCATCAGAAGCCTCTCTCTCCCCCTCTTTCCCCGCCTCCACACTCTTTGGCCCATACACTGCCATTCCCTCTTCTTATATTTGTTTAGGCTACTCCTTTTCTTCACCTTTCTTGGAGCTAGAGATATGGCTCAATGGTTAAGAGCAGTGACTGCTCTTTCAGAGGTCCTGGGTTTGATTCCCAGCACTCACATGATAGTTTACAAATATCTGTAACTCCAGTCCCAAAGGATCCAGTGCTCTCTTTCGGCTTCTGTGGATACTGAATACACAGTGTCTTAGTGTTTCTGTTGCTGTGATGAAACACCATGACCAAAAAGCAAGTTGAGGAGGAAAGGCTTTAATTGGCTTATACTTCTTTATTGCTGTTCATTATTGAAGAAGTCAGGACAGGAATTCAAACAGGGTAGGCAGAGCTGATACAGAAGCCATGGAGGTGTGATGCTTACTGGCTTACTCTACATGGCTTGCTCAACCTGCTTTCTTTAGAACTCAGGACCACCAGTCCAGGGAAGGCACCACTCACAGTGGGCTGGGCCTTCCCCCATTGAGAAAATGCTTTATAGCTGGATCTCAAGGAAGCATTTCCTCAATGGAGGCTCCTTCCTCTTTGATAACTCTACTTTGTGTCAAAACCAGTCAGTACACACATGGTACACAGGCATACATGCAGGCAAAACCAAACCAAACAAACAAAATGCAAAGAATGTTTTCATGTGGACCAGCTGGCCTTACACTCCTGGTCCTCCTGCTTCTACTCCTCAGTGCGGGATTGCAGGTATGTAGCACCATGCTGGGTTTCATCTTCCTCCTCCTCTTTCTTAGTCCTGCCTTCAGCCACCTCAGACTCCACAAATTTCCATTATAGCTTTTTCAAGGATCAGCTGAGTTTCAGGGGTGAGCACTCTTTCACAGAACTCTCCAGTGTGGTTGAGTTGCTAATTACCAAGCTCATGATTTCTAAGAAAGTTACAACTTCTGCCAGAACTTCTAATAGTGGTCTAGCCTTTGTAAGATACTCTGTTTAGGATAGCACAGTTGTTTTGTTTTCCAGGATCATGCGTGGTTGTTGTGTATCAGTTAAGTGATCTTGAACAAGCCTTTAACCTTAATCTTCCTAAATATCACTTCATTCCAATCTGATGATAGTTTATAGATGTCACTAGATGCCATTGTACTGATTAATATGAGACTGGGTTTTTTAGATTTGTTAATTTTATTTTATGTGTATGTATATTGTGCTCTCATATATGTCTCAGCATTATATACATGCTTGATGCCTGTGGAGTTCATAGTCTCCTGAAACTGAGTTACAGACAGTTATAAGCTGCTGTGTGGGTTCTGGGCATCAAATCTGGGTCCTCTGTAAGAACAATGAGTAAGTACCCTTAACCATAGAACCATCTCTCTGGCTCCTAGAATATATTTCTATGCAAATTTCTAATGTGGTCTTCCTTGAAAATGTAAAACACTAGCAACATGGAACATTATTGCTTTCTTGGGTCAGATCAGCCAGAACCAGATACCTAGGTACACATAACCCTCAGCCTGTACTACAAACACAGCTTCAGGTATCTCTGGGAAGTTATTTCTATGTTCTGTCCTTTCTGTTCACAAAAACATCAAAAGTCTCCTAATTGCTTCATCCGGGAAGTAGAGCTTCTCTCTTAATAAATAATACAGTGATACTTCTTTCTTGTCTTAGGGTTTTATTGCTGTGAAGAGACACTATGACTGCAGCAACTCTTCTAAAGAAAAACATTTAATTGGAGTAGCTTACAGTTTCAGAGGTTTAGTCCATTGTTGTCCATGATGGGAAGCACAGCATTCAGACAGACATGGTACTGGAAAACAAGCTGAGAGTTCTACATCTGTATCCACAGGCCTCAAGAAGTGACTGAAACATGCTTCTTTCATCAAGGCCACACCTCTAACAAGGCCACACCCTATGGATCTATGGGAGCCATTTTTATTTAAACCACCACATTCCACTCTCTGACCCCCATATCATAATGCAAAGTGCATTTAGTCCTACTTCAAAAATCTCCACAGTCTATTACAGTTGTCAGCACTGTTTAAATGTCCAAACTTCGAAATCTCTTCTGAGACTCATGTAATCTCTTGAATGTAATCCCCTATATAATCAGAATACAAAAGCAGATCACATACTTCCAACATACAATGGCACAGGATATACATGAGCATTGCAATAGGGAGGAAAGGGAGCATAATGAGGAAATACTTGACCAGAGCAAAAACCAGCTGGGCAAACTCAAAAACTTGCATCCCCAATGTCTGATGTCTTCAGATCTCCAGCCCCTTTCAGCTTTGCTGACTACAGCACACTTCTCTCTCCTTAGCTGGTTCCACTCCCTGTTAGCAGCTTTCCTTGACTAGTATCCCATGGCTCGGGCATCTCTATCATCTTGGGATCTCCAAAGCAACCCAGGCTTCATCTTCACAGCTTCAAGCAATGGCCTTTCTAGGCCTCCACGAGGGGACATCCCTGACACATTCTTGGACTCAACAGCTTTACTTTATTGAGGAGAGAGATTCTCTAACCTTTTTCTTCTAGCCTTGAATCTAAACCAGAGCCACATGGCCAAAGGTCATGTTGTTTGCTGGGGCTGGAACATGGCCCCCTTGTTCAAATACATCTTCATTAGCTTTCTGTTTTCCATAAGTTCCTTCCTTGCCTAAGCTTGACTGTTCTAGAACTCTCTCTGTAGACCAGACTGGCCTTGAACTCAGAGATTTGGGTTCTTCTGCCTCTGTAGTGATGGGGTTCAAAGCATGCATCACCACACCTGGCTCTGAGCTTTTCTTTAGTTCCTTTTCACTTGTTGGAAACCTAGCTGGGTGAGGTCTTGCCCTGAGGTCACCACTCCCTTTATTTCATTTAATCTCAGGATTTTCTTTCTCCTGTTTATCTCCATTCCACTTTCTGGTATCCCCTTTCTCCTCAAAGTGTACATTTTGTATTTTTCCTTGTTTACCTCACTCCTTTTCATTATAGATTTTCTTTCTTTGTTTGTTTGTTTGTTTGTTTTTCAAGACAGGGTTTCTCTGTATAGTCCTGGCTTTCCTGGAACTCACTCTGTAGACCAGGCTGGCCTCAAACTCAGAAATCCGCCTGCCTCTACCTCCCAAGTGCTGGGATTAAAGGCGTGCACCACCACCGCCCGGCTCATTATAGATTTTCATAAGTGAATATTAGTAACCACACGACAGAGTCAATACTAGGCTGTTTTGAAATTCCCTCTGCCAATGCAGTTAATCCAAAACTCTTCAATTTAGCTTTAGGCAAATTTTTTTAGACAAGAACAGAAAGCAGCCATATCCTTCACCAAAATACCACAGGAACAATCTCTAGGCCACACACTAACATTTTCCTCTGAAACCTCTTAAATCAGGCCCCCACAGTTCACATCACCCTCAGCACCACAGCCTCAGCTTCCATGTGTAAGGCCCACTGAAAGTGTTAACTGTTTTCTCTAATCCAAAATCTCAAAGTCCACATTGCTCCAAAGAAAAGCATGGTCATGCCCATCATTACAATTCGCCAGTCCCTGGTAGGATTTTATTGCTGGGAAGAGACATGATGACCATGGCGACTCTTATAAAGGAAAATGTTTAATCAGGACTGGCTTATGGTTCAGAGCTTTAGTCTGGTTTTGTCCATGGAAGGAAGCATGGTGGCCTGCAAGTAGACATGGTGCTGGGAAAGGAACTATGACTTCTCCATCTAGATCTGGAGGCAGCAAGAAGTGATTGAAACTTACTTCCTCCAGCAAAGCAACACCTTCTCCAACAAGGCCACGCCTCCTCATAGTGCCATTCCTTATGGACTTCTGTGGGCCATTTTTATTCAAACCACCACGCTTTTATTTATCTCAGCTGGTACCTAGGAAATGGTTTGAGTCTCATCTGTCCTTCCATCTTGTTACCCGCAGGAAAAAAAAAGCTGTCTTTACCTAATAACTTTCTAGTAACTATAACATTAAAGTGTGTTATCTCTGGTATCACTTGCTGTTTGGCTTGAGTCACACTCTAACTCTCCTTTCTCTGTGTATAAGACACAAAGATTTGTACTACCAGGCCTGTCAGGACAAAGAACAAACCTCTGCTTCCGTGGAATCCATTTATGCTCTCTCAGGTTCCTCTCTGTTTTCTTTAGTCCCCCTAGGTCAGTGCTTTCCTTCTTTGGCCACTGATATCTTCATCTTCTGTTGCTAAACAGACTTTCTGAACCATCTATAGAAGCAACCCCTTCTGGTTATCTAGATGTTACTTTGGATTTAAACAAATTAAAAAAGGCAAGGCTGTCATCCCGTTTCTCTTTAAACCTTCATGAACTAACCCTCATTTTCGAACTGCATTTAATTCAGCATTTGCTTATTTCTCTTATTTACAGAAAAACAGTAGACTGGAGGGAGAAAAATATATACAGAGTTCTGGCTTGCAAAACTTAGTATTTCTAACTGTTTAACAAATATTTGGGGAGAAAGAGGCAAGCCACCTATATTATCTGTAAAATATTAGAAGTTTAATACATGTTTAAGCCAGGTAGTGGTGGCACACACCTTTAATCCCAGCCCTTGGGAGGCAAAGGCAGGTGGATTTCTGAGTTCGAGGCCAGCCTGGTCTGCAGAGTGAGTTCCAGGACAGCCAGAGACATACAGAGAAACCCTGTCTCGAAAACCGGGGAAAAAGAAAAAAAGAAAAAGAAAAAAATACATGTTTAAGTTAGTTTAACTCCATCTGGAGTCTGTGCTACAATAACCAGCAAATCACAGAAAATAAAAATCCTGATTTTTAAAAAATCATGGATCAAAAATAAATACAAAACTATGCCATTTCATCCCAGTTTCAAAGGTTTAGCCTCTCAGTATTGTTTCCTTTCGATTCTACACCTTGAATTTTGTATAAACTGTTGTTGACTAATCAAAGTACTGAACAAATAAGGATGCTTTTTACTTTATCCAAATTCGAGGTCCTAATAGAAACTAATCAGCAGACTGGAAGAAAGCATAGTTATTTAGCTAACCTCCATACTGTCTGTTCTGGGTCCTTGCAGTGTTCCTGTAGGTGGGGAGGGCCATTTCTATCTTAAGGAGAACAATGAATTATCCTTTTGGTATAAGAATGGTGACTGATGGCATGTTCTCCAGCGGGTCATGACTGAGTGCACAGTTGCCAGTCATATATTGGGTCCATGTAGATCATACTGAACAGTCCTATGCCATAATGATTGAAGACATCTTCAGTGGAGTCCAGGAAATTATGTATGTGATTTCATCTGTTATTCTGTCTTACGACCCACAGAATGGAGAATAATTGAAAGTCACTGGGAAAACCAGATCAAAAGAGGAAGGTGGAAAATAAACCCACCCATTCTTCAGCTCAGATGAACTACGCCAAAAGGATACCAAATTGCAATTTCTAACCTATCTGTAGTTTGGGAAGATTTCTATATCTAGGCCAATTAACCAAACAAAATAACTTTTTGGTTACTCACTAGAAGGCTGGAGAGTAGCTATTAGAAATTCACCTATTATTGGCATTTCACAGTTTTTAGGTTTTGGTGAGGAAATTATTACTGACAAAAATCTCCATTTAAAGTTTGGAAACAGAAACTAACTCTACACTTTTAGGGCTAATAGCATTTTGGGTACAAAACAACCATTATTGAACTCACTATGTTACCCCTCACCCAGCCATGAACACAACAAAACAGTAAAAGCCCTGTAAGAATACAAGAGGACTACTTGGAAAGAGGAAGGGGAGAGAAAAGGCACAAGGATCAGTTAATATATTCAGAATGCTTTCTATCCATGTCCACCTTGCCCAGTTTAAATGATCCTGGGACTTGAACCCACAGCCTTATGTATGCTAGGCAAGCACTGTCACAGCTCACCTACACACCAGCTGCTTGTTATCATTTCTTAAGACTAGGTTAAGTCTTTTGTGTATTTGTTTTTATAACTGATTTCAGTGTATCTTGATTAGAGTAGGTTCTCCCATGATTTAGAACTGCCTTCTGGCAAGCAGGATTAAGGGACTCTTGTGACCCTTAAAACTTAAATAGTTTATACTCACATTCTGGAGATGTTGTTTCACAGGGTTTAGAGAACTGTACCTGTTGGTGGAAAGAAGTGAGCAATAGCCAAAGAAATAGAAATTGGCCAAGGTTTTATCTGCTCTTGCTTACTTACCATATTATGCTAAAATATGTATGCTGTTGTGGTGAGTAGCTCAATCACTTTATTTTTATTTACATATAGGGAACAGGGCCTTCAAGATGGCTTAGCAGGTAAAGGCACTTTCTCCCAAGACTAATAACCTGAGTTCCATCCCCAAGACCTATATGATGGGAAAGAACTGTACACATACAAAATAAATATGTGTTAAAAAGATAATATATGAACATCGTGACTTTTTTTTTTTTGATTTTTCGAGACAGGGTTTCTCTGTGTAGCCCAAGCTGCCCTGGAATTCACTCTGTAGACCAGGTTGGCCTCAAACTCAGAAATCTGCCTCCTCTGCCTCCCAAGTGCTGGTATTAAAGGCGTGCGCCACCACTGCCCAGCGTCATCATGACATTTTAAATAGATATATACAATGTCATGTTCACCATCTCATCACTTATTCTAAACTTTTAGCTGAATATATTGTTTTTCTTAGGATGCTTAAATAACCTTGGCACTTTACTATTTAATCTGGAATTAAGATTCATAAAATAAGTTCTGATGGGCATCATGGCACAGCCCCGTAATTCTAGCTACTAACAAGGCTGGGTCTTGAGGACTTATAAGTTCAAGGTCAACCTGGACAACATAGGAAAACCCTTTGTTAAAAAGCAAAACAAGGGCTAGGAAATTAACTCAGTAAAGCAGTTGTTCAGCATTCACAAAGCCCCAGAACTGGGAAAGAGCGGGAAGAAGGGAAAGAAAGAAATTATGTAACTCTGGATTATCATCTTGTCATAGCTTCGAAATGATAGACAGTATTTGAGTCAAAGGTTTTTTCCTAGCATTTTCCTTCTTTTTCGACATTTTTCTTTTTAATTATATTTTAATTATTTAAAACAAAATTTAAATTTAAATATATTTTTTATTATATTCTTCTCCTCCAAGTCTTTCCAGATCCTCTCCCCCTTCCTACCCACATGATTTTAAGTTCTTAAAAATAAGCAAAAACCCAATACAACAACAACCCTCCCCCAAAATAAAGGAAACAAAACAAAAAGAAAAACAAAAAACACCAAACTGTAACCAAATGCGTACACACACACACACACACACACACACGCACACGACATTTCTTTACTATCGTTTTTTTTGTTTTTTTTTTTTTGTTTTTTTGTTTTTTGTTTTTTTTTTTGAGACAGGGTTTCTCTGTGTAGCCCTGGCTGTCCTGGAACTCACTCTGTAGACCAGGCTGGCCTCGGACTCAGAAATCCACCTGCCTCTGCCTCCCAAGTGCTGGGATTAAAGTTGTGTGCCACTACTGCCCGGCTTCTTTACTATCTTAATTCCATACTTTTTGAGATTTGTTTTCCACAAGGTTCCACCTTACTTCTCAAGTAGAACCTTTCAGAGAAAGCTTGGAAGATGTATATATCTAGCAGTATCTATATATCTCTATATACAAAACAACCAGGTTGGCTAGTTGTTTGGTTGGTTTAAATGGAGCATCCTTTGGGAGAAATAGTCTAAACTTCTATGATCTTGCTTTAAGCATGTCACTAGCCTCTCTGTGTCTCAGTCATAAAATGAAGGGCCCAGCTTCATAGTAGTAGATATCATAATTTTTTTATATAGAAATTCTCTCTATTAACCCTTAAGAGGTTTAGTTTGTTTTTGTTTTTGTTTTTTTAGGTTTAGGATCTTTGACTTATGAAACTTCCTATTCTAAAAGATAGAGCAGGTTGGAGATATACAGAGTTAGTATCAACTTGCTTCTGTCCCCATGATGGTCCATTTTTGAAGTTGCCACATGCTTTCCTTTAGCCTCAGGAGATTGTAGGTATTTTCTAGATCCCTAGTATACTCTGACAATTATAACTCTGACAAGAAAACCAGAGCCTCTATAGGTAGGAAACCTTGTGAAATATTTCCTTCAGATTTTCTTCTGCAGTTTTCATGACAGTCTTTTAGGGATGGATTTTATACTAACACTATGGTAGGTTAGTGGTCAGTTATTAAGGGAATTCTAGGCTCACCTGAATACCACAGTCTTCATTTTGAGAATGAACTCTAAAGGATAGCCAGACCATTCCACCAAATCCTCCTTGGTGCCATTATAGAGCTAGAACACTAGACTCTGCTAATAGTTAAATGGCTCCTCCTGTCTTTTTAAGTTATTGAATTACTCAAAAAGGAGAAGTTGGACCAGCAGAGAGTGATCTGATGGGCCTTCCTCTACTGGGCATGCCACTGCAGAGTCGCAGCTCTTACCTCAGCTTTTACAATACTCTCTACTGTCAAAAGAGTAAAGACTCTATTGTATAAATAAGAAAATATATTCCTATATAAATTTGTATTAAATTTTATATTTTAAAAATATATCTTCTTCTATAATGTAGCTTTATTCTCTAATTGTCACTTGTAGAAAATAATCTTCTCCATTTAATTATCACAGAAAGATCCAAGTTCAGGGAGGAGAAGGGTGAAATATACAAATTCTAAGTTTGTTTCCCAGGAGCAACAAAACTAAATATCTAATAAAAGATTGATATAAAAAGTAATAAATGAGGCAGAGGCAGGAGGATTTATGAGTTTGAGGCCAGCCTGGTCTACAGAGTGAGTTCCAGGACGGCCAGGGCTATACAGAGAAACCCTGTCTCGAAAAACCAAAAAAAAAATCCAAAAAAAAAGTAATAAATGTACAAAATTTACAATAATTCAACATGTGAATTTCAAATAATACTGTACTAGAATGAGAGGGATATATTTCTTATGTTTGTTTAATAATTGAACTATGTAACTATTGACTTATATTTATAAAATTTATTGATAACTAAACATGTATTATTAACAATAATATAAAGCTCAATTACTATACTTAGGTCCTCACACCTTCATATTTTTGACATATGTCTTAAATTCAGGTAGACAACACTTCAGTCTTCAAGGTTGAGGCTCACTTACTCTTCGAAACTGCCTAAAGACCAGTTAGTTGGCTCTCACCTTCTGTATAAAAAAGAATCTCCAAGGCAATTGGAATACTTACAAATTGGTTTTCTGAACACTATATATACTATATATGCTACTATATACACTATATAAGCTACTATAGAAGTTTGTTACTGTGTACAAGCAGAAGGGAGCAGGAACAAGAGGCCCTCTCCATCTTTAACACATCTTCATATTGTAGCCCTCCCCATCCTGTTTGTTGTAAATAGCGCAGCCTGTATCAGTAAGGGTTGGCATTTTATAAGACAAAGATAGACTGCCTTTAGAGATGTCACAGTAGCCACACCTGGAACCACTGTCTGTGTGAGTGTGTTTGAAAACAAGTGATTTTGCTTATATGGATGCTTTTTGGTTTTTTTTTTTTTTTTTTGGTTTTTCAAGACAGGGTTTCTCTGTGTAGCCCTGGCTGTCCTGGAACTCACTCTGTAGACCAGGCTGGCCTCGAACTCAGAAATCTGCCTGCCTCCCAATTGCTGGGATTAAAGGCGTGCGCCGCCACTTCCCGGCCGCTTTTCGTTACTATCATGATAGAAATTAAAACTGGTTTTAAAAATAATTCTTACAGGGAAATAATAAAATTATCAGGCAACATGATAACATTATTATGATAATAATATTTAATTAAACAAAAACCTTTAGAAAATGGCATTTTGAAGTTAATTATGGTAACACACACCTGCCCAGAGGCTGAGGCAGGAGAATTCCACTGAGTTTGAGGCCATCCTATTCGACAGAGTGAGCTCCAGGCCATCGTGGGCTAAAGTATAAGCCTCTGCTGCAAAACATAGCCAATCAAAAAGAGTGCTGTTGCTTTACCTTCTGTAAATCTCTCTAGACTCTACATGACACTAAGGGGAAAGGGGTTCCCAGAGATAGTCCTGCACTCATTGTGCGGTGACACATTGTTTTGATTGGAGTCTAAGAAGAAAAGCTGACCCCTATGCAGTAAACGAATAGATATTTTAGTAGCTTTTTCAGATAATTGTGGATGATTCTCTTTGATACAGTGCCATAATAAATATGTTTGCAAATGAATCTGAAATCCTGTCAGTGTCTTAGTGTGTTTTGAGCTCTGAGTGGATCTGCCCACTGTGCGTGATTCTGCACCGTTTGGAAGATGCTGATTGCCTCACGGCGTTGACATATTTATATGGTATCAACAAGCACATCTGTTGATACCATCATTCATCTCTTCAGAAAAGTCTTGTTAAGAAGCAAGAATCTCCCACATTCAGGATTACAGACACAAACTTGCCAAAATTGTTTTGCTTGAAAACTTGCACTTTGTTACTGACTTGTTTTCCCCGAGTGGAAGGCTTGCTTCATTTATTTTCCAGATCAGAACTTCTTAAACTTTTCTAACATGACCACATTTCACCCAAAATCTTTTTTTTTACATTGTCCCAGGTATATACCATATATTAATAACCCATAAGCCAAACATCTTTTCATCATAGAAAAAAATCATTTAAAAACAATTTTTAGGTATACATATAATTTTACTACTTCTTATAGACTAAAGCAAGTTTGCTTAATTATAAGATGAATGTATTTTGCTTTTCTATCAGTCTTGGCTAAATGCTTGATGGAAAGGCAGTTAGATGCCTTAGCATTTCCACAGAAAATTCATTTTTTGCTTTTGACTGTTAGTGTTAAGAATGCTGCCTCCCACGAATCCACAATCCAGAATGTAGAGGTAATGTGTTTATGGCCATTTCAGAAATTGTTGGTAATGCTGCCTAGTACCATACCTAACTTCATTTCACGATTTATTTTCATAATCTCATCAGCAACTCAAACAGCAACTTTTAAAATCAAGCACTCTAATATACTATAACTCAAGGACATACTAATTTGCTTCTTAGATGCTAAGGTATGACAGACCATTACAGTTCTGTAAGAGCAGAGACATTGGAATATCAGGCTACAGTAATCTTTTGTCTGATTCAGAGTTATTTCAAGCAGCATTCCTTGTCATATGTAGCTAAGCTACATGCACAGTGCAAAGTGCATATGTTGTGCATTCAGCACTGAGACTAAGTGCCATCTCACTCCACAGAGCTGACGAGTACTGACAAACACCAGGTTCACTGCTCACTGTTACTCATCGGAAACAGTATCTTTGGTATAATGTAATGCATTAAATCCTGTGCCCAGGGTCTCAAAGAACTGGCTCTTATAAAAACGAGGGCAGCTACATTGCTAAGATATTCCTGTTACGACAAGTTTTCTCTCCTATGTGTTTTCAGCTAGTTGTTTGGTAGACATTTTGGTTCTCAAATGAGAATTTGAAAGCTTTCTTCTGTATCATGGGCTTTTCTGGTGAGGTTAATTCTGACATTACCATTGTAATTTTAGATATGACATAAACTTTATCAACATTTGTAACATTCAACTGATAATGCAGTTTGGTATTTTAACAGTGAAAAAATGTAATAAGTGCATTCACTTAAATTCTCTAGCTAGCCCTTTCCCTTTTTCTTTGTCTAGCTTTTAAGATAAATAATTTATCTCGGAATTAGTTGCTGGTTTGAGTTTATAGAAGGAAAACGATCAAACTTGGAACTGTGCTTGCTAAGGATAGAAAGGCCCACATTCTCTTTGCTTCTAATCTTCTCTGAACATTCATCCTCACAGTTTTTACTCATGAAGGAATTTTCCTAGTGCCGTATGTTATTCCTCAATGTTATTCCAAAAACAATCGTTCTGGTTCTGTAGACAGTCTCTAGAAATGGAGACCTGCCTGCCGTTCCATACTGCTACATGTCTTCTTGCCTCAGGTGGCTCACGCTCCCTCTGTGCTACAGATATTTCCAGTTCACTGTCTCCTTTGGTCAGCAGTGTTGCTAAGATACTTCTGTCATCACAGATTTTCTCTCCAGCATGTTTCCAGTCCATTGATTGCAGCCATATTGACTGTCAGATGAAGAAGCAGTGTTCACAAGCCCTTCTTCTTATATCCCTGGCCAGTCACTGGATTTTATTAATAGCTGAAAAACAAAAAGTACATTTTCTTCATATTAAATATGACGCGGCGGCATACAGACAAGAGCTGGAGCAGGTGACCTGTGTAGCATTTATTTTACCTTCTTGTTCTAAGCCGTGTTACAGTGATGGAACAGCACTGACAGTGGCCACAGTGTCCGTGTTACTCCCAGCTTGTCTCAGTTTCCAACGCTTGTGTATTCGGGGTGCTGAAAGCACATCTTTGCCTACGTTCTGTACATTCCACGTGCCTGGTCCCAGCCTCCTAATATCTGCCCTGGAGAGGTCCTCGTCATTGTTCCAGCTCTATGGGGAAGAACAGACTTACCTACAGTCCCTCTTAGAGACTTGCCTAAGAGCTGTCGTATTATTCCTTCCCTAAGATCCTAGCTCACTGTTAAGTTAATCTGAGACCATTTATACATCATCTGACTCAAGAGCCATGCTTAATTATAGATAGCACTGTTTATTTGCTTAAAACATAGTTTAACTCTTCATGGGAAGTGGCTAGGCAGACTTAGGAGGAGTATAAATAAGCCGCAGCCTCCTGAAAACATTATTTCTGCTAAAAGGATTATACTATATGTTTGCACTTTGGGAGTGTTTAAAGGTGCGTCCATCATGGAAGGAAACAGAGAGTGATCTAGAATGAAGGGATAGAAAGAAGTGACCCGCCCAGAAGTCCCAGGAGAGGCTGGAGTAGGTTGGAAGTGGAGTATAAACAGATTAGTTCATGAATCCAGCCTTGCTTAGAAAGTGGGATTAGGAGCTAAAATAGGATAACTATCTATTATCTACTGATATGTACTTCAGTTGTAACTAATTTATGAAGTATGTATTTGTCACTTTAATATCTGGGCCTTGTGAAGATAGCGTGTGCCCCTGTTTTCTGGTATTCACCAGTTTACCAATTCACAGCATACAGTACTCACTGAAATAGTTGTTTATTGAATTTAATTCGCAGATGCTTAGTTTTTCAGCTGCACGTGCTGTATACTTCAGCATTCTCATGAATAAATTTATGGAGTACAGAAAATATAATTTCTCAGGTTATCCAAAGTCTTTATTTAATGTTATATTCTTTTTAAAAATAAAAAATGCATCTTAATTTATATAGTTTCTTCATTAGCCTGTCTAGAATCTCTATTCAGACTTAGGTATTTACCCAATGGCTTTCTGTCCTATACATTATAGTGTCTATTTGGTGAGGGTTAATAGAAAGTTTATTCATTCCTAACGGTAGCTTCTTAGTTGATTACCTTTCTAATTTATCATTTTGGAGAATAGTCTTGTTTTCTTTCAAGAAACAGAAAAAAAACTGTTAAAAAAAAAAGATATTCTGCTTAGTAATTATTCTCTCCTAAAACTCTAATACCTAACCAAGGACTATATGTGACTAAGTACAATCCACATGCCACTGTGTTCACCATAGGTAAAATCATGGTTTGGTTTGGTTTGGTTTCATTTCGGGGGGAGGGGCTTTAAAGTGCCAGGACTAATTGGCAAGGCTATCTGCTCTCATTTGCACTCTAATGTCCCCCGAAGCCCCACATGTCAGTGACAGTGCAGGGAAGCAGTGGAAGCTCTAGGAGATGAGGCTGACAGAAGCTGGGTCCATAGGTCTAGGCCCTTGATGGAGATGCTTGGACCTCGGCCCACTTGATGGCTGCCATGAGGCAGACTGACTTCCTCTGCTGTCACAAGCACAAAGCAAAAGGACTGAGTAACTGAGGGGATGCCTCAAGGACAGGAAGCCAAAGTAACCCTTTCTTCCTTTTAAGGTGATTCTTAGATGTTTTGTCACCGTGGCAGACTGCTGACTAACACAGTGGCTATTACTCTATATGCTGTAAACCAGTTGTCAGGCTCAGAACTCAGTTGGAGATGGTTATTTTCAGCTGTGACTATTTTTACTAATGGTTCTGTTTGTCACCCTGAGCTTCACTTATAGTTCAGTCTCAGTCATGTCTCTGGGTCTCAGTGAAGCGCAGCAGACAGGAGAGAGATAGGGTATGAAATCATGAGCCAATCATCCTGGCTGCTTAGATTTTCCGCTTCTAAGCAAATGCCTTAATATTAACGGACTTCCCTTTTGAAAAGCAGGAGCGTGAGAACAGAATGAACTAGCCTATGTAACTAACAGTCTTAAGTTCTGGGAAAGAACCCTGCTGTGGGGTAGTAAAAAAGCTGAGCTGAGATGTTTTTTGTGGGTCAGTAGATTAGCAGAATACAGTAATTAAAATTATTATGAAGTAAGACTAGAAGGGATTACTGCCTCACAGATTACTTCTTGATCTGAGATATGGTTATAGAGTCAGGCTTGGGGCAAAAGAGATTTTTCAACAACTCTTGCATGGACCCAGGCTTATTCTGACATCATTCATAAACCCAAAGGTAAATGCCACTTGTCTTCTGCCTCACATGGGTCTGTCGTTTCAGGCTGAGTTTCTGTATTTCTTTTTTTAATCATTTCCACTTCATGGGAAATTGGTGTTTTGCCTATAGTATGTCTGCATGAGGGTGTTGGATCCATGAAATGGAGTTACAGACAGTAGTGAGATCTCATGTAGTTACTGGGAATTTATCCTGGGTCCTCCAGAAGAACAACTATACTCTTAACTGCTGAATCATATCTCTCTCTCTCTCTCTCTCTCTCTCTCTCTCTCTCTCTCTCTCTCT
>NW_021604594.1:10815995-10830027 GCF_004785775.1 Grammomys surdaster
TCTCTCTCTCTCTCTCTCTCTCTCTCTCTCTCTCTCTCTCTCTCTCTCTCTCTCTCAATATATCGATCATTTGCAGGCCTCGTCCAGATGCCTCTAACCCTGTTACGTGTTGATTTCCATGAGACGGCACACATACAAAGAATGTAATGACTGTCTCTGATGTGAAGGAGAACGTCTAAGTTATGGATTACTAAGTTTTCTGTAATTTCATTAGGCTCTTTTGAACTGGTAGGACTCTCATAAGATAAAATATTGTAGGTGCGATATAAAAGGGTTTTTTGTTTTGTTTTCAGAAAGTTCCCAAAAGGAAACTAGTTTTATTTCTTAAACATTATTATCTTGATGTAAATATACAGCATAGCAGCATAGTAGTTTATGGCAGGTGGTATGGTGGACAGTAATCATGTCTGTGAACTATGTTCCTAAGGACCTTCTTTGTGTATCAATATTTAAGGAGGTAAAATTTTGTGCCTTTAGACCTCTGTTACCATTGCGAGATAAAACACCCTACACTGGCATCACTACTACCCCATACCATTTTTTTTTTTCGAGACAGGGTTTCTCTGTGTATCTCTGGCTGTCCTGGAACTCACTCGGTAGACCAGGCTGGCCTCGAACTCAGAAATCCACCTGCCTCTGCCTCCCAAGTGCTGGGATTAAAGGCGTGCACCACCACCGCCCGGCTACCCCATACCATTTACTCTTAACATACTTCTTGACTGAGCCAACATTATAAAACATGAGACATGATGTCCCTCATCTATTTAGATACTATGTGACGTTTCGATGTTAGGCTAGAGAAGCTGTGTAATGAAGACCAAGTTGGAAGTTATGATCTGACTCTTGTAGTGAAACATTTAGAAACCCAGAAGAATGTAAGCTTACTATGAAACATAAATATATATTAATTTTAAAATGTCTTAAGGAATTTATAAATCGTAAACTAGAAGTCTGTAATGTTTGACTTGAAGTTCACTTGGAAGTTTTGGTCAGGGATTGAATCTGATACATACAATTCACATATAGCAGTACTAAGTGCCTAGTGATGTAATATGCTTCAGATAAATGATCTAGGATTTGTGCTAACCTTTCAAGAGTGTGTGTTAAAAATATGTCCTATGAGAGACAAGGTAGTCAAGAAAAAAGACAGAATTTGTAATCCTGGAGACCTGGGCTCAAGCCGTGTTTGCACATCCTAAAGCAATATGCCTTCAACATAGAAAGCCTTCAACAAGATACTTCATCTCTGAACTTGTTTTGTCATATATAAATGACAGTTGACACACCTGGCTTACTACTTTTATACCTAAATGACATCATGCATGTAAAACATGTAACTAGTACATGTTGTTGGTTAGTACCTTGAGATATCTTCTCTTGGCAGTCGTGGAGAGAAAAAAATAGACTACAAGTTCTAATTCAGGGGATGAAGGTAAGAATCATCTGAATATTGGAGTGGGATGTGTTTGAATCTACAAATCTTTGTGTTATAACTTCCTTCAGTGTTTACATTCCATAAAATTGCAAGATTTCGCTATACTTGAATCAGAAACTTTAATTCTTAATCACTCAAAAGTTAATTCAGTTTCACCACTCCCCCAGGCTACAGGACATGCCAGATAGTTTGGTGATGTGAGGTGTTCTGTGGATATAATTCTAATTTAGTGTGTGTGTTGGGCCTGTGATATATGTAGTCAGGATGTTAAAGAGAAAGAAGGGCTCCTTGTGTTGTGTGAAGTCCCCTAGGAAAAGGTATTTCTAGAGAGTACCCTTACCACAAATGAGTCCTGACATTCAGTAGTCAGAGATCTATTCCTTTGGCTTAAGCTTCAGTCCTACTTAAAAAAAGAAAAAGGAAAAACAGATACTTGTGGAAAAAGAAATAGAATCAGCCATTTGTATTTGGTGTGTGTGGTGGTTGTTTTGTGTTTGTTTTGGTTTTTGTCTTGTCACCTTGGCACAAGCTAGAGTCATACTGGAAAAGAGAACCTTAGTTGAGAAAATGCCTCCATCACAGTGGCCTTTAGGCAAGCGTGTGGTGCATTTTCTTGATTAATGATTCATTTGAGAGCGTCCAGACCATTGTGGGCAGTGCTGCCCCTAGAGCAGATGGCCAGAGTTGTATAAAAGAGTGAACTGAGCAAGTCATGGAGAACAGGCCAGTAAGCAGCATTCCTCCATGATCTCTGAATGCATGCCTGCCTCCAAGTTTATGCTGCTCGAGTTCCTGCCTTTGTTTCCCTGAGTGATGGACTGTGATCAGGAAGTGTAAACCAAATAAACCGTTTTCTCTCCAAGTTACTTTTGGTCAAGGTCTTTATCACAGCAGCAGGAAGTGAACTAGGACGGTGTGAATAATTTGTTGACTCTTTTTCCTTTGTATGCCTTGATCAGATTACTGTTTGAGCATAGGGATTTTCATAATTTAAAATTGCGACATCAGGGTTAGGTTAAAATTAGAGAATGTTATTGTTTACAGCAATGGTTTGCAGCCTCCTAATCCTGTGACCCTTTAATACAGTTCCCCGTGTTGTGCTGACCCCAACCATAAAATTACTTCATTGCTACTTTGTAACTGTAACTTTGACACTGTTATGAATCATACTGTAAATAGCTAATATGCAGGATATCTGATATGAGACCTCTGTGTCCATAGGTTAAGGACCACTGATTTACAGTGTATCCCAAAATTTATATAGTATAAGACAGTGGTCTTGGGTTTTTAATTCATATGATAGTCAAATAGACTACTAGCCCTAATCTCAACAATAGAGGTCCTTGAATACAAGGAAAGAAGGCAAACTTCCCACTTATTGGTTACTTACTAAGCTCAAGATACGCCAAATTCTTCTCACACATCATGTTATTTAATTCTTGCTATATTGTTACTTACTTTAAATCAGTTTTAGATGTGAGGAAACAAAGGCTAAAATAAATTTCTAACTTGACCCATACATTCCACAGCCAATTAACAATGGAGGTAAAGTTAACACTTATGTGGCTCGGCAGTAAGCTTCTTCTGGTTCTAATCCACTAGGTGAGAATGAGAGCCTCAGCACAGGTCTCCTATCCATGTAGGACAAATAACAGGGTGATGAGGTTGCTAGGACCCTTTCGTTTACAGCAGGGAATGTGTGTGCTTTTCAAGGCACACAGCACTCATGGCTCCTGCCCTCTTCTCTGCTATGGCATGGACACAGGTAGAAAAACCTACGCTTGGGAATTTGCCTATTTCCCATGCCTTTAGCCATGTAATTGTAGTTGTTTAGATAAACCACAGAAATACCAGTTGGTGTCAAGGATGGGCAGAGTCAGTTTTGAAGACAGCCCAAAGACTCTTGCTCTAAGTAAAAACTATCGCCAGTGCTTCCACCAAGAATAATCTTATATAGGCCACATGCACTACCATTTTGGACTCCCACTGGAGCCACTTCTTTCTGTTTTATGTTATAGAGTCAGAATATCAGAGCCCCCTCCCCCCGGGCCCTGACGTTCACTACCTGTGCATACAGTAAGGTAACAGAAGGAGCCTTGGAGACAGAGACAGGGATTCAGATCCAGACTTTCTACTTGTGCTGTGTAACTTTGAACAAGTCACTAGTTTCTTCATCAGATGAAGTTACTGAGATTGTTTTGTACTTCTCAGGTGGCTGTGACAGCCATGGGAGGCACCAAGCAGGGCTGCAAGTACTGTTTACTCCTTAGTGAATTCTGTCCCGTTCCCTCCCAGTTTCCATCTTCTTTCCAACCCTGCTTCCTCGGCTGGCATCTCTGTCATAGCCATTGAAAAGCTATGCCTAGAGCTAGAGTGGAGGCTGGATCTGGATCAGCGCCGTCCGCAGAAGGAGAGGCTGGTGTCAGACATGCTGTGTGCTTCGGGCCAGCGTTCTCTAAGCTTTTCCACTCACCCAAGAAATTCTAGAGAATCTTGGATGTCTAGACATAGAAAATAAATATATAAATGTTTTATTTATATGCTTATTATTTTTATTCTTATCAGACATACTATATTGTAATAATTTATAATTTTAATATGAGCATATATACTTACTATTATATATCACAAATAATAAATCATAAAAATTTAAAATAATTCTTTGGTATATGTATAATTTTACCATTCATTAGCAAGAAGGCAAGTTTGCATGCCAGTGAGGATTTGCTCCTAACTTGATACAGTCCAAAGACACACTAATTTGATACATGTTGATGAATGGCTATAGGAAATCATTTGGTTAATTAAACCATTATGTTTCTATAAGAGCAGAAAACATTGCCATACAGTAAAAATACTGATTCCTAGCATGCAGTTGTCTCAAATCTGAGCCAACGTGTTTCAGATAGTCCGAGTTGGCATTGCAGTATATGGCAGCTTGCATGGTGAGAAGTTCACATGTATGGTAAGACCCAAGCCTGTGGTAAAGGCAGGCTGTGCAACATAGTGGGGCTGTGCAGAAACACCACAGGTTTATAACATATGTAATGGGGTACACATGTCACATTTGTGCTGAAGTGCTCCACACTTGCTCTCTGCACTTGACCAGTTGTGAGTTTGCACATTAACCACCCTCCACTGCACGAAGACACCTCTCTGATGCGTTCTGAGAGCCTCCCTGATCTACAGGGAGAGAAATGAATTTAGAGAGCAGTTTGCGGCCACTTAGCAGAAAACAGTGGTAGGCTCACCCTTGCGGCCTGTGACCTCTCCAGCCATAGGGACTTGGTCAGATTTATAGTATCAGGTACATGTCTTCTATTGTGGAGTGGGCCTTAAATCCAAGCAGAAAGCAGTTGGTTGCCCTCTTCCTCATAACATTCATGCTATTGCTGAAACCATGGGCCAATCTTATCAGGAAGGTTGCTATTACAGTTCACAGAGTGAATGTGATGTCTTAAAATTAATAAACAAGCAAAGGACTCCTAGGTTTACAAATTAGCAAAGTCACACCTTATGTTTTCTAAGGCTTCCTGGAGGAAGTTGTATTTGGGTTGAACCCTGAGGTCTGTGTCTTCCACTCCACCGACTAAACTTGAGGAAACACAGTAACTACTCCTTTTCTTCATTTTTCTTATTGCTGCTCTTGTGGTCTGTTACTGACCTTTGAAATTGAAGGTAAATAAGCAGATAAACCAATAAGTAGAAAAATGTCCCTCCCACCCAGACTTCATAGTTCATCTTATTTTTTCAACAGTGTGGACATGCCATGCTATCTAGGATCTCAGCTCTGCTTCCTCCTAGTTGTCTATACACCACTGGGGATTTAGTCTCTGTGTCAGTTCTCAGAAGTACAAAATGAGGATAATATACATATGCCTTACAAGGTTTATCTATGGATTCCTGAGACTGTACATGTAATCAGCAGAGAGCCTGTACTAAGTACTCACTGACAAAGTGTAGCCATAATTAACAGTCTATTAACTTAACAAGGCAGAAGTAGCCAGATACATGCAAGCGCAATGACAGACATTTGTCTAGAACGTTAGAACATCTATAGCAGTTCAGAGTTTCAGAGTTTGCACCTTTGTTACTTAAAGTTGGTCTCCAAAACCAATTCAGAAGAAGTGCAGTTCTCATATTGCAGGCATAATACTGGCCACGCACTTGTCAGTTACTTGGTATAACTGATACTTTCTTCGTTGTACAGTGTCATTTTCTATCTCTTTCAAGGCCTAGTCACTGTCCAAGCTGTAATTTAACCCAGCATGTCCTGATTAATAGAAAAACTAACAAAGACAGTAAAACTCTGCCAAGTTTATAATAAACTTTATTTCTAGACAAAATGTTCACTTTACCTGGCCACGCATCTTTCTAAGAAAACTATCCTAGAAAAAAATACTATTTTTGTATTTTTTTGTGCATTGTTGAATTTTAATTATTTTAACTGGAGCACGAGGGTTGATAAGAACATAATAGGAATTTGGCTAAGGCATTCAAGGAAAAAAAAACAACAGCAACAATGTACCAACCACTTGGGTTTCTCCTGTAACTGTTTTCTTTAAGTTAGGAACTTTGTTTTTTACGTTGTTGAAAACAAATACCATTATGTTTGTCTTTGGGCTTTTTTTCTTTTTTTTATGCCTACTGAGGACTGAGTTAACATAGCTTTCAGCTGAACATGTCCAAGGAGTTGACTGACACTATGTTTCCAATCATCACATGACAAACTAGGCTGGAGCTGACGAATCACTTACGTTAGGCAAGAAAACCTTGTCCAGTGTGTCTCCTCTCAGTGGTATCACTTTATAATCTCCTATCAGTCATCTGAAGATGAATTTTTGAATCCGAAATGTGCATAGAGTAATGCCAATGTCTATCTTTTATTTGCTTAATTTAAAAACACAAAGGATCTAGGAATATAGTATAATGGGAGGGTCCTCGACTGGCATGCCTAAGGCCCCAGATTCAGTCTCCAATACAGAAAAAAAGAATAAAAGGACTATGTACAGACTAAAGAAAATGATAATTGGACATGTTTTCAAGTCAGTTCCTGGCGCGGGAGAGATGGCTCAGGAGGTAAAGTGCTTTCTGTGCAAACATGAGGACCTGAGTTTAGATCCCGGCACCCACACACAAGCTGGGTGTGCCATAATGTGGCTGGGCAAGGGAGCAGAGGCAGGCAGAGCCCACTGCTCATTAAGGTCATTGGCCAAATCAGTGAGCTTCATCTTCATTGAGCAACACTGTCTCAGAACAAGAAGCTGCTACACCTTATCAACTGAGACAGCCATTGATCTCTGGCACTCATTACTTCCAATACCTTAATATAATTTAAGGATGGCTCATATCTTAATTAAATTAGAGTTTTCATTGGAATAACTCCTATATTTTATAAAATCTGAGATGTGTGTACAGTGGTCAGTTGACTAGATTTCTACTTTGGTTTGGTTTTGGTCCAAACCTCAAACCCAGGTCCTTGTACACTCCAAGCACATGCTTCTGCTGCTGACCTACAGCTTCCAGCCCCTGATTCATTTTAAATCCAGAATTTTAGATTCCTTAAATACAATGTAGCATTCAAATCATAAGATTAATTATATAGCAGGGACAAGGAAACAGATGAGAAATGGTTAGAAAGCCCAATGGGAAATGGTTAGAAAACCCAATGGGAAAAGTTGAATCCATGTGTAATGGCACATGTCTTGAATCCCAGAATTCCAGAGGCAGAGGCAGAGAGGCAGAGAGGCAGAGAGGCAGAGAGGCAGAGAGGCAGAGAGGCAAAGAGGAGGCAGAGACAGAGGCAGAGAGGCAGAGAGGCAGAGAGGCAGAGAGGCAGAGAGAGAGGCAGAGAGGCAAAGAGGCGCAGAGGCAGAGAGGCGCAGAGGCAGAGAGGAAACAGAGGCAGAGGCAGAGGCAGGCAGATCTCAATAAATTTGAGGTGAGCCTCATCTACATAGTGAGTTCCAGGACAGCCAGGGCTACATGTGAGATCCTGTCTCAGGGTGGGGATTCAGGTGGGGGGAAGCTCCTTAGGGAACTATAGTTATTGTTCTTGAATAGAATTGGGTTTGAGTCTTTCAGCTAGCAGCCCCTTTTCTACAGCTGAAGACAAATATACCAGGGTCGGGTACGCACTGCACACTGCATCTAGGACCTGTGCAACTGAGGGATTATTCTTAGCTCTCTTCCTCTAGCCTCAATCTCTGAACAAAAAAGTATTGAAGACTAGGAAACTAGTCTAGCATATTGCTGTATTAAGTATAGTTCTACAACCAAATACATACAGTGTAGACAAAGCTGCCCACTAGAAGATATCAACCATGCCACATGCATGCTTTCTATTCTGGATGAAAATGCAACACTTACATTCCTTTTCTTCTTTATCAAAATATATAACCGTCTTTGTTCATCTTTAATAAAACTGGAGTTCAGTTAAGTGGCCTCACCACATGCACAAATAAGAAGTCTGGGTCACCCCAGTAGAGCAGCTCGTGTCACACATGACACACAGAGACATGGGCTGGCCCTTCAGATTCTACCTGGCAGTCGTTTGGTTGGTTTTGCTCTTAAATAAAACCCTCTGGTATGTGCTAATTTCCTCTGCCTTTAATGTGTGACTCATTCATTGCTCATTACCTTTCTACAGATATTTTTTTTTCCTTTCCTTGAACCAGCAAGAAAAATCTTGCATGAGAGGAGGGGGGAAAGAGTGAGTGGAGGAACACAGTGCTTAAATACTGTTACTGGGTTTTCATTGGCTGTCTGGTCTCTTACTGTGGCCAGTCTAGTCATGCTTCCCCCTGCAAATCCCTCCCTCTTCGCCCCCTCCTGCAAGTGAGTTCGCCGGTGTCTGTTGCCAGCGACTGACTGCAGGCTGTATGTAGGCATCTCTCATTCAGAATGGACATTGACATGTTGAGCAGAGAAGAAAGCTTTCAGCAATGTGTCATTTGTCACAATTGTCAGGCTTTTTAAAAAAGGACTCCCAAAGAGAGATGCTGCATGTTTTGCATGTTAGCACAGACTGATTTGCTCTCCAGACTCTTAAGTTTTCAGAAGCTTAAATATAGAGCCCTGTTAAAAAAGGAAGAGAGAATTTGTGTGTTAATCGGCCTTGTGAAGAAGTGCTTCATCACCCTCCTGCACCTCCCTGTGCTCTGG
Organism: Grammomys surdaster; assembly: GCF_004785775.1. NCBI lineage: Eukaryota > Metazoa > Chordata > Mammalia > Rodentia > Muridae > Grammomys > Grammomys surdaster. The sequence goes on from NW_021604594.1 coordinate 10,824,595, forward strand.
TGCGTGGCGTGGCCACGGCTCTCTAGGTTAGGGCTCTGAGCTGGCTGCAGCATGCTCATGTGCTAGCTGAGTAGAGTTCACCGGCAGTCGCAGGCTGATACAGGGTTTTTTGTTTTTTGTTTTTTCTATTCCTTTTGAATATCAAAATGCCATCCAAAGAGTCTTGGTCGGGGAGGAAAACTAATAGAGCTACAGTTCACAAATCAAAACAAGAGGGCCGTCAGCAAGATTTATTGATAGCAGCCTTGGGAATGAAACTGGGTTCTCAAAAGTCGTCTGTGACAATCTGGCAACCTCTGAAACTCTTTGCTTATTCGCAGTTGACATCACTTGTTAGAAGAGCAACTCTGAAAGAAAATGAACAAATTCCAAAATATGAAAAGGTTCACAATTTCAAGGTAAGAATATTTGTTTCTGGCCTTTTCTCATAAAGAATGCTCAGTGATTAGAATGTGCGATGTTACAGGCTCATCTTTGGATGCCTTGGAAAAATTAAAGTGAACTGAGTGGAATATTCTTGCTATTCAAGAAAAGAACATGTTTAAATCCTGATTTTATTTAAGGAAGAACTGAATAGAGCGCAATAGAAATCCAGCCCCATTTTCTCAGGTGCTGTGATAATGTTCTCTGTAACTACTGTGTGCACACTGCTAAGGCTTGACTGATGTTATAAAGGTCTTTAATCATGGTTTTGGCCTTGCTTGTATCTGTTTTGCAATGTATCTACCTTTGTTGGTGATTTCAGGAAGGGATTAAGTCTTATCTGTCCGATTCTGGTCAGAGGCTTTGCTGTAGCAGGCATGTGCAGTTGCATCTGGAGTGAGCAGATGGTGTGCATTTCCCATAGTTTCTGTCTTCTCTCCTCCTTCCGTTAATAAATTGACCACAATAAAAGAAAGATTGCTGCCCTGGGACCATAGAGGCTGTGACTGGCAGCTTCCCTGCATCTCTCTGTGGTGGCTTTCACCTTGCATATATTGTTTTTGATTCCTGCTGTAACATGTTTTATGCAGTGTACCTACATCTTCCTTTATGAAGATGATATATATGTATGTTGGCCTGAGATGTGTCTAGATCTTGCCTGTACTTACTGCATGGTAGAAGGCCTTGAAGGTGGGCCCTTTACATGCTAAATCATGGGATATGCAACTTGAAATCATGTGTAAGGAGACCCAATTACACTCAGCAGGCAGATGAGCCAGCATTTCTGTAGTAACTTCCTGATAGTTAAAAGTTGTCTAAGACTCAAGAATATTCAGTTTACACAGAGTATCATTGATGCTGATGTTAGAATGGGGGTATTTGATTGCAAAAAGGGTGTTAGATCTAGAAATTTGGGGGGTTTCTTTAATCCGTTACTTTATTTAACATTTATTCAGCATATAGAATGCACCAGGCTCTCTACTAAGGGGCTTCATCCCAGACTTATAATTCATCCTGACTTTTAACACCAGCATTTATTTTACTCATGCTAAAAAAACAAAACAACAAACAAACCAACATGCCTCAGTGTTTTCTGTGTTTTCTATAGTGAGGAATAGATTATAGTCTTCATACGATTTGGGGGATAATAATGTGAACCTTACTTTTCAACCAATATTTTTGCTTTAAAATGGATTTGAGACAGTTCAAACAAATCAAAAATTGGCAGAAAATGGAAATGTGTATATCCGGTCTTAGCGACATCCTCCACTTATAAACCAAAATTATATAAGTAAACAAACAAATACCTGCAGGATGTTTAGTTCTGGTGATGTATAGCCTGGTCTTATAGGACTTTTACCAGGAAAATGGCCCATAAAATGTCGATTAAGTTTGAAGGGAAGAATCATCCGCATATTCCAGAAATTCTGGGACTTCCAAAGCATCTTCAAAGAGATGCATCTCATAGGCAAAGCAGGCCTATAAGATGATCCTTGTAGTGCTAAGTCAGGTTCTGTAAACTGCTTTTTACCAATATTGGCTGGAAGTAAACGGGTCTGTTGGAGAATTTGAATGAACAAGCATATACTTTCCCCTCTCCTGCAGATTGTATCTATTAGGTTTTTACATAGCTTTATAGGAAGTAAATCCTGCGCATCCAGAAAGTATTAACTGTGTGATCGATTGTGACCCTCGCCACCGCCAGAACTGGAGACTGAACCTAGAGAGTTTGCCAGGCAAACACTACACCAGTGAGCTCTACCCCAGCCTCAGCATACCTGCTTTTGTTTATTTTGGGGATTTTTTTCTGTTTTATTTTGTTTTAAGAACATAAAACATGGGAGACTTATTTCTCTGGAGCTAGCAGATGAAACCCAGCTGAGGCCTGTTCTTTAACACTGTCCATGTCAAGAAGGGTTTTCTGTGGGACAGTGAAGCATTCTACACAGTGCTTAGAATCACTAATAAGGACAGAAGTCTCAGAATTTGACTCCTCCTATTAAAAATAACTCTGTTATTTTTAAAATGTGCCTGTGGAGTAACATTTTCAAAAATGTTTTCAAGAGAGAGAGAGACAGAGACAGAGAGAGAGAGAGACCCACTTGATTTCAGAGAATACCCCGGAAAGAATTGCAGGCCTAGCAGGAGCTTGCTCCGTACAAATGCTGGCATAGAAGGGCACTGCCTCTGGTACACATGTTCAGTCAGCTCTACTGTGGGAAAACAGAACTGTTTCCATGCTTGCCAGTCATGTGGCCTTGCCTGCAGCTTTCTCTCAGTGGAGTGTTTTCAGAGTGACCTCAGGCCCCTCACCAAAGCCTCCTTTCAGCGTGCTTTTCTCTTCAGCTTCTTGAGCTGCTTGTTACGTAATGCTGCTTGGCGTGTGCACAGCTGTCAGGTCTTATTTTAGGGTGAATGGAAGAGCACTGGTTACCTTTGGTGAAAGCACTCACAAGGAGGGAGCCATTCGGAGCAGCCAGACCCTGTGACTGGGGATTTGTAGGAGAAAAATTAAAAAATGGATTCTGCTGTTATGTAACCTTTCCCTTTCCTCCCGACCCCCTCCTCTCCCTCTCTCATTCTCTTCTCCTCCCTCCCCTCTGTTGTTCTTACATCATAGAAAGGCTACTATATCTTAGGGAAGTTATCATTTTAGCAATAAATATAGCACATTCTGTAGAAGCTTGGTAAGATGTCAATATAAGTTTGAGCATAATTCCAAAAGAGCTAGAGGGAGGGATTCTAGATGTTTTTACCAAAAAGTAAAATGAAGCAAATGTTGCAAGACACATGGTTATCCTGACTTAAGTATTAGACGTGTGGACCCATATGATAACAATACATAGTACCCCATAATTTTTAGTTTCTATTTGTAATTGACATATAAATTTGTACATATATATATTAGGTACCATGTGATGTTTCTATATGTATATAAACTTTACAAAAATTGAATGTATTTCTAATTAATCAAATTCTTTTAGGAGTTACTCTGTTCTGAGCTGATGAGATGGCTCTGTAGGTAAAGGTACTTCCTTGGCTCCCGGCTGAGGATTTTCTTGCTGGGATCTGTATGGTGGAAGTAGAGACCCGACTGTATGCCATAACACCTATGCACCTATAAACACACACTAAATGAAGTGATTTTTTTTTTAAATTTTAAAGAGAATTACTCTGTCCTAATACCACATGTAGAGAAAACAAAAAAATAAAAAATGTATCAAAAGCAAAACAGAAGCAGCTCTCCACAGACGTTGATCGCATCTTACTTCTATGGCTCTGGGAAGGACTGGAGACTCAGCCTTCGACCTCAGGAATTGCTTGTGACATGGACCATTGCCCAATTGGCCTGAATGCTTAATCTCTCTAAACCTCTCTTTCTATGGCAGAAAACTTAAGTTCCTGGTCTATGTAGGCACATGGTAGCCACTACTTACTACGACATGTTATCTCTACGGGGTTTTCTCTGGATTTATATCAGTTAATTTGTTTATATAAAAGAGTGATTGAATCCTGGCCTTCCTCTTAGCATAGATCACAGTGTGGTGGGGAGAGTCTTGGATGATCTGAGGAGGCTCCCAGTTAGCTCCTGGGCAGAGTAGGGTTTACATAAGAGCGCTGAGTATTTTATGTACCACAGAGTACAATGAAATCCTGTTTCCAAGAGAAGATACAGGCAGTGGTTTCTGAAATGCCAATTTGTTATAGAATTCAAACAGTACCAAAACAGGAGGCTTCCATAATAAGGTTAGTGATCAGGACCTCCAAAGTGAAGTAGTAGTAAGCACCTGGCCAGCAGGCAGTGTCCTGCTGCTTGGCAACCAGAAGGGCAGCAGTGGCCATACTCCTGCTGAAGGTCTTTCCTCTCCCTCCCGGGACACACAGTTTCGGGCCCAATGCTCTTTCATTTGATACATATCGAGAGGCGTTTTGTTTGTTTTTCTTTAACTGCACTGAAATTTTATGTTCAGCGGCTGTGCCTCCTTGCTCCCTTGTGCTGTACCCACTAACATCTTACCACTTCTCCTTCATTCTAATCTTTTTCCCTTTTTGCCATATGTAGGAAAGTGCGGGCAACTGGTACATGTTTAAGAGGTGCTGACTGAATGACTGTCTGAATTAGTATACAGTGTGACCTAGTGGACCTGTTACTTTGAAACCAACTGTGATGACAACAGAAAATCTCAATAAAAAATACATTCTGAAAATACATTCTTAGGACCTGTGTTCTTTTATATTAATAGAACTTACATACTTACAAGAACTCTGATAACATGATGCTTTTTGTACTTTTTTTTTTTTTAAATTTAAGACAGAGTCTAACTATATAGCCTAGGCTGGCCTTGAACTTATTATGTAGTGCAGGTTGGCCTCAAAGTGCAGATTCTTCTGCCTTAGCTTCATTCATGTGGTTATTGTAAAGTATCTTATTAAGCTTTTGCAGTAATGTACTATCCTTTATGGATATGAACATGGAGTATCCAACATGAGATTTTAAAGGAATCGTTTTTCTGCAAACAAGAGGTTAAAAGGAACTGTAACGTGTATTTTATATTAAGCACATTCCCCCTCTCTTCACTTTGAATGTGGGCCAAAGAAGACAAAAATAGCCAAGATCAGTACATAATGGGGTTCTCTCTGCCTCTGCAGTCAGACACGAAAAGGACTGATGAGCAGAAACTGGGAGGTTGGAAAAAATCATCTATAAGGTCCCTGTAAGAACTTTGTTTCTGCTGCTACCTGGCTTAGTGGTTCTCAGATGCTGTGAGAGCCAAAAATAATGAGCACATCTGCCTCTGCTTCTCTCCCTGCCTCTGCCTGCCTCTGTCTCTGCCTCTCTGCCTCTCTCTGCCTTTCTCTCTCTCTCTCTCTCTCTCTCTCTCTCTCTCTCTCTCTCTCTCTCTCTCTCCCTCCCTCCCTCCCTCCCTCCCTCCCTCCCTCCCTTTCTCTGCCTGCCCTTCTCTCTCTCTCTCTCTCTCTCTCTCTCTCTCTCTCTCTCTCTCTCTTATC
>NW_021604594.1:10830127-10832780 GCF_004785775.1 Grammomys surdaster
TCCCTCCCTCCCTCCCTCTTTCCCCCCCTCTCTTTGCCTCTCTCTCTTCCTCTGCCTCTCTCTGCCTCTCTCTCTCCCTCTGCCTCTCTCTCTTCCTCTGCCTCTGCCTTCTGGAAGGCTCCATGCCCTTCTCTGCCCTGGCCTCTGCTGCCCCAGCACTGCAGCTCTCTCACCTCACTCCTCCTGCTGATGGTCTTAATGTTATCTGACAGCTTGGTTCTGATACTCCGAGTGCAAGTCTAGGTGATTATGATGATCGGAAAGTTTATGTCTGTTATTACTAACCCAGAAGGAAGCACTTCCCAAGCATCCTGGTGACGTGCATGGTTGCATTATACGTCACAGCCACTTCATGGGGCAAGAGTTGCTCTGCCTAACTCGAAAGCAATCATGTTCATATTCTCACAAACTGTTACCTTTTAAAGATTTGTCTGATTTTATTTCATGTGTTTATGTGAGTGCCTTCATGTATGTATGTGCACCACATGAGCCCACAGGGCATCAGATTTCTCCAGAACTAGAGTTACAGGCAGTTGTGAGCCATGTGGTATGGGAGCTGGACACTGAGCCTGAGTCTTCCCCAAGAACAGCCAGAGCTCTAACCACTGATCCATCACTCCATCAGTCCTAAGATCTCTGGTAAACTGATTTTCTTCTCCCAAGTTTCATTTTACTTTCCTTGTTGATATTGCCTTTCTGGTACAAATTACCTTTTGTGAAGCTATATAACAATATTTTCCCACTCATATTTGCTGGAATACTGTTCTTAAAATGATCTTATTGGGACAGACCTGTCTTAGAAACAGCCTCTTGTTTGTAGAAGTCCCTCTCATCCATGTGACCCAGAAAAGATCTACTCCTGTGTGCCCGTGATCAGTCACAGTTAAAGCAAGAGGAGCACATAACAGTCTCAGCCCGCTGGCCACATCATTCCTCGGACCTGAAAGGAGACTGCTTCAGCTTCCCGGGCGAGTCTTCCTTTCCTCGTTACTCACCCTCAAGTCCTCGGGAGCAGCTCTTGCATGTGCACTACCCTGCCAGATACGCAGAGGGGACAGTACTTGTCACATGATCCTTGGGAAGCAAACACCAGTATAATGAGGAGAACATGATGTTTTATGCATGAACATGGGTGTTAAAATACTTTACTAATGCCCTGTTCCCCAGAACTCAGTGTTCGGGGTGTGAGTATGACGTGAAATGGTGGAAGAGTGTCACAAGCTGCTTGCAGTCATGTGACAGCCAGAAACAAGCATGCGAAACACAGCTGGAAATATTAGAGTCCTTCAAAGGTCACGAGAGTTTTGATTTTTGAGGTTGGGATTTTGTTGTTTGTTGTGAGAAGAACATGAGATCTATTTACCTTGTTAAATATTTTAGTGCACTATTAACTAGCCACTGTTGACTATCAGGCAGTGTCATGAATTAGGCATAGTTGACTAGTTAACAGAACTGTTAACTATACACAAACAGCATAATAGATCAGCTGCAACTTTACCACTTTTCTGCCCTCCCAATCCAGTATGTTTCTATGCGTTGGATTATCTGAGATTCTGCATGTAAGTGGATCTGAAGCTTGTCCTGGTGGGCTGGGCTGTTCCATTTAGCACAGTGTCCTTCGGGTTCATCTATATTTAACATGTGGTAAAATTAATTTCTATACACTAAATTAATATTCCTGTGCTGGTTGGTTTCTGTCAACTTGATACAAGCCTAGATATATCTGAGAAAATGGAGTCTCAATTGAGGAATTGCCTGGAGATGGGTGTGTGGGATATATATCTGATTAATTATTGATATGGGAGAGTCCAACTCACATTGGTCGGTGCTCCCCCGTGCAGCTGGCCTTGTTGGAAACAGCAAGTGGAGCAGCAGTGATGAGGGAGGGCCAGCAAGCAGCACCGCTCCCTCCGTGTCTGCCCCAGTACCTGCTCCAGCTTCCACTTAGCTTTCAGTAGACTGTAACCCAGCGTGTACATGGGCCAGACACGTACATACTCCCCCACCCCCAAGTTGCTTTTGGTCAGTGTGTTAGTCATAGCAATAGAAAGCCAAAGTAAGACCATTTCTTTTAATATTTACTCACTTTCTTTATTCATCAATCCATGAATATTTAGGGATTGTTTTCTTCCATAAGTGGGCTGTTAAGAAATACCTTAAATGTTACAGTTAATGCCGCTATTGACAGAGGGTGAAGCTATCTTTGAGATCCTGACATCAGATTTCTGGGATGGCCTGCATTATTTTCTTAAAAGAACCGTGGAGCAGTTTTCATTAAGAGCCTGAAGCATTTCACATCCCCACTGGCACCATCAGGATTGCAGCTTCTCCACACTCTCCCCAACAGTGGTTGGTTCCGTTTGGGGAATAGGCATTTTAACCACCATGAGGTGGCACCCCATTTTAATTTTGATTTGCATTTTCCTTGAGATTAATAATAGTACATAATCTTTTCATGTTAATCGTTTTTTTATCTTCCATTAATGCATGTTTATTCGAGCCTCCCCATCTTTTTCCTTTTTTGAGATGAGGCTCATCATGCTTCCTTTTCAGGCTGCACTTGAGCTCCTGGACAGTGACACACACACACACACACACACACACACGTTCTCTCTCTCTCTCTCTCTCTCTCTCTCTCTCTCTCTCTCTCTCT
>NW_021604594.1:10832790-10835147 GCF_004785775.1 Grammomys surdaster
TCTCTCTCTCTCTCTCTCTCTCTCTCTCTCTCTCTCTCTCTCTCTACCTGGACCTGCCCCATTTTTTGGAGTTATCTGAAGGTGTGCAGGCAAGGTAATTCAGCTGGTAAAAGTACTTGCTTTGCACGACTGTCAGGCTGTGCTTGATCCTTAGAATCCAAAGTAGAAAAAGAGCACCAACTCATAAAACTTGTCCTCCGACCTTCATGTGCATGCCTTGGCATGTGTGCCCCAACCATGTGTACACACATACACATCAATACTAATAATAAATAAAATTAAAGCTTCTTAGTAGCTCTGCTATTTAGCACCAGGAATGTCTAATATATTCTGATGCTAGCTCATCAGATATATTGTTTGCATGTGTTTTCTGCCATTTTGTGAGCAGTCTTTGCTATTTCTTCCTGCGTGTTCCTTCTCTGGTTTAAAACTACCTCTGAAGCTCCACCTCTGACATGTGACCCAGCCTCAACTTCTGCTCCTGGCTCAGTCCAGTTCACCGAAGCACCCTTCCCTGGAGGCATGCAGTTTGCTTTGCTGCTGATTGTGGGTGCTCAGTGGCTTGTTAAGTGTAGGACCAGTGTCCTAGATCTGTCATTTAGGACTGGGCTCCACAACTCTGCATTTTTATTGGCTATGGTTCTCTTCTTTTCTTTTTTCTTTTCTCTTCTTACTCTACTTACTATAGTAGCCAAAAGATTTTTTTTTTAAAATATTGATTGCTATGTTCTATTTTATCACTGATATTTTAATACAAGCTCATTTTTAAATACTCTTTTCTGTATTTATTTATTTATTTATTTATTTATTGTATTAATTGTATTAATACTCTGTATCTATACCTGTATGCCTGAAGAGGGCATCAGATCCAATTATACATGGTTGTGAGCCACCATGTGAGTGCTGGGAATTGAACCTCAGACCTCTGGAAGAGCAGCCAGTGGTCTTAACCGCTGAGCCATCTCTCCAGCCCAGTACAAGCTCATTTATCCAAGTAATGAATCTAATTCTCAAAGTAGAATATTGTTTATAATATTAAATTGGATTCTTTTAATGTTTGTATGACTTACTTATTTTTATTTTATGTGCATTAGTGTTTTATCTGCATGTATGTCTGTGCAAGGGTGTCAGATCCCCCAGAGATGGAGTTACAGACAGTTCTGAGCTGTGATGTGGGCGCTGGGAATTGAACCTGGGTCCTCAGGAAGAACAACTAGTATTCTTAACTCTAAGTCATCTCTCCAGCTCCATCCATTGGATTTCTTAAATGTTACATTTAAGAACCTGTATTGGTTGTGGTAAATGTATTTGTGTGTGTAATTGTATGTATGTATGTGTTTGTAGTGTGCTGAGGGTAGGAGGCATTTGAATGCCATATGAGCAGACAGTTGTCTCCTTCCACATGAGGGTCACAGGGATCAGATTCAGGTTGTCAGAGTCGGCTGTACTGCTGAGCTGCCTTGCCATCCATAGCATTTGACCTCTTTCAGCCCTGAACATGGTCAGTTACAAGGGAAAGCTATCTGGAGAAAGAGACGGAAAGGATGGGCTTTAAACATCTGCACTTTGACATGAAAAGTGGTTTGGTTATTTTTGTTGTTTTATTTTTTTAATCATTATTATGCTGTTAAGATACAATTTCTCTTAAAAAATATGAAGAGAAAAAAATTTAAAAATTAAAAAAAAAGATACAATTTCTCTCCATACCCTTGGCTCCCATGGAAGTTGCTCTATATACCTTGTTAGCCTCAAATACAGAGATCCTTCCGCCTCTGCCTCCAAAACGTTGAGATTAAACGTTGAGCTGGGTACCACCATGCCCAGCTTTTGTTTTACTTTTTATTACATTATATATCTTGTAGTATGATGAAAAATGGACAAAAAAGCCAAGGATGGCAGCACCTGTAATCCTAGCACTGGATAGAGAGGCAGGAAAATTATGAGCTCAAGGCCAGCCTGGGCTACCAAGTAAGTTTCAGGTAAGCTCAAGCTACATATAGCAACATGTCTCTCATGATTAGTGGATAGACATATGAAATGACTGGCTGACTGGCTGGCCAGCTGACTGATAGCCAAGTTTCAGATCAGTGGCACTGTGTAAAGTGCCATGCCTTCAGCACCAGGTATGTTAATGTAGCTGCGTCTGATTCCAAGCACCTTCGCTTGTTTGTGCTTTAGACTCAGCTGCAATGTTCGAGCTGTTTGATCCCACAGAAATAGTATTAATTGGGGAAATGGGTAGATTATAAAGGAATCCATAAGGAAATTTAACTATTAATAATAACCCATATTGGTTATGGTAAATGTATTTGTGTGTGTAGTTGCATGTATGTGTGTGTGTAGTTGCATGTATGTGT
>NW_021604594.1:10835157-10849558 GCF_004785775.1 Grammomys surdaster
TGTGTGTGTAGTTGCATGTATGTGTGTGTGTAGTTGCATGTATGTGTGTGTGTAGTTGCATGTATGTTCGTGTGTGGTTGCATGTATGTTCGTGTGTAGTTGCATGATGTATGGTTGTGTGTAGAGGTGTGTGCATATACATGTGGAGGCTAAAGGTCAACCTCAGGAGTCATTCCTCAGGTGCTATCTACCTTGTTTTGATTTGTTTTTGTTTTGTTTCTCTCTTGGCCTGGAACTCAGCTATGAGGCCAGGCTGGCTAGCCAGTGAACCCCAGTAAATTCTGCAGCACTGTTAAGAGTGCATGAAGCCATACCTGGATTTTTCACATGGTTCTGGGGACTGAACAGAGTAACATAGTAAACACTTTACCAACTGAGCCATCTCCTTAGCCCAAGGAATAATTCTTATGAATAGAATTAACAGTAATTCACTGTTTTTCTCCATATTCAAAATATTGCTTCATACACCATGGAGTAGAACCTGTTTTTATGGTTCTCATTCCATGGGAACAGAGCTGAGAGACTGTACTGACTCAGTAGCTGTCCTTCTACTACAGCAAGGCTAACAGCATGGTCTGGCCATACTGTATCAACTCGCCCTCTGGCTTATTGCTTACAGTTCAGGACATTGTTTTGTTATGGCCACGGTCAGTCTGGAAGGACTTTTATGGTACTTCCCTCAATTTTGAACTTTTCCCTTTCTTGAAGTATACAGTCACCAGTCTTCTTTCCTCTGCCATACTGATCGGAACAATGCTCTGTTCGCATTGTTGAGGTGTACATTACACACCTGGCGCAGACCCTGAAAAAAATCCTCCCCTGTGTGACTGTCTGTTCAGCAGCCAGCTGTGGCGCCCATCAGCACCTAAGCCCTCCCCAGCTGTCCCATGAATGCCTGGCTTCAGTCTGCTGCTACCACTGGCTTGTCCTATGCCAGGCACTTAACGCCAACCACTGCTTAAAACTGCTTCAGCAAGAGTCCCAAACATTTCTTCTCTGTTTCCATCTGAGGTCACAGCATTATCAGTCTGTTTGAACAAAATGACCAGCATAATGACAGTGTTAGTGGCTTAACTCAACCCAGACTTTACTCTGTAAATTTTTCTCCAGTGTTTGACGGCAGTTTTGACTAGATTTGACTAAATAACTGGCAAGAAGGTGTTGTGATGCTAAAGGCTCTCCTATTTTAATTATAAGCCCATCTTTGTTTGTAGGAGAGGGTGTGTAAGTTCATGTATTTACTGCTAATGTTCATAGCTAATATGATATGCATCTCTTTACACATTACTATCTGTGAGTACATGTGTGTGCATGTATATACTTTTGGAGAAGTGATCAAATTAAAGCTGAGATTGTAAATTTCATATCAAGTAATCAAAAATTTTAAGTTATCTTGATGAGACTAGCATTGGTAACTCAAAGTTGAAGACCATCTATCTCAGCCTGAAGGTGCAGAATCACAGTCACACGACACAGGAAGGCCATGAGTTCCAAGCCAGCCTGCACTGGATAGTGAGATGTTTTTAACAATAACAAGGTGTTCACTAAGCCATAAAGCTGAGGCGTGTGGAAGAAATGGCGCTTCCTGCCTGGAGGCTACACTTGTGTGTTCCTTCCATTCATTGTCTTCATCTTCCATTCACTGTCTTCATCTGTTCCTTTGTTTTTTTTTTGCTGCCCAGTACCATGCTGGAGGACTGAGTCACCCAAATGAGGAAGCTGCAGCTGAAATGTCATTGCCATCTTCGCCAGAAACCCTCACTGCCCTAATGTTCTTGTCACTTCCACTGGTTTACAAGGCCGTTTGCCTAAGAGGGATAATGAGGATGCTGCTGCCGTGTTCTTTGTTATCTTTATCTTGTGGCAGGGTGGCCTTTTTTGCTATTTCTGTTACTGGTATTTAAAATGGAGTTGTAAATCCTGTGACCATGGTGAGAATCAGGCAGCAGGTGTGTTCATTACAGCACACCCCACTGAGGATGACCTCACTGTCTTCCAAGCTCCTTGCCTGGGAGACATGTGACACTGGCCTTTGCCTCTTTACATACCTCCCATCTCACACCCTCTGTGCCCTTTTCAACCAGGCTTCGCTAGGACCTTCAATGATAAGTCTCTATCGGGCTCACTAATTAGATGCATCTTAGTGTTTAAACAGAGCATCTACCATGGAAGGAGTTGTTCAAAGGTAAAAAGTAATCATACTTGCTGTGGTAATAACACTGTCGTGTTTTTCCAGGTGCAGAAGAGGAAAGGGCTTTAAAGCTTGCTGATCATGCTACCTGGGCATGTATAATACTTTGACTGGTCAGTGTGGACCAACAGCTTTAGAGGCAACCTAGGAAAAATAGTTCTGTGTCCTCCTACCAGGTGGCCTTTCTAACTAACTCCATGCTGCCAAACACTGCTCCTTTGAGTTATCTTACCAAAAGAATCTCGAAAGGCATTGTTTCTGGTAAACTGATAGAATTGTTAGTATTAGCCCTCTCTCTCCCCATCTTACAAAGCCTGTGTGTGTGTGTGTGTGTGCGCGCGCACGTGCGCGCGCGCTAAAGGTCAGACAGCAAGCAGCGGGTAAAGTGCTGCTAGAGTCTCTTACTCATCAGAAGATCACTTCACTCCACTTAACTGTCCAAAACCCAGAAAGAACAAAAGTTTTGTATGCTCAGAAGGCCTTCAGGGCAGGCTGGAGAGATGGTTTAGCTATTAAGAGCCCTTCCTGGGGAACTGGGTTTGATTCCCAGTACCGACTTGGTGGGTCACAACTATCCAAAACTCCTGGTTCCAGGGTATCTGACACCTCTTGAGGCACCAGGCACACACCTAATATGTAGACATAAATTCAGACAAAACACTCGTACACATAAAACTTTAAAAAGAAAAAATTATTGGCCTTCAAGGAGATAGAGCATTTTTCCTAGTTTATATTCACTGCTAACAAAATCTTGCTGTTAGATTTTTCTAGTCCACAACAGTCTTAGTTAGGATTTCAATTGCTATGATAAATACTGCATAACCAAAAAAGAAATTTGGAGAACAAAGGATTTATTTCAGCGTACAGTTCATCATCAAAGCAAGTCAGGCTGGAACTGAAGCAGAGGCCATGGAGGAACACTACCGGCCTACTCACCATAGTGTGCTTAGCCTCCTTTCCTATGTAACACAGGACTGCTTACCTAGGGTGGCACTGCTCACAGTGAGCTGGGCCCGCCAACATCCATCACTAACCAAGAAAATGTCCTACCAGCCGGTCTTGTTGAGGCATTATTTTCAGTTAAGGTGCCCTCTTCCCTGATATGTCTAGGTTTGTATAGAATTGACAAAACAAACAACAACAAAAACAAATAACCAGGACAAGAACTAAGAAAGTGAGAAGGGGTGAGGACAGAAAACAGGAGGGCAGGAAAGCAAAAACCTCAGGTACTTTAGATGAAATGACAGTTGTACAATGCATGCCTCTCAGTTGTGTATTTATTGTGGCTGCAATAGTGTTTATTCTTTAAGGACTGACCAGTTGTAGATCTCTGATGCTCTCTGCTATATGTAGGGTAGAACATTCCAGGCAAAAGTTTCTGATGTCAGATTGGCATGGTGGTCCACACCAATAATCACAGAATTGACAAGGTTAAGGCAGGAGACTCTAAGGTTCAAGGCCAGCCTGGGCTCTACAGAAAGACCCTGTCTTTAAAAACAAGCACACAGCTGGGCAGTAGTGGCGCACGCCTTTAATCCCAGCACTTGGGAGGCAGAGGCAGGAGGATTTCTGAGTTTGAGGCCAGCCTGGTCTACAGAGTAAGTTCCAGGACAGCTGGGAAAACACAGAAACCCTGTCTCGGAAAAACAAAACAAAATAAAACAAAACAAAAACAAGCACACAGACAAATGGAATGGGTATATAGTGCAGGGGTAGTGTTTGCCTAGCATGTTAGCATGTGTAAAACCTACAGGTCCTAGCTCTTGTGGTCTTGGGCTTCTTGCCAAAGCTTCTTGTGACCCACTGCATACCGTCTTACCTCCATTTCCCTCTATTTCCTTCTTATCCCTCCTAAGCAGGGCCACTTTTGAACTTTTCATTATAGTTGAACGTGTGTTACTTTCTTATTAGCTTCATTTTAAAATACAACCATTTCTATAAAATTGTTAGCACAGGTCAGTGTCTGTAGAATTGTGTGCACCAAATACTACCTGTTTGCATTGTGCTAGGATCTATACAGATGAAGGACTGTTTCTTTCATTGATACATGATGGCATATTCTTTAGGGACACAATGTAACATTTTAACACAAGTATAGTAACCAGACCAATATAATGACATCAGCCTCACTCAAATATTTATTGTTTCCTTGTGTTGATAACATTGAAAATCCTATCTACTAGCTATTTTAATGTATACAGCTAATTGTTGTTAGCTGTAATTGTTCTACTATGATGTAGAACATTAAAGGCTGCTCATAGTTGTTTGTTTGTTTGTTTGTTTGTTTTTTGAGACAGAGTTTCTCTGTGTGGCTCTGGCTATCCTGGAACTCACATTATAGACCAGGCTGGCCTCAAACTTACAGATCTGCCTCCCTAGTGCTGGGACAGAAGGCGTGTGCTACCATGCCTCACTAAAGGCTATTCTTAAATCAGGTAGCACTTGCCTATATCCCTTAATGTGAGAAATGGAGGTGGAAGGGTTGAAGTTCAATGTCAGTCTTGACAACAATCATTATCAGCCTGTGCTACATGAGACCCAAGGTGCGAGAGGAAGGAAGGGTTCCTCTTATCCAGCTAATTCATTCAAAGGTAACTGTCTCCCGATTCCTTATCAGCTGCTTTCTGATATGCACATCTAACCTTTGATTAGAGAACATAGGGCTGAACAGTTAAAACTCTGTTCAGCATGTGTCATGTGAACAGATGCTCTGTGTCTTTTAAAGTGTCACATTCACCACTGCTCTCATGAAGCAGGAAGGGACTATGTTAACATTGGTAGTCAGTGCTGTTATATTTAAGTAATAAACCAAGCACCATCTAATATTTGTTGCATGGTGTAACTAATACGTACTTTTCATGAGACCTGGCAACCTGTAGGCCAATTTGTATCTCAAAGACTTTCTCCAAAGTACCTTTAGGATGTTATAGTGATTTCATCATCATATACATTTTTGCAAGAGCCCATGCCTGTGGTCTCCTTCACATTCCCATCAGATGAAAGTGAAGTTCATCCAATTTTATTCACTCTGAGGAACACAGTCAAGGGGCGTGAAGGGAATCTGTTGGTCTTGGGCCTTGTTCTAGCAAGTCCATGAAATACTTTCAATTTATGGGCTCTGAACATCATTAGCAGTCCAGAGGCAAGTGTGTGTTGCATTCCTGACCCTTTTCATAAAAGATATAAGAGGAATTATGGCCTCCTGTTTAAAATTAACATGAGACCTGGTCCTCAAGCTGGTTTGTTATAATCACAAACACATGCCTATTTAGAATGAGCTGTGGGTTATCCACTGCAGCCTCATAGGGGTATTTTTTTTTTTTACCAGTTCTATCTAGCACTTTGAATTCTGATATACTATATTTCACTGAATATATTAGGAATATTTTATTTGATATTTCAACGTCTTTGAACTTGAGTTTTATAATCAGTGGCGCTTTCGTGATTCACTCAGCATAGTTTTTCTGAATGAAATATGTTACACTTGTGACATTTTGGCCTTGAAGGAATAATACATCTGTGTAAAATATACACAAATACATATTCATATCCTAGAATCATTAGTTTATTTCTGAGACCCATTCAATAGATTAATATCACAGTTATGAAAAAATAACATTTTAACTATATTTTACTCTTTACAGAATTGTTTTGGTAAATTCACACATTGAAATCATCACTCTTGGTGATTTTTGCATATTTTCTGTTTCCTGCAGGAGAAAATTACCTTAATTAAGTCTAATTGGCAGTAAATTAACTGACTTCCTGTATCCTCTCTCTAGTACATTTTCAATCATGATTTGCCCAAAAGTTTTAAATATATATTATATATTTTATATGTATTTAAATATATTTATATAAATGACCTTCAAATATATATTTTTATTTTTAAGTATATGGGTGTGTGTGTGTGTGTGTGTGTGTGTGCGCACACGTGAACGCACGCACGCATGTATATATAATTTTTTTAAGACATTGGTTCACTATGTAGCCCTGGCTGACCTGAACATCATAGAGACCCGCCTGCTTCTATCTCTTTAGTGCTGGGATTAAAAGCACGTGCCACTACACCAGGCAAGAATTTTTTCTAATTCTGTTATTTAATGTGTAGGGTTCAGATTCGTAGCTGCTCTGTTCTGGTAATATTTTTCACCAGCATTAGACTAGAATCTTTTACTTTTCCTATGCATAAAAGACTGTGAGAGACAATGAAATGTCACAGGCCTGAAATGCCAGCCTTCAGTTTCTCATTAACTGTAGCTTTAGTAGGTGTGAAGTGCAATTGTTTGTTAACATAGTAAATGTCAAATGTTTTGAAGAAATTGGCTCTTTTTTATGATTCATTTGCACCCAATGTCACTTTAAGATTTGTGACCTACTGTTACCACAGAAGCTGGATCATCTGACGAAATTCTTAGGTTCAAGACATTGTGAACCCTGCTTCTTCCCCTTCAAGCCATCACACTCAGACATGCCAGTGTTTGCCCAACATGCAGAAGAGACTGCTTGTGCCTGAAGAGACTCATTGCAAAATTCCAAGTAGACATTGTTTCCAGAAGGAAATTGCAGTCTATTGATTTGATGTGTCATTGCTTCTAAAAGAAGAAATGAAGTCTGAAAAAACTGTCACTTGTCAGTTGTACTCAGTCAGTCTTTCTAAATGTAGCGTGCTGCATCTTGAGTTCAGTGAGGCTTGTGTAGTGCTGCTTTAACTGATACATGACAACCTCCTCACTCACACATGTCTCTCTCTCCTTTCTCCACTTTTTCCATTCTTCTTCAGGTGCATACTTTCCGAGGGCCACACTGGTGTGAATACTGTGCCAACTTCATGTGGGGTCTTATTGCTCAGGGAGTGAAGTGTGCAGGTAAGAGCCCCCTCTCCCCATTATGTCAACAGCCACGCTGAAGACTGGCTTGTCATCTGCCCCTTGCCTTCTCACTGGGTGGGAAGGTAGAGTAGTAGGGTATGTTTAAGTTCCAGAAAGGGAGAGGCCAGCTTGTTTCAGAAGCTCAAACGAGATGAAAGCAAGGTGGTTATAGTCAACATTTGGCCTTAGTGTTGCCGTAACTACATCTATAGATTTTTTTTTTAGGCAGTGTGCAAGGACATAGGTTGCCTTGGAAACTGAATTTTAAAGCTGACTTGTTAAGCAGAATTGTCCTTACTAAGTTTTTTTTTTTTAATCAAAGTCAAAGCTGTAAAAAAAAAAAAATCTGCAAATTTATGTTCAAAGATGATTATCAAATTCCAAAAAAAGCACTTAGTCATTAATATTTTCTTTGTGACACATAAAGATATTGAATGTAACAAATCTTTTCTGCGAAAAACGATGATGGTGTTTTAGGTTTACATTTAGAAACTGTTACTCATTAAGACACTCAATGTGGTGGGCTAAAGAGATGGCTCCGAGGTTAACAGCGCTTGTTCTTGCAGAGCACCTAGTCAATTCCCAGCACCCATATGGTGGCTCACAACCAACTGAAGCTCCAATTTCAGGGGAACCCAGTACCTTCTTCTCAGTTCTGTGTGCACAAGGCACATCTATGGTACGGGTGTGTGTGTGTGTGTGTGTGTGTGTGTGTGTGTGTGTACATATATATGCAAAATACTCATAAAATAAATAATTTAAAATTTACATTTAAATTTTTTAAAAAACAAATTCTTGGGGCTGGAGAGATGGCTCTGTGGTTAAGAGCAATGACTGTTCTTCCAGAGGACCTGGGTTTAACTCTCAGCACCCACATGGTCTGTGACTCTAGTTCCAAGGGATCCAACAACTTCACACACATGCAAGCAAAATACCAATGCGTATAAAATTAAAAATAAATTATTAAAAAAAACAGCAATAGAGATATTCTTGATCTGGGCATACTGTGTCGTGGCTTTAATCCAGCACTTGGGAGGCAGAGGCAGGTGGATCTTTGAGTTCAAGGTCAGACTGGTCTACAGAGTGAGTCCCAGGTTAGCCAGGGCCACACAGAGAAACCCAAGCTCAAAAAACCAAAAATGGAAAAAAAATTCTTAACATGTAAAAGCACATTTTAAAGACAATTTAAATTTGTTTCCCTAAATTAAAATCCTAATACCCCTGAATAAATGTAATTTTCTCTGTCCTACCAATGTGTATGTATCCACATGCACACTGCAGGAATTTGTTATATTTTGTGAAATGAAATAATAATTCGTGTCATGTGAAATTTATTGGTATAGAACCACTATTCTCAATACTGCCCACACTGCCTATTAGCATGGCCTTAAAACTATTATTTAAAATTTAAATATGTAGTATTTGCTCTAAACAGTAAATATGTTTATCATTAAAGTTGAGCTATTTAATTTTCAAAACTGAAGCATCTTTCATGTCTTTTAGCATAAAGCTTTTACTCAATATATGCTAACAGGGCTGGGGATGTGATTGAGTTGGTAGAGTAGTTGCTTAACATGCTCAAAGCCCTGGGTTCAATCCCTAAGACCTTATAGAACTAGTCATGGTGTCACACACATGCAGTCCCAGCACTACAGAGGTGACAGCAGAAGGCTGAGAAGCTCAAGATTATATTTAGCCCATTTGTGAGTTCGAGATCAGCCTAAGAAACATAAGACTCTCTCTTTTTTGTTTTCTGAAGTATACTAAAAGTAAATTATTTCAAAATAATAATGACCAGACTTAACACTGTATTACACTCATTTCTCTTACCCTATTATCAAACTGGATATTTTTGTTTTCATTAAATGCAGACATTTTGTGTGTGTTACTAATTTGCATTTTCTCTGAGTATCAGAGCACAATATGTATTGCGTGTGAACAGGCCAAGTATCTTTCTCTTTCCAACTATTCTCTGAACATCAGTTTCTAGACAGGCGACACAGGCCAGGCCCATCAGCATGCTCCCTGCCATGGGGAGAAGGGTTAAGAATGGCACAGTGGGACTCATGTGTACGGAGGGATCCTCCCCAGAGCATCTCAGCTCTGTATCCGGTCTTGAAGTCCTTAAGGAAGCCTCCTTGGATGGCTGTGCTTTTGTCTCTCAACTGGAAGGCAGTAGCAAGGACTGGAAAGCATGATATCAAATATGATAGGAAGACCATCAACATCAGTACCTCTCAACCTTCCTAATCCTACAACCCTTTAATATAGCTCTTCATAGTGTGGTGACCCCTAACCATAAAATTATTTTCACTGCTTCTTCATAACTGTAATTTTGTTACTGTTATGAATCATAATGTAAATACCTGATATGCAGGATATTTGATGTGTCACCCTTTTGAAAGTGTTGGTTGACCCCAAAGGGGTCACAGCCCACAGGTTGAGAACCACTTACCTCCATTGTTCAAAGGCAGATGGCACACTCCATCCACAGTAGGGTCACCTGCTGAAAGAGTGACTGTCTTAGTCAGCCTCATTTGTCTTTTGTAAGACATCCTTGACCAGCTGATACCAAGAGAGTTCTTAGCATTTGGCAGTCACTAACAAAAGGTTTTCTATCAAAGAATGTGTACCATTTACGTTTTGAAAGAGTGAAGACCATGTACATAAGAATTCTGACAGCCACCAGCGAAAAAACAGACCCACTGTGTCTGAATATATGGTAATATGCTATAGTCCCAAATTGTATTTGGAAAAAATGTCTTGGGACAGCTGTTTTAGTGATAACATAATAAACAAGTAGAAATAAAATGATCTATCTCTACCCTTCAGCACCTACCTTAATAGCCTCCATCTCTAACCAGGGGTAAAGGGCAAAAGAAAAGGGGGGGTTCATTCTTTCCATTAATACATTATATAATGTAAGCACATGCCAGCCATTGTTTTTAATGGGGGTTGGCATGGGACTTAGTAGGCTGCTTCCACGCATGGTTCATTCCCCAGCACACATTTTTTTAAAAAACTGAGTATAATGTGTGCTGAATTGTACTGTTCCAGCACTTAGGAGAAGGAAACAAGATTAGAAGTTTGGGTCTTTCTCAGCTGCATATCAAGTTCAAGTCAGGCCAAGGCTATAGAAGACCCTGGCTCCAAAACCAGTCAAACAAACAAACCACAAACCTACCATGATAATCTTCAGAAGACAAACAAACAAAAAATAATCTTTTCTTCTACTTTTTTTTTTTTTTTGGTAAATAGGGTCTACAGTAGTAGATGTAGCCTCCAGCGCTCAGGTGGTAGAGACCTACTGAGTTTAAGACTAACCTGGTCTACACAGTGAGTTCCAGATCAGCCAAAGCTACGTAGTGAGACCCTGTCTTTAAGAAGAAAA
Organism: Grammomys surdaster; assembly: GCF_004785775.1. Lineage (NCBI taxonomy): Eukaryota > Metazoa > Chordata > Mammalia > Rodentia > Muridae > Grammomys > Grammomys surdaster. Next base: position 10,845,611 of record NW_021604594.1, read on the forward strand.
AAAAAGACAGTTTAGACTTAATTAGTTCTGTTTAGATAGCCAATTACATTTGTATTGAAGTTTTTAGATCTGATGTGCCTCTGGACTCATCTAGCCTTTGAGCTCCCTACTTTACCTAACCAGAATTCAAAGACAGAATACTAGAGAGTACAAACTCGCTGTGCTCGGCGGAGGAACGGCCTTCTCATTCCTGGGAACTTTGCAGATATGATCTATGTACCTGTACAGCATGTGAGATAAGGTCAGAGGACTATGAGTTCAGAATAGTCTGGACTGTGGAGCCAGAGCCAGCCAATAAGCCGGGGTGGGGTGGGGTGGGGGTGGGGGGTTGGCTCACGCCTCTGGTCCCAGCATTCCGATGGCAGAGGCAGATGATCTCTGTGAGATGAAATGTAAGTTTCCACATTTTCCTGTTATTATGTAATCACTGAAGTTTATCAAACATCCCTCTCCCAGGAAATAAGTTATTCCAGGAAAGTAATTAATTATTCTACCAGAATTTCTAAAGCGTATTTATTTTAGCCTTACCAGAATATCCTAACAGATAATGCTTAATGCAGGCTGATGCCTATTTTAAAGCAGACATTTCACCTGAGGTTAGATGATGAAGCTCCTTTGATATTTTCACCACTTATTGTCATCACCATTATTGTTGTTATTATTACTGTCATTGTTGCCCTCTAACAGGAGATAGAAGGCTTTCTCCTAATAATAGAAGTTTTTTAAATTTACTTATTTATTTATTCACACTCCAGATTTTATTCCCCTCCCCATCCACCCTCCGACTGTTCCACTGGGTATGGGAATATCTCCAACCCACCCCTCTGTCTCCATGAGGCTGTTCCCACCCCCCACCCCCACCCCACCTGACCTCTAAACTCCCTGGAGCCTCCAGTCTCTTGAGGTTATAGGTACATCATCTCTCATTGAACACAGACTAGGCAGCCCTCCGTTGTATATATGTTGGGGATCTCATATCAGCTGGTATATGCTGCCTTTTTGGTGGTCCAGTATTTGTGAGATCTCAGGGGTCCAGATTACTTGAGACTACTAGTCCTCCTACAGGGTCACCCTCCTCCTCAGCTTCTTTCAGCCTTTCCCTAATTCAACCACAGCAGCTTCTGTCCATTGGTTGGGTGCAAATATCTTCATCTGACTCTTTCAGCTGCTTGTTGGCTCTTCTAGAGGGCAGTCATGATAGGTCCCTTTTTGTGAGCTCTCCATAGCCTCAATAATAGTGTCAGGCCTTGGGACCTTCCCTAGAGCTGGATCCCACTTTGGGCCTGCTGCTGCACTTTATTTTCCTCAGGCTCCTTTCCATTTCCATCCCTGTAGTTCTGCATGGCTCTCCATCACTCCTACATCCAGAAGTTTTTTTAAGTGTATAAATATTGAACTTTTAGTTTGAAGAAAAAAAGAATAACTTCTATTTGTATTAGTACCCAACAGTGGTGATTTTCCTTGTAAGTCAATGAGAATCTAAACGATCCCTTTTAAAAGTTTTATGTAGTTTCTTTTGGTTAAAAGTAATATTTTCATAAGTATTCCAAGATATAAGCCATTTTTTTAAATTTTTTATGAAAATAATGACTTGTGGTATCTATTAGAATGTGAGGTGTTCGCTTTAGATAGGGGACAGATGGCTCAGCAGTTAGGAGCGTGCACTGCTCTGGCAGAGGACCCTAGTCCAGCTCCTAGTACTCACATCCAGAGCTCACAGCACCTGTAACTCCAGCTCCAGGGCAGCCAGTGCCTCTGACCTCTGCGAGCACCTGAAGGAACATGCACATTCCTCCCACACATAAACACACATATACGGACCTGAAAATAATGAACATCCTTCATGTGAAAAATACAAGAGAGGTATGTTTAACAGTAAGATGGTTGGCTGTAGATGTAGTTCAGTGGTGGGCACTCGCCTAGCCTATACGAAGCCCTGGTTCAATCTTTAGGGCCACAGAAAGAAGAAATACTTCATAGTTATTTTAAATATAAATGTTTATAAAATAATGAATAATTTTTTTCCAAAATGTACATTACCATAATTCTGTTACCCTTTAATCTATCCTTAGAGTGTAAATGAATGTTGGTTGTTTACTTCAGAACATGGGTCTCTGTGCTTTCTAGCAGTGCAGTATGCGGATGTGTAGAAAAGTCATTGCATACATAAGATAGCCTGAGGTCAGTAGTCTAAGTGACATAACTGTTTCATTAAGAAAATGCAGAATACAGTGTAATGTGGATTCTATAACTCTTTTTTCTGTCTTTGTTATATATTTTTATCATGAGAAATTGGAGGGTGAAATATGGTTTAATAGTAACAAAGTTAGCCTACAAATCTGAGAGCTATAACAAATGATATCTATGTACTTCTCACTCACTTCTAGTTCAACAACTTCTGGAAAAACAACTGTATATGGCATAAGTAAATAAATATAAATAAATACAAAATAATCTTAATGGCAGATGCTGTTAATATGCGATATTTTTTCAGTGTATGGTTTGCAGAGCATGCTTGGGGTTGCTTCATTGCACTGTGAACTCAAGAATATAAAATAATGCTAGATTTTTTTTTACATGTATGGGGTTTTACCTCCATGTATATCTGTGCATCACTTCCATGCCTGGTACTGAGGAGACCAAAAGAGGGGGTCAGATTCTCTAGGACTGGAGTTACAGATGGTTGTGAGTCACCGTGTGGGCCACCGGTGTCAGTCCTTTAGAAAGCTGCCAGTGCCCGTAACCACTGAACCGTCCCTCCAGTCTCTGGTGCTGTACTTCAGTTCTGTTGCCTTTGCCCTGTGGTCTCCCAAAGGGTTTCCTCTTGAATCCTATTGGAAATGTAGTCTCTGAAATTATTCCCATACTTTTATATTGTTAAATGGGATAAAGAATATTTGTCTAGTAAATATTTCCTTTAAGTTTTAAGTCTTGAGTTCAGTTATTGCTTGATGCAGTTTTGACTGAATCACAAATACATTTAATAACAGGCTATATAAAATAGGAGATGACGCCAAACTATTGAAAGATAAATCAATATAAGACTGTTAGTGCCATGTATATGTTTTGATATGTGGATGCATCAGGTTTCTGCTTGGGTTTTCATTTTGAGGTTATATGTGGGGAAGGATATGAAGAAACAAGAATATAATGTCTAGGTTTTATCACTGCTTTTTAAAAGTCCTACAAGGTCAAGCACAGATAATAATTTCAAGACTGATACAGGTGAAATATAGCGAGATATATATATATATATATATTGGTACAATACACATTATTGAACAAAAGATTGAAAGTGTACAGTTCCTCTTCAGTGCTGAAATAGTACTCAGCATATACAGTGTGTTGTGAGCAGGAAGGAGTAGGTGGGTGGGCAGAGCATAGGCTGGTCAGTCAGCAGTCCAGTCATGGCTCTGCTCTTCAAGCTCAGTAGCCTGAGCACACTAATGACTCATTTTCTTCATCTGTGCAATGATGGCTTGTTCCAAGCTGCTCTTCCAAAGTCCACATGTGACCTGTGTTACACCCTGAAGAGCAAGACATAGCCAAACTAATACTGATGGCCAAGTTTCAGACACTTAATACATTTTAAAAGAGTTCTCCAGCTGGCTTTTATTTCACTTTATTTTATCAATAAGTATAACACCAACCATCACACACACACACACACACACACACACAAATCAGTCATGAAAAGATATTTGTATTAACCAAGAGAAAACTTTGAAATCTAGGAAAAGTTGGAACTAGAGAGATGGCTCAGCAGTTAAGTGACTTCTTGCTCTTTCAGAGGTCAGGAGTTCAAATCCCAGCACCCACATGGGGTGGCTCATAGTAGCCTGTAACTCCAGATCCACGGGATCCAGTACCTTATTTTGACCTCTACCTGCATGCATGTGGTACACACACACACACACACACACACACACACACACACACACACACACA
>NW_021604594.1:10849568-10880914 GCF_004785775.1 Grammomys surdaster
ACACACACACACACACACACACACACACACACACACACACACACACAGTAGAACACTTGAGTTTTAGGTGAACATTTTCATTTTATTTTTAAAAGTGAGCCAGGCTTAGCATTTTAAGTTTAAAGTGGAACCTGCTGAAATAGAAGATTGAAATGGATACTGTACTTACAACATTTAGAGTAGGAAAGATACAGTTTAGAATCATTTATCCCACCAGGAACCAGGGAAGCCTGTACTCAAAACTTGAGATGTTGTGGGTATCAGACAAGAAGAGTAGCTGTCATAAAACACTCTAACAGAAATTCTTGAAAACATGGGAAACGTCAGAAAAGAAATACTGCTGTAAAAAGAACTAAAGGCAATTTTGGCAACTGGAAACTAATACCTGAAAAGATACCTGGGTGATGGGCTGATCAGAACAGAGATGACAAAGGAATCAGGGAGGCTGAAGACGGAGCACAGAAGTTACACAGTTCAAGCATGTGGGAGAAAAACAAAAACATTTAAAGTCAACTGAAAGGGCTGGCGCTTAAGTAGTGAGAGCCCCTGCCTAACATGTGCAAGGGACTGGAGGATCCCAACAGCATTAAACATAAGAGAAGAGGACAACCCTCAGCCACAGGACCAGGAGAGCTGAGTGTCTGCTGTCTCAGGTGGTAGAGTGAGACACAGGCAAAATATCTGAAAGGCAAATGTATTGAAAACTTACCAAATATGGTGACTACAGAGCGAAGTTACACAGTAATTACTTGAAGGTACTTTTCTGTAAATGAAGTTTGTGAAGAACAATGTAGGCATGAAGTCTACAACCTCAGTTACTCAGACCCATCTTAGGACCTGGAGTTCCACTTGGCCTCTGACCTTCAGCTGGTGGTGACAAGACCATGCAACACACCTTGCAGCCGTGCCTTGACAAGGCCTGTAATGCTGGCAAGCAGCCAGTACTACCTGGAGCTCTTGGTGACAGGCACCAAGGCTTTCCCAACACTACAAGAAGCACTAAACATAAGAAGTGCGATACCTCACTCCAGGTTGATAGCCCACAGCTTCTAGAATGAGCACCGAGTTTTACATTGTCCTCTACATTTGAGTGTTTGGAGGAAAGAGGTCTTTTCTATGTATGTTTAGCTACTGGTTTGCTTTATTGTCAGATAGAAATCTCACGTGTTAAGATGCCAAGAGGGGCTTCACTTTTAACCACACAGACATTTGGACATGGAGCAGCGCTGCCTCATTTCTTCAGGTGGTAGATGGAGGACTTTGGTCAAAAACATTTCTGTCCTTAGTCATGACACCATTTGGACATGACTCAGTGCTTTTGCCCTCTCTGGGATGTTCACTTAGGCTCACGTGTGTAAAGACCCAGCCCCCTCTAGCACATCCATGCAGTTCCTCGCACAGGTTCCCCAGCTAGATGCTCTTTCAAGTTGCCAGTGTCTGTTCATTTAATGACAAACAGTTCTGTTTGTGTGCTGGCTCTTCTTGTCTGTGCTGTGACACTCATTACTAGTTTGCAGGATACATTTTATCACAAGCTCTAGTGATGGTGTCAGCAGCATCACCAGCGCCTGGTGCATCTGCTCAGTATCTCCTACAGCGGGCACCCTCTCCATGCTGTGATGTCAGCAAAATGAACCTGCCCAGGAACTGAGGCAGCTGCCCAGACGTCTGGGATTCTGGACATGAACTGCACCTACTTCATTTAAACTAGTTTTGTAAGAGATCCTGGTAACAGTTTTAACTTAAAAATTAGAAAGATTATACTTTTTAAAACATAAAGATGGCATTTATTTTAGTTTATTTTCTCAGTATACTTTATCACTTGAGTCTAATTTAGCAGAACATGATTGTTCTTTTTCATCCATTATAAAACTTTGTGGTACTCATGTTGTTGAAAGGTTATCTCAGATATTAATGAGAAGTGCTTGGGCTCTGGTGTCTGAGATGTTATAGCCCTGCAAAACCAGAGGAGTAACTTCAATGGAGGCAATCCAACATGGAGACCTCAGGGTTCCAGAATCACCTAAGGCTGGAGTTCCTGCTCCACTATGTACCTTGGATAAATTCCCTACGTTGGCTTGTTTAGATATAAATAGAAAACAGAAGAAATAGTGGCTATTTGATAGAGCTTTGTGGCTTTAAAGGAAATAGTAAACACAAGGCACTTGGAATGGTACTTGGCAATAATAGTAAGTCCTCCATAAATGTTAGCTGTTGATCATAGTAGGCTAGACTACTCAAGAAATTAAATGCACTCTTACTTATAAAAAGGGTTTGTGAATAGATATAAATAGCAACAGATTTGGTTGGGGTTTTTGTTTGTTTGGGGTTTTGGTCTTTGTTTGGTTTGGAGCTGTTTTGGTTTTTGTTGTTGTTTTGTTTGTTTGGTTTTGTTTTTGAGACAGGGTTTCTCTGTGAAGTCCTGGCTGTCCTAAAACTTGCTTTGTTGACCAAGCTGGCCTTAAACTCAGAGATCTGACTGCCTCTGTCTCTGTCTCCCAAGTGCTGGGATTAAAATCATGCACCACCACACCTAGCTGGAACAGATTTATTTTTAGAAGATCTTGAATATTTTTTTTTTGGTTGTCCAATTCCACTTTATATCAAGTGACTTGAAATATAATTACAACTTACAGTAGATGTAAATTACTTTGAGCTCCATGACTGGTCTATTTTGTGCCACTATATCAAAGAACCTTCAACTAGATAAGTTATAAAGGAACAAGAGTTAGATGCCATGGTTCTGAGATAGAAGGTTCAAGGTACCAGCACCTGGAAGGGGCTTCCTTGCTGTGTCCCCCATGGCAAAAAGTGAAACATCAAGAAAATGCAGACGAGAAAACCCTCTCCCTTAGGCCTCTTCATAGCAACACTGACCCGTTCATGAAAAGGGACCCAACAATTTTCAAAAAGCCACACCACCCAGCATGTCATAAGAATTATGAAGAAAACATAATCAAATCTTAGCATTGATGATGTGAAATTCTGTTATGTGTAATTATTTAACACTTAATGGTTTTTGTGTGGGAAATCCATCATTTGATCTTGTTTTTGCTTTCTGGGGTCATTTAGGAATGTAAATAATGAAGCATAAGCCAGAATCCTGCCTCGTTAGGTGATGGCACATGCCTTTAATTGAAGCATTCAGGAGGCAGAGGCTGGCAGATATCTAGAGGCCAACCTAGTCTATATAGAGAGTTCTGGGTCAGCCAGGGCTATATAGTGAGATCCTATCTCAAAAAGAAAGAAAATCCTAGCCTAGTTCTAATCCAACTTTTTCAAGAGGAGAGAGGCTGTTGCTCCTCTCCTTGGAGGAGCTGCACTTCTGCTGAGAGAAACACTCCAGAATGCCCATGCTGAAAATAATCATGACGTTTCCCTTCATTGTGTTCACAGATTGTGGATTGAATGTTCACAAGCAGTGTTCCAAGATGGTCCCCAATGACTGTAAGCCAGACCTGAAGCACGTGAAGAAGGTGTACAGCTGCGACCTGACAACACTCGTGAAAGCCCACATCACCAAGCGGCCAATGGTGGTAGACATGTGCATCAGGGAGATCGAGTCCAGAGGTGAGGTGTTTGGATGCAGGCTGCCGACGCCTTCACTCGGGGCTCTCTAGGCTCATGTCTTGTCTTTAGTGTTGCTGTTGTCTTCAGTGACATGGGGAATGGTGTCAGGAGACATGTGCTCTCACATCTGCAGTATATTAATGAGCAGGCAGCTTGGTTTCAAGGAACATTTAACTGGTTATGGAAAGTAGTATTTAGGATACATGAATGGGTGATGTCTACAGTCTACAAAGATCTCTGTGCAGAGATGATTCACCTTTCAGGTTTTTAGTTCTTCTTGTGCCAGGAAGCAAAGGCAGATATGCCCTATTAAAACGTCAAGAGCAGAAACCTGAGCTGCCTCCTAATTATTCTTACCCACTTGGGAGAGCAGCCACAGGCCTGCTGATGCAGGCCTTCTGTTATGTAAAAGACTTTCTGATGGAATTGGGTGATGAATGATTTCCCTTAAGATTTACTGTTACTTGGTCTAATTAGGCAACATGATGGCCAAATTATAAATATCCAGGTGACAGTAGGTCAGAAGTAAAAACAGTGGAACAGATTCATTTTTGGAGGATGTGGGGGAAAACTTCTAGGCATGTATGTTTTATTATTTTTTTAACACGTCATTTGTCCATCTTGAAGTATGGAGAGACATTGAAATGTGAAGGAAAGGCATGAGTTAACAGAAAATTAATTCCCATGCTCTATTCATTTATTTTTTCAGGTCTTAATTCTGAAGGACTCTACCGAGTATCAGGATTTAGTGACCTAATTGAAGATGTCAAGATGGCTTTTGATAGAGGTATGTTTTTCAGCAGAGCCATTAACTTAGATGGTCATACTCTGCCAGAAAATCAGTTTCTTATGCTACTCTTAGATGAACTTTCTAAATGACTGATGCTTATTATAGTCTGCAGAAGGTTGTGATAAGCATGGTGGCATACACCTGTGACCCCAACACTTGAGAGGTAGAAGCAAGAGGCTCACGTATCCAAGGCCATGATTGATACATAGTGAATCTGAGGCCAGCCTGTCTAAAAGCTAAGCCAAACAAACAAAACAACAAAATTCAGCTTATAGCTTCTTGTCTTTGTATCAGCTACCTTAAAGGTTCAGATTTCCTGGTGAGAAAGAAACGCAACGCTTATGGATATCACCAGCGTCTGACTATCTGAGGTTGGTCCAAGTTCACCAAAAGCAAAGATCAATTAAATTTACCAAAACTGACAGAAAAAAAAAAGGACAATGTAGTGTTTTCTCATGTCCCAGCCTGAGTTAGCCCACTCAGTCCTCCCGTGAGGTTCTGTATGACTGACTCATGTTCTAGCTCGTGTACAGGAGCCAGAAGGCTTGGAGGAGCTGAAGCTATGGCACAGCTATGGCACTGTGGAAAGCTTGCTGCCATGGGCTTTGTTTTATAGCTTATAGGAGGGGAGATACATTCGTGTTTGTAGCCCTGAATGGCCTCAAGCTTGACATTCTCCTGCCTCTGCTTCCCCAGTATTATAGGTATGTGCCGCTCTGCCCAGCTTAATGGGACTTTAAAAATAACACTTAAATTTTGATTTGTGCTGGGTATGGTGGTGCGTGGCTTTATACCTGCACTGGGAAGGGAAAGGCAGATGGATTTCTGAGTTCAAGGCCAATCTGGTGTACAGAGTGAGTTCTAGCATAGCTAGGGCCATAGAGAACTTGTAGGGGGCAGAGGATAATGTTGATTTGCTGCATGACCATACCATTTGTATTCACTTTGTGCCAGAATAAGGTAGCACCAAAGAAAAGCTATTCCCTTAAATACAGAGTTAGTAAATTTTTTTCCCCTCTAAGATAAGATTTCTCTGTATAGCCCTGGCTGTCCTGGAACTCACTGTGTAAACCAGGCTGGCCACAACCTGAGAAATCTGCCTGATTCTTCCTCACAAGAGCTGGGATTAAAGGCATGCACCACCACTATCTGTCTAAGTTAGTAATTTTTAAATGCCTTTTTTGCTTTACATTGTAGTGTGTGTGTGTGTGTGTGTGTGTGTGTGTGTGTGTGTGTGTGTGTGTCTGTTGGAGTAAGAAATGCTGTAAACTAAACCCAGGACCTCGTATGCTGGGCATGTATTTTACCAAAAGGCCCATCTATATCCTGAAAATGTATGCATTTCTAGTTCTATCGTGCTCTTCCGCTAATAATCTTCTCATAAGCCACAAAGGCAGAAGACAAAATAAATAGTACCAACCTGCAAAGAGGAATGTAGGCCACCTAAATGTTTTATGCAAACAAAGATGATAAAGTAATGATGTGTTGTATACAAATACACATCAAGGAACATACTGAAGAATCCATACCAAAGGAACGGTAAGAGGAATTCCCTTTATCTGAAAGGCAGCCACTGAGCATGTCCACTCCCAGCCTGCAATCATGATTCTGACAAATAAGTAAACACTGACAAAGAAACTGAAAATCACATCAACCACAGAAAGCAACTGAGTGCAACACACTTTTGTTGTTAAATATCAAGACATCTGTTTTGTAACACTGCTAACAGATTTTAAGATTCCCCATGGTTTCTTTGGCTCTACATGGTAGGCCTTTTGGGGCCACTCTAAACCTTCCAGACACATCCTGCAATCATTTGTAGGAATTATATAGCGTTTTAACACGAGAACTCATGGTGCAAATTACTTAAATCAGCCCTGCACACAAATCCTGCCCAAATCTCTGAATGTTCAAAGCTAGGTGTCATATAGATAGCCAAGGAAGTTACGTGAAGTAATCAAGAGTGATCAGTTCCAGGAGGCTTAGCTTTCACACAAGGAAATTGAAGAAAGAGGCAGATGGGGCCAGAGAATACTGCCATGACATGGGATCCAGTGCCCTCTTCTAGTGTGTCTGAAGACAGCGACAGTGCACTCAAGTACTAATGTATAAGTAAATAAATAAATTAATAAATCTTTAAAAACAAAGAGAAAGAAAGAGAGATAGCTTAGTAGGTAAAGGCACTTGCTATTATGTCTGACTTGGTTTTGGCAAGCTGCAGTGATCTGATAATATGAACCTCAACTGAGAAATAGCCTCCATCAGATTGCCTCTGGACAAGTCTATAGTGCTTTTTCTTGATTAACTAACAGGTGGGTCCCACCCAGGGTTGGGGAATGCCTTGCCTGGGCTAGTAATCTGGGGTGTGTTAGAGGATAAGCTGAGCAGGCTATGAAGAGCAAGCCAGTAAGCATCCCTCCATGGCCTCTGCTTTAGTTCCTGCCTCCAGGTTCCTGCCCTGGCTTCCTTTCTGTCTTGGCTTGCCCTAATGATAGACTGTAATCTGGAGGCCAAATAAACCCTCTCTTCCCCAAGTTGCTTTTGGTCTTGGTGTTTCATCACAGCAATAGAGACCCTAACTAGACAGTCCATACAACCTGACTGAAATGAGAGAACCAACACTAACAAGTTGTCCTCTGACTTCCACATGGATTCTGTGACACATTCATGCCCACATACATATATATATATATATATATATATATATAAAATAAATAGAAAATTTTGAATTATGTTTTAATACAATAGATATATTCAACAGCTAAAAAAAAAAGGAATGGAATACCAGCATATGTTATTAAACTAAGCTAAGTGAAGGAGTATATGTTGCATGATCTATACATGTAACATAGACAAACCATGCAGACTGATGGAAGGGATGTATATCATCCTTTGCGAAGGCCAGAGCCAGGGCATGGTGCTGACAGGTACAGGGACTTTGGGGGGGCATAAGAAAGTTCTAAAATTAGACAATGGTAGTATTCATACACCTTTGTAAGTACATGAAAAACATTGAATTATATACTTTGAATGATTTAGTTACATCATATAAAAATTCTATCAATCAAATTTTAAAGCAGGTTTTAAAAGAACTGTCTTAATAACGATGTCTGTAGCAAACCCAAGAGTAGGCTTCTAGATCTAAAAATCTCTTCTGTGCTGATTTAGTCACTGAAAATTTACATTGAGCTGCTGCCATATGCCAGGCACTGAGTTCTTTGCTATAGTTCGGTAGTTAACCTGTGTTCTTGGTCTTTGCATCTGTGAGGACTTACAGTAAGTGCATAGTGGTTACTGGTTTCATTTTCTAAGTTCCATGGAGGAAAGTATTAGCAAGTGGAAAACATAACACAGCCTGGTAGAGCAAGGGACAAACACTGAAGTTAGCAGAATCTTCCCAAAAGCTTAGCAGAGCTGTGTGCATGCCTGTGCTAACCTGAGGGTCAGCACCTTCCATGATGTGCTTTCTGGGATCAAACTGGGTTAGCAGGCCAGGCCTGTGCTCCCTTTTGCAAATCATGCTTCTATAAAACAGAAAGAAAGCAACACTGCATTATTCCCCTGAGGATTCTCAGGTAATTATGAAATGTAAAACTATTTCCACCGCAGTCTGCACGCGCGCGCGCACACACACACACACACACACACACACACACACACACACACACACACAGAGCTGAGCAAGGAAAACCAAGTAGCTTGAAGAGAGAAAAATCTGAAAAGTTTTACAGAAGTGGGTCACTTGTGCATATCATGTGTCATGCTGAATTTGATATCAGAAACTGAAGGGTTGGTTGCTAATAATGAAAATATGGGGTTTTTTGTTTGCTTGTTTATTTTTTGTTTCTTAAATAAAAATCACTTAACTCACAAAAACATCACGGCTAGGGTTTCAGGTCTACTCAAGCATAGACTGGTCCAGTCCCAAACTCCACAAGCTTCTGTACAGTTAGAATAAATATGTTTAATTAATTTACAAAGCCTGAAGTGGGGGCTGGAGAGATGGCTCAGCGGTTAGGAGAACTGACTGCTCTTCCAAAGGACCCTGGTTCAGTTCCCAGCACCCACATGGCAGCTTAAAACTGTCTGTAACTCCAGGATCTGACAACCTCACACAGATATACGTGCAGGCAAAAAAACATAGTAATATACATAAAATAAATAAATTATAAAAAAAAAAACCTGAAGTGTTGCCTATCTTTAAAATGTAATCATGCTCAAATCATGCTAAAATGATACCCTGTGGATCCAGTGTTTACTTTTGTTTCTTTTAAAAGACGGTGAAAAGGCGGATATTTCTGTGAACATGTATGAGGACATCAACATTATCACGGGTGCACTTAAACTGTACTTCAGGGATCTGCCAATTCCTCTCATCACGTACGATGCCTACCCCAAGTTCATAGAGTCTGCCAGTAAGTACAGTGATGCGGGAGTCCAACACCCGACAAGCCGTCTCTTCTCGACCGCTCTTCCTGCTGAGTATCATCAGTGTGGTTTTTTAAGTCCTTCCCCTGTGGCTCTCGCCACGGTCCATGTATCCGCAAGCACTTAAGCTCTCTAACCCAGAAGCCTCCTGTTCTTGGTTTCCATACTTACACCGAGCACAGACCTTCAGAGTTCACAGACAAGCACTGGCCCATCACTTATGTCTCTGGGACTCAGGTGCACATCATCAAGAAGTTTGTTTTGTTTGCTTTGTTTTCAGAATTAGGAAGCTGAACTCAGGCCTCATTACACTCTTCAGCCAAAGAAGTGGGTTTTTGTTTTTTAGAGTTATTTTGTTTTTTTGGGGGGGGTGGTTTTTTTGTTTGTTTTTTGTTTGTTTGTTGATTTTTAGGTTATTTTAAATTCTAGTTAAGAAGAAAATGGTTCATTTGCAAAATTTTATTTCTGTTTCAAAACTCATACCTGTAATTCATATCTTACCCTTTAAAAAAGAGAAATCTTAACAGTTCCTGAGTATTGGCATCATTTTAAAAAAAAAAAAAAGAAAAGATCATCTATTTCTGTCATGTTGCCTCTGTCTTTGAAACCATATGTCTCTAGAAAGTTTGGTGGGCAATACTTGAGTGCCTGGGAGAGAGAAGGGGCTTGTCCAGGGAGAGTATGGCCAGTGTGGTGTCAGAGTTAGTGCATTTTAGTTAGCATATTCCCAGCTAGAACCAGGTGGAAATGTGGGGTGCCTCTTTCTGCAACCACAGGTTCATCTGGGCCAGTGTGTTCACTGGACATCTGAATGTCACACATGGAGCAATCCCCAGACCTCCACCACCTGGTTATTCTCCCTCGCTTACATTCCCCATCCGGAAATCTTAAGAGCTCTGTCTTCAAAACAGACTCAGAATAAACTATCTTCACACTGCTGCCGTCTGCACAATGTCTGCTCTGTGCCCTGGATGCCATCTCAATGGCATGGTCTTCTGCCATTATTCTTGACCTTCTGTAGACCTTTGTGCTCCCTCTGCATGGCAGCTAGAGGGAAGGGAACTGTAGAAATTGAGTGTTAGGGACAGTGAGAGGGTCAGGGAGTAAAAGACACTTGCCACCAAGGCTGACAACCTGAGTCTGGCCTCCAGTACCCATGGAGTAGAAAGAAGTGACCTCCATGATGTGCCACATGTACTCACACATGCAAACATAACTACCATGTTTAACTGAGCACTGGGTTACATGACTTCATAACCTTACTGCTCTCGCCATACGTCTTCGGGTTTGACACAGCTCACATGAGAAGAGCTCTGCAGCCACATCTGCTCCACTCTCCCTCAGTCTCACAGGCATGCTCTGCTCTGGACCTGCTCACAGCTCGGCAGCAACCGCCTTCCCTCTTCGTCTCATTCTTTCAGGTCTCTGAGGCAGCTTTACTCAGGAGCTTTCCCTCACATGGAGGATTTTTCTGACCATGACTGAAATCCAGGCACCCAGCATAGCATCCTTTGGGCTGCCCTCACACACCTGCCTCTTTCTTGTGCACTGTAGCCTGGGATGCTGGCCTCAATGTTTGTTGTCAGCCTCTCCAGGAGGAAATAACTCTCCTGCGCTAGCACACCAGTGCTCCCCACAACATCCCACTGTCTCAAGCTCCTCCTGGCCAAGATTAATTGTAGAAGTTAAAAGGGAAAACCTGCTTTTAATTTCCAAAATGTAGCTTCAAATTAATTGGCCCTATGCTAAGAGTTAGCTTTCCATAGTAAACAGAATTTCCTTCTCTTCATTCTAGAAATCAAATTACTACATTTCAGTGTCTGAGAAAAGAGCTGTGTTATGAATAGATATACCCTTTAATGTCCCCAAGGTTTGGAGTTCATGCATTATCCGGATGGCAAAAGGCAAAACACATATTCTTTATTGTAAAGAAATGAACAGGGAATTGAGGAAGCTTTGGACCAAAGCTGTAGAGTAGTCAGAGGTTCCTTTAAACTAAAAGGCTTCAGTCACTGATCATAAATATCCTGACAGTCATTGGACCTGCTTGGCCATGCTTAACCCCAGCCTTTGTGCTACACTGGCTTTTACTGGGCCCAGTGTACATTGTCATTGAGCTGGTCTGGTTATTTGTTAGAGACCAGAGTCCCAGTCTTCTGTCTTAAACATTGGATACAGGGTAGATGGAGTATTTTCAGCATTTCAAGGCTGTCCTGTTGATTAGGACTCAACAGTATAAGGTCCTGTTGTGGTTGGCCTAAGACCCAACATTTAAGGCCCTCCTGTATCCAGAGTGCGAGTGTACTGTGGTGCTCTTCAAGAGCACAGAATTCCAACAGCATCAACTCCTTGTGTTACAGGTGTGATTGGTAGATTGACAGAGTTCTTACAGAAAGTGACTGGTGTGTGGGCACTCAGTGCGGCTCTCACATGACCAGATGGAGATCTTCCCTTCATAATGGACTCCTTTAGGAGAACCCCCTTATCCCAAGATCCCACCATGGCACGGCACGCTTAGAGTTGCATGCAGTGTGTTCTTCAGAACACATTCTGAGAAATAGAGAATGCTCATGCTTTGAAGGGAGACTTCATTTTGTTATATAACACCAAGTATAATAAATACAACAAGCAAATGTGAGATGAGACATTTCTTGATTTAGAAAAATAAAGAGCTTGCATATTGCTCAGTGGTAGAGTTCTTGCCTGGCATGTATGAGGCATGGGTTCTTCCCATAACACACCAAAGAAAAACAGTGTCATTAAAAAAATGTATCAGGAAGACTTTGTCAGGAATCACAAGGGGCAGTGGGCTCCCTTCTTGACTTGTATACCACAAAGTGATTTCTGAATATCCTGAGCAGTATGCATGCTGTTCTCAGAAGAACTTCTTAGTATCTAGTGTATCCACTTTCCTCAAGTGCCAGACCACAAGACCCTCAAGGGAAAAAAGCTCATTCAACTGTATCCCCACACTGAACAACCTAAGGTGGCCTTGAACAGCTGTTGTGGGGCTATGAGAAATCCTTTTCACTAGCTTTACAAAAGCATCACAGAAGAGCGTTCCATGAGTGTGCACATCAGCTTTCTGCTAGAGCATCTCTCCTTGATGTTGTAGAAATTATGGACCCTGATGAGCAATTGGAGACCCTTCACGAAGCACTGAGATCGCTGCCGCCCGCCCACTGCGAGACGCTCCGGTACCTCATGGCACATCTCAAGAGGCAAGTTGCAGCTTATATCTTACTGCTGTATTGCAACCGAATTTCAAGAATAAAATTAAGCAAAAGGTGAAAGAAAGGTCATGGTCTGTTGAGTGAATGTGTAGGTGCATAGCAACATTGTCTTTTGAGAAACTGTACTAGTTGGGAAAGGATGCTAAAAATATTGTGCACTGCAGTTCCATGTGCCAACCTCATCCTGACATCCACGCACTACAGTTCTAGGATCTGCTTGTAAGTGTGCTAGTGTTCTGCAGATAGTGTTCTACAGACATTGGTGAACATTTTGTGGACAGGGAAAGGGTTGCTGCTGTCAGCTTGTGAGGCAACTCATTTTTCTTGGCTTGTTGCTTTAAGTAAGCACTTCAAGCTTGGTGTACGCAGTCTGGGTTGGTTTGTTTTGTTGTTTGTTTGTTTTTGTTTTTGTTTTTTGAGACAGGGTTTCTCTATGTAGTCTTGGCTGTCCTGGAACTCACTCTGTAGACCGGGCTGGCCTTGAACTCAGAAATCCGCCTGTCTCTGCCTCCCAAGTGCTGGGACTAAAGGCATGCGCCACCACTGCCCGGCACAGTCTGGGTTTTTAAACTGCTGTTTTAACTGCTGTTGCCAACATGGAGAGTGTATGAACAGTGATGGAGGAGGAGGAATGTGGTTGGTTTGAAGCTGGGATGGGATTGGTGATGATCAAAAATTTGAGTTATGTGATGTCAGCAGATTTAGGGCTTCAAACACTAAAATCAATTAGAAACAATTAGAAAATTCTGTATGTCCAAAAGCACGTTTCAGTCACTCACAGATACCCCTTCCTTCCTTCCTTCCTTCCTTCCTTCCTTCCTTCCTTCCTCCCTCCCTCCCTCCCTCCCTCCCTCCCTCCCTTCCTTCTTCCTCTTGTACATCCTACACCTTCTTCTCTTCCTCTTGCCATGTAACCCTGGCTGACCTGTATAGTCCAGGCTAACCCTAGCTGACCTGTATAGACCAAGCACATCTCCAACTCACAGAAGTCTGCCTGCCTCTGGAGTTAAAGGTGTGAGCCGCCACCCAGCTCTTTCCCACATTACAGGCATCATGTTCAGACTTCCTTTGAATATGTTCACAACTAACGCCACTTGTAAATTAAAGTTTGCTTCATATTTGGTGTTAGTTAAGTGTTCTATAATAAAACTAGTAGCTCTCTGTCTGTGCTGTTGCTGTATTGTAAAAAGAAGAGACACAGACCCTGACCTCTGAACTGTGAGCCACTCTTCCCTGCTTCCACAGATGCTCTCCTAGACACTCAGTGTTCACTTCACCTAAGGGAGCCACAGAGACAAGGGAAAGGGAGGGCAGGCCTCCTCCGCCTCCTCCTCCTCCTCCTCTTCTCCCTCCTCCTCCTCCTCCTCCTCCTCTTCCTCCTCCTCCTCTTCCTCCTCCTCCTCTTCCTCCTCCTCCTCCTCTTCTTCCTCCTCCTCTTCCTCCTCCTCCTCTTCTTCCTCCTCTTCTTCCTCCTCCTCCTCTTCTTCCTCCTCCTCCTCTCCCTCCTCCTCCTCCTCTCCCTCCTCCTCCTCTTCCTCCTCCTCCTTTTCCTCCTCCTCCTCTTCTTCCTCCTCTCCTTCCTCCTCTTCTTCCTCCTCCTCCTTCTCCCCTCCTCCTCTTCTTCCTCATCCTCCTCTTCCTCCTCCTTCTCCTCCCCCTCCTCCTCCTCTTCCTCATCCTCCTCCTCTTCCTCTTTCTCCTCCTCCTCCTTGGAAATGTGTCTGGCCAGGGGAACCCACAAACATCTGAACCCACACAGCCCAGATGTGAGCTCCAGATCACCAGGACTTGGAATTATTTCTCAGTATGACTTACTTCAGAAGAAGTCCCAGCCCTTGAAGTTTCTAAGAAGCATGGGATAATAGTTTAGGAGAGCTGCCCAGTGGGCATACCTTGGCTGTGGCTCTGGTCTCGTTTGGGTGCTCAGACTTGCTGAAGAGCATCCAGTATCACTGAGTCATCTGTGTTTTGCTGTGTTTTCAGAGTGACCCTTCATGAGAAGGAGAATCTGATGAGTGCAGAGAACCTTGGGATCGTGTTTGGTCCAACCCTCATGAGATCACCGGAGCTAGACCCCATGGCCGCCCTGAATGACATACGCTATCAGAGACTGGTGGTGGAGCTGCTTATCAAAAATGAAGACATTTTATTTTAGAGTTTTGATTTGAGGAGAAAAGAAATGGTTTACAGATGAAGGAATGTTTTCTAGTAATTTAATTAGCTTCATTAGCTGAATTGTTTCTCGGTTAGAGGTTTGGCCAAATACCCAGATTAAAATGAAGGAACTTCCTGTCATTTCTATAGCACTGCTCAGCCATCCTTGTAAAACAGTGAACACATGCTTTCTGGTCCTGGTAATCCTGGGTGTTTATCATGTTAAGAGAAATTCAAGCTACTGCATGATTACCCCTTTCCGGTGAGGAAACCCCATATTGCGGAATCACAGACTTGTGCCTGCGCCACCTCTCTGTCCTGGGCTGTCTGTGGTTGTCACCCAGCATGCTTCCCAGAGTAAACTGTCATGACTTTGCTTTTGGGGTCCATGCCATTGGTTTCTGATGCTTGCACACACACGCATACACACATATAAGCAGCGCCCTAGCTGTTGCATCCCCATCCCTGTACCATATGCCAACTCCACAACGGTTCCTTCCAGCTTCCTCCTCCTCCTCTGACATAGCGCTTTGTCCTCAGCAGAAGCAAGATGTGTTTTCAGATGTTACTTCAGTAAGCTATCAATAAAAATGCACCACACAGCATTTTCTGTTAAATTATTGGTTTTCAACTGTAAATTTATATTTTTACCTGGCATGCAGTTATTAATTTATTAAATTTGGCTTTTAGAAATCAAAAACACTTACAGCTTTTTTTCTTGCTGTGGGAAGAATAGCTAGAAATCCATATTTGCCATTTATTTAACATCCATTATGTCTCTATCCCTGCCTATCACTAAAATATTGTGGTAATCTAAAATAACTTAAACTTCCTAGAATTGACATTCACTCATTAGATTTAATTTTTCTCCTATTACTCTGGGAGAAATCTGTAGCATTTTTTTCACTTTGGGGTCAGTTTTCCTCCAGCCCCACAATGCAAGGAGTGCTAACTGAAAGGGCAGCCCTGAACTCCTGCCAGGCTTGTCTGGAAACAGCCAGGTTCATGTCACCACTGAGACGGTTACAAGGCCGCTTGTCAGGCAGAGAGCAAGTCTGCACTAGACAATAGGAACCTGAGATCTGTGACTGGGACTGCCACCCATCATCCAGGTGACTTTGAGCAGAAGACCGTCTTGTTCTGTCTCTTGGACTGTTAGATGAACACCCACCTAGAACTCACATTCCATCCTGCTTTAAACAATGAAACAAAACTTGTGTGGTTTAGGTTTCCAGTAATAAAAGTGCTATAATCCCAGCACCTGGGAAGAGGAATCGGGAGGATCGAGCTCAGGGCCAGCCTAGGATACACAAGACCCTGTCTCAAGCACACACTCAGTGGAATGGCTAGTGTACTATGGTCCTAACTACTGAAGGAAGAGGAGCACTTGAATCCAAGGGTTCAAGACCAACCCAGGCAACTTGAGGAAAGAAGTGGGTCTAAATGAAAGGTGAAGATGAAATACATTTCTGAGCTCTCAAGTCTGCTCAAAACAGTGGCTACCAATGGAAATACAAGGCGTGTCTCCCTCCACTTTCTAGGCTGTAGTGAGCAGCTGGTAAGTGGTGAGTTTGCTTTCTCACTGTTCACATTGAGAGAAAGTATTGATATTCAGGGATACTCCATCTGTCTTTTTAGCCAGTGTCCTGTGAAAAGTTTCACTACACTAAGTATCAAACAGAACACACAGATTGATCAAGTACAGAGATTTGATTTAATAAATCATCTTCAAAAGTAGAAGCCAATCACAGGGTGGGAGGCAGCTCAGTAATAGACTGCTTGTCCAATATGTGCAGAGAATTTAAACAACTACACTGGAAAAATGTTAAGCCATAAATTACAGCCATGAAGTTCATCCACATTAAAGCACACAGCTTATAGGTCAGGGCCTGTTATGATTATGATTACTATGATTATTACTGCTATTACTATAAAAAGGAGGAGGATGAGAAAGGAAAGAAAGAAAGGAAGAGAAAGAAAGAAAGAGAAAAGGAAGGAAGGAAGGAAGGAAGGAAGGAAGGAAGGAAGGAAGGAATAAAAGAAAAAAAGTTACGCTGTCAAAGCATCTAACAGAGCTAACACTAACAGGCTTTCTGGGTTTTGAGACAGGATCTCACTCTGTTCCCAGTCCGGCATGGGGCTTACTGTGTGGCAGACAAGACTCCAACTTCTAAGGGTTGAGGTTATAGGTATGAGTCACGTGCCAGGCTTCACAATACCTTTTAATTATCCTAAACTATCAGATCCCATTTTTGTAGTTAAATGAATTCTAATTTAAATAAGGCACACTATATTACATGCGGTTGCCATGGCTTAATGTATCCTCCACAGTTCCTTGCAATTCACTTGTTAAAAAAAAAAAAATACTGATTTGGAATTCTCCCAATTGTTGCATTTGCCAATTCTATCCTCTGTGTTGTTTGACATGTTCCTCTGGTCTTTGTTCCTCTATAAACTGGGCATTATATGAAGCTTTGAGCTACCTACTTCCTTAGAGAGGGGGACTCTGTTGTCCAATCTGTCCTTCAACTTGTGGCTTGAGCAATCTTCCTGCCTCGGCCTCCTGAGCAGCTGGGCCTGTAGACTTGCATGGTGTGAGTTGCTCTAGGAAACTTGTAAAACTGCAGATTTCTGGGCCTTCACCCTACAAACGTCCATTGAAGTGGTGTGAGTGCTGGAGATCTCTTGGGTTTGTTGTGTTTACTTGATTTTATGTGAATGGATATTTGCCAGCATGAATGTGTACCATGTGTAGAGGCCAGGAGACAGCTTTGTATCCCCTGGAACTGGAGTTATGGATGATTGTGAGCTATCATGTGGGTGCTGAGAATCAAACCCAGATCCTCTGCAAGAATACCCAGTGTTCTTGTCCTCAAGAGCCTCAAATGAATGCTTTTTATCACTTAAAATTGCTAACCTATCTGACTCCTCCAGGAGATAGATTTGTCCAGTCATACCACGTGTCAGAGACGTACTGTGGAGAGTCAGTGGAGACTTGCATAGGGAAGGGTCTCAGAGCCACAGACCTGTATATATCTAGCCCAGCTTACAGAAATGCCCTGGCCCTGTGAATATGATCGGAGAGATACAGCAGGCTAAAGACACATGCTGTCCACACTGGGGCTCTGAGTTGCTGACAGTAGCTGCCTCATGTCCCAGCTGCTGATGCCTGTGGGCCTTCTGACTGCCCTCACTCTCATGCCCCAGAACCACCTGTCCCCTCTACGGCTGCAAGAGACAGCCATTTGGTGAGTCAGCTCCTCTGCACAGCATGCAGCAGCCAGAGCCTGTTCAAATTCTTCCTATAACCTCCTTCACACTTAAAGCAAGGCCACATTCCTCACCATGGCTACAAGCCTGGCTATTGCTGGACCCACTCCTCTAACCACATCAAACTTAAGCATCTTTGTCACCTGAGCCACTTGGGAAGCAATTTTTAGCTCCCTACTTCAAATTCCTAAGTTAAAGTCTTGAGTGGGACCCAAGACTTTGTATCTCTAACTATATTCAGGTGATGTAGACACTGACCCAGGAGCTTGGTCTGGGAACCACTGCCCTGCGGCTTCTAGAGTCTAACTGCCCATTGGATCACTGCAGGCCAATGAATCAATATGTTGGCAAGGCCCGGACAGACAGCATCCCAGGTGATTCTAACAGTCCCCTAGGGCTAACTGTAGCAGCTTCATTTCCTCTGGGTGTGTTATGGTGCACTAGAAATTTGCTTCAAGTATAATCAAATAGCAAACATGGGAGAAACAGTTGAGATTCTACACAAAGAAACAAGGAGTCAAGCCACAGGCAAGCACACAGGGCCATGTTGAGGAGGAGCAATTAATCAGTGGTCAAGGACCGGCCAATAGAATAGCATCCTAGGTTATGGACATGGCATTAACCCCTGGTTCCCACCTGGCCCTAGTGATGCAGTGTAAGAACGTTGGCTGGATTGCAGCCATTGTAGGGAGTGTTGGCTCTGGAGTGCTTCGGCATCTTAAAGGGGAGTCCTTTACACTCTCAAGGAATTGGCAAGTTGGCTACACATGGGAGGACAGTCTCTAATACATGGAGAATACAGAAAAGAACTAGTCCAAAGTCTGTGCTTTTCTCCAAAGTCACTTCCCTGTTTCTGACCTACGTCTGACTCTGTCCTCAGTACATTCTTACTTTTGATTCTAAATTGTACAACTCACTAAATATAAATTGGTACTAAGTCAGAAAAAAAGACATCAAATTTTGTAGAAATCAGGATGGATCACATAAATACCCTACTTATTAGAACCCTTTATTAGGAAACTATGGAGGATCCCTAGAAACCACTGAAGGACATTCTTATGTAACAAGAATTAAACTCAAGGCCCTGATCCCGCAACAGTGGTTTCTGTTAAAGGAGATCAATAACTTCCAGAATTCTTCATTCCCTAGATGAGACTAAAGGTCCTTGGGAGGCGAGACTGAATTGTTCTAAGAGCCATCTGGTGGAGCTTGTAACTGGTAGGTACCTCAAAGACTGCTCCTTGACAAGTGAGTCAATATACGTCTGCCCTTGTCATGGGGTTGTTTGGTTAGCACATACTCAGAAGCCCCTTCAGATATAGGTCCTCTGAAAGTTGGCTAAGTTACAAGGAGGGGAGGAGGGAGAAAGGGAGGAAAGGAGAGGATGAAGACAAGCTGGTTGGTCTAGGCTGCTGCAGACAGATTTCTTCTCTCCCCCTCCCCCTCCACTTGTCCCTCTAGCTTACCACTAGCTTCTCAGATGGCATAGTTAGCCATCTGCAAAGGAAGCAAGAGGCTTTCACATTGCAAACTTACACTGTTTTAAGTCTGAATATGGGCTACAGAAAGAAAAAATTTTCCTTGCCAGTACCACATGAACCACCATTTTTTCTTCTTGTTTTAACTTTAGGATGGGGAGAAACTAA
Source organism: Grammomys surdaster (assembly GCF_004785775.1). NCBI lineage: Eukaryota > Metazoa > Chordata > Mammalia > Rodentia > Muridae > Grammomys > Grammomys surdaster. The sequence goes on from NW_021604594.1 coordinate 10,868,660, forward strand.
AGGATTGATAGAAGGTCATTCTGGGGAGTTTTCACAAACAAGAACGGCCCAATGCCTACCATTGCACATGCCCAGGTGTGCGTACACACACACACACACACACACACACACACACACACCAATCACTCCATAGTTGGGTGTTAAGGAGCCTACCAATGACTCAGCAAGGACAAGCCCCACTTTGCTTTTGCTTGAGATATAAATATGCCCACCCCCTCGCTCTTCCTCTCCCCTCTGACACTGGGTCAAACACAAGGTAATACAGGCGATCAGGAAAGTCCATGGCATCTAGCAGCAACGTTGCAGTTTTTCCTATGCTGAAGCCTGGGCCCAACCATAGATAACTCCCAAACACACACATGCTCAGCTCACAGTACAGCCAAGGGTTTCTATGGTGTTACAGGAAAAGGCTACAGCTTGTAATTGGAAGCAGAGCTTACTGGTTATAAACACCACATTGTGAGCCAGAACAGAGTGCTGCAGACCATCTAGGGCTGAACCCCCCAATCGCCCAAATTGAAGGCCTGCTTTTTTATACCCACAACCAACAGAGCGTCCCTGTGGTCAGTAGGGGAGGATGGCTGCAGGGATGATAACTAGGTCTTGAGTCACTCCCACAGGAAAGAGAAACCTCAGAGAGGGTGAGCAGACTGCTCCTAGGCTGATCCTGGTGCTGACAGCAACCGGGGAGGAAGGGCTTGTTCCAAAAATGTCGGGGGTGGGGCAGTGACAACCCAAGGGGTCAGTAGTCTGTTCAAGGGAGTGAAGCATTAGGAGGGAATTAGTGTCACAGGAGTTCCTGAGGTCCAAGCCCAGGCTCTGTCAGTCCGAACAAGCTAGATTCAGCCCCCTATCCTCAATAGATCAATTAAAGACACAATTTAATTGTGAAAAGCAGAAAAGGGAGATCTGTGTAGCCACATTGGGAAAAGGGAAACGAGACCCCCCCCAAAAAAAAAACCTCTCTGACTTCAGGGCCGTGACTACGGCTTAGTTCTAAACAGAGGGAAGCAATACGCACAACTGAGCAAGCAGTCCAGCTCAAGGTGTGGTCCGCGCATCATTCCGGCTCCAGTCTCTCCTGCTGGGTGGTCAGACAGTTGTGAGAACTGAATGAAATCTTCCAGGAGACAAGCTTCTTCTCTGATTGGTACCAGGCTTCAGTTTGACCTTCTCCCAGCATGATGTTCATGGGAAAATTCCAGTTCCTTAGGGTGCCTTGTCCGTCTGTCTGATCGCCAAAAGGAGAGCCAGAGTGACTCTAGAATGTCTTTATTCCAGCTGGACCTTTACATAGCTGTGGGGTTGCTTGTTTTGCTGTATCAAAGGCTGAACCTAGGCCCCTGCAGACACACAAGCTCTGTACCACTAATCTGCAACCCCCCCTCCTTCTGCCCCTTTCTCCCTCCTCCCATTTCCTCCTCCTCCTCCCCACTCCTCTTTTTCTTCCCTTTTTGAGGCAAACTCGATAAGTCTTCTAGGTGACACTTAGCTTATTCTGCTGACCTTGAACTTGAGACCCACTTCAGCCTCTCTGGACCACTGTAATCCCTAACTGCACCGCCAAGCCTGGCTTGCACTGGGCTCAACCAAATGAAGGACTCTAGGTTCTTGTGATTCTCACAGGAGCCTGGTGATCCAGTGAGGAGTACTTAGCAGCTCTAACCCTTTCCCAAATGTAACCCTACACTCAGGGCATGAGCCCAGCACCTAGCTTCCCTCTCTAAATGAAATGGTGTGGTCGACCTCCTATGCCCCTGTCATCATAGCAGAATCCCCTCTTCCTCCCTGCCCAGCCATTGGCCACTGGTAACTTTATTGACTAGTCAAAAACCAACTGGGGACAAACATGTTTTGGGGTAACATAATTAGCATGTGAACACAAGCCGATACAATGGAATGGTCTGGTGCTGCCATGTATTCAAATGCTAAATTCTACACCCCAAGATCTGGTTGCTCCAAGAACAGGAGATCCTCAATTATACCAGCTTCTGTTTAAACTTGCCCCCCCCGCCCCCCGAAGTCATCCCTGGTTAGTTAATAAAATGCCTACAACCTGAGCTTGACAGAAGAGAGGGGGTGGGGTGAGGTTCCCCAGCTTGGGTTCTCAGGAGAGAAAAAAGGATGAGAGGGAAGGGGAAGCCACAATGAGATTGGTGGATCGTGAATGCTTGGCCAGGAGGGCCAGCCTGTTAGAGTAGGAGCGCCCCGGCAGAACATGGCAAGTGATATCTTGGGGTTGACAGGAAGGAGACACAATAGCACAGAGGCTGATAACTGCCCAGCTCTAGTGCTGTAAGGTTTATTATAAATATGAAGGTTGTGTGTCTTTTACTTAGGAACTCAATGATCTAAGGGGAGGTAGAAACCCCCAAATAATGTTTACCACAGCAAAAGACTAGAACACATGTAAATTCATGGACAGGCTAATGGATTCCTTTCTGGGGGAAGATGGCCTAGGCCCCATGGTGTCTCCCCTCTCTGTTTCAAAGACATGTTTTGGTTTGTTTTTTTATTTGTTTTGTTGATTCAAGTCCAGTTGAGGAGAATGAGGTCTTTTTAGCCCCTAGTTATGAAAGAGATAAGAATTGCTGGTTCTTTGGTGATACGGTTATACCTACTCAGGACCTAGAAGAATTCTTCCTGTCTTTTTCCTTTGACCTAAATCCATTCTTCTTAAACTTGCTGGTTTTTCAAGAGAGAAATGAAGATGATAATCTGACCATGGAAGGAAGAAGCATAAGTATCTCTTTCACCTTGTCAGGGCTTCAGTACAGAACGGTACATTCCTGACCCAGACCCTGTGCCCCCAGGGGCTTCAAGAAGGGCGATGGCCTGCCTAAGTCTCACTGACTTCTGGGAGGTACTCTCTGCTCTGTGTTAGGTGGCCCTCCCCACACAATGTTAAGAAACTAGAGAGGACCCCAGAGGCAGCCTACTGTGTGGATGCTGTTATCCACATGCCCCAGGAAGAGCTGATGAACCAGGCTTGCCAACTGGTGGGTGACCTGGCAGATATGTATGGTTGGTCGCAGTGGAATCTGGTTGCCATGGGGATGAGAGGTTTTTTGCTCATGCTGTTTGAGAAGCAAATTTTCCATTGAGTATATGTCTCATTCTCATGCCTTTCAGTTTTAAAATATGTTTTTTTTTCTTTTCCAGAAGCAACATGGGTGGATTTAATGTTATAAGGCAATTAGCCAGGTTTGTGGGCATAGGCTGTAATCCCAGCTACTCAGTAAACTGAGGCAGGAGCATCAAAAGTCAAGGCCTTCCATCACCCATCACCCCTGCCCCACCCCACTACCACCTTCAACTGCAGTCTGTGGCTACTTCAAGGTCAAATAAATGAGTGATAACTTTGGCCTTGATTAAAGGACCATAGTGCTAATCAACTCCCCAGAGGCAGCTGGATGGGGTGCCTGCCACTCCCCAGGGGAGTGCCTCCTGGACCTGTCTACACCCCTCCTATCTGAGGGGGTAAAGAGGCTTTGGGTGCACTGAGCTGACTCTGCCTCTTCAGCTTAGATTTTTGTTTTGTTTTGTTTTCATTTTGTTTCCATCTCTTCCCTGTATGTAATTCTCTTGAACTGTTTATTGGAGGAGGGGTGTCACGACCTTGCTGGACCACAGAGTGGGGTCAGCCAAGGCAATTCAGTGAACCTGGCCTCAAAATAAAAAGGGGTGGGGGCTATAGGTACAGCTCAAAAGTAGAGTGCTTGCTAGTGTGTGCAAGGTCCTAGCTTAACTCTCCAGTACAGAAAAGAAAGAAAATGAAGAAGGGAGGGAGGGAGGGAGGGGGGGGGAAGGAAGGAGAGAAGAAAAGAAGATTATCAAAGCTCATTTCCTAAGGGGTCCATCTTTAAAAGGTACCTGGACCCAGCATCTGTATTGAAATCAGGAAGGAGGGGCAAAGGAGATGTTCCACAATGTTCTGGTCCTTAGGCACCTCTGTGCTGTAAGAGGAGCTGACCCAGGAACCAGAGAGGGGCCCAGGAGGAACTCTATCTCGTCCTTCAAACGTCTACAGGGGAAAGCTACCTTGCTTTCCATGTTCCCTAATTGAAGAGGAAACTTCACAGTCTCAGCCTCTCTCCACTGTCTCCTCACACAGCAACAGCACTGAGTGTCTCTGGGTTTTTGAAACAGGTTCTTGCTATGTAGCAAAGCTAACCTAGACTCACAGTTGCTGTGAGTGCTACACTGGAAATGCAGACACATTTGTGTCTCCCACACCATCAGGTTCTATTGCAGCACTTGCTGCAATTCACCAAGTAATCCCAATTTTCTTCACTAGTTGGCCATTGTCAACCACAACTTCTCACATCCTAATCTTAATTGCAGAGATTAACTCTCACATCACACATACGCTTTGCAAAATGGCTACAGAAGCATTACAGAGACCATGGGGTTCAAACAGGTTTTAGTGGGGCCAGGGGCAAGGCTGCTACAGACACCAAGCACACAGGCTCATTGAAGATACATAAACGAGAAGTTAAAGAAGAGCGGAGAGCTGCCGGAGGCATGCAGACCTGCACCAGGATGGACAGGACGGAGCTGACATGCAGACCTGCACCAGGATGGACAGGACGGAGCTGACGGGAAGCACAGGACCAGGACCGGATGTATGAAGAGTAATTCAGTAACTGAGCCGGTTGTCAAGCAGCCAGGACCACGAGGAGCTGAAGCTCTGAGGAAAGTTTGGAACTCTCTGCCTATTGGTTCTTTCTGCACTGGGTGGTTGGATGACAGGTCAGCAGGACCATCGCAGATCACAGTGATAAGTATTATCCCTCTATCTATGTATCAATGTCTATCTATGTATCTATCATGTATCTATCCATCTATCTGTCCAGCTAGCTTTCTATCATTTATCTATCTACCCATCCATTCATCTATCTATCTATCTATCTATCTTTCTAAACTATCCAACCATCCATCTTTCTGTCTGTCTATCACAGACCAGTCTTTAACTCCAGATCCTTCTACATCCAGCTCCCAAGTGCTAGGATTATAGGCTTGTGACATCATGTGCAGATGTCATCCTTTTTATAGGGTTCAGGTTGGGGGGTACTGTACCTTACACTGGTTTTGTGTGTCCAGTAAGCTTGGGGATTCAGTTTGTCCAATATGGTTTTAATATGATCATATGTTCATATATTTCCTTATATATCCTACCTTAATATATCTATAGGCAATACCTTATATTATACCTCATATTCTACTTATAGCGAAAGGATATTTATCAAGCTTGTGACCAGCAAGCCCCAGCAATCCTCAGGATAATTCCACCTCCCAGCCTCCCCACAGCACTGGGGTTGTAGATGGGTTCACGAACAACAGGACCAGCATTTTATGTGGGTTCTGGGAACTTGGCCCCAGGTCCTGATGCTTGCACAGCAAGCCTGCTTAAGCACTGAGCTCTCACCCAGCCCAGCTCTTGACTGACACTGCATTGTTTCTCCCTCAGGAAAAACGATGCTAACACCGTGAACAAGGATCTGTTTGAGACTGCTCTCTATTTCTTGGATCCACACCCAGAAGTAGAATTGCTGGGTCATGTGCTAGCTAGGTCTATGTTTAACTTTTTGAGGAGTTGCCAAACGATTCCCTAAGCAACCCCCTGTGGAAGTTTGAAGAAGATGGTTTTATAATGGGATTTGGCAGTAAGCATAACTGTATCTATTTTTTAATTCTCTCATATTTACCTATTTTTCACTGAGGGTTTCTAAAAGTCTTTTTAGTTCATTTTTTTCTATTATCTGTTTAACTGTACTATGCCTGAGGGCAGTACTGAATTGAGAAGCTAGTAAATTGCCTAGCCTGGACTAACAAAAAGGTTAGGGGAGTGCCAATCCATCCCCCCCCCCCATTTTCTAAACCCTCTTGAGCTGTACTGTAAGTCCAACAAAAAATTGATGGACCTTCATCATCTACTTCAGCATCAACCCATCTCCACCCAGTGTACCCCCGCCACTACAGGAGCTGATCAGAGCCTACCTCCTGGATGCGGCTGAGCTCCTCAGCGGCCACCTTAGCACTGGAAGGAACTCTGTTGCTTATGTCGATTTTCACATTCATTCCTAAGGCTGTCTCCTTCCAGTGCACACACACATGCACACATCACAGACTCTGGAACAAGACTAAACATGGAGCCTTCAGGACCTTCACCTAATATTTTCATCACCAATATAAAAAACATCCAGAGAAACACACTGGACTAGAAATGTGGCCTTCACTGGTCTCCAGGTGAAAGAACTTGCCTAGCAAGGGCAAGATCCCAAGTTCTGGCTTTAACATGACAAACAAATGCACAATAATTGTCCAACATGTTCTTTTACTGAGCAATTTAATGAATAATTATAAAGTAAACACCCTTGCTCCTATCCCCAACTTAAAAGAGAACATTGTCCAGTCTTATCCACCCAGGGAGACTGGGACCAGTGCTGATCCCCCCCACCCTTTCCACCAATGTAGCCTTACTTTGAACTTTATCAACTCCCTTTGTTTTTCCTCTGAAGCATCATGCATCTCTGAAGACCCTGTTTTATTTTGCTTGGTTTGAACATCACATGAAGGAAATAAAGCTAAACTCTGTGTGTGTGCTTTGTCTACTCAACTGTGTGCTGTGGGTGACATTCATGACATTGTACCTAACTGTAGTTAGCTGGCCTTCACAGATGGATAGTGTGCTGTGGTACAGAAATACACCATTTGTTCAGGGAGTGCATGCTATGACTGTATTGATTGCTAGGCCTTGGATTGGTGCCAGTTGAGGACTATTCGAAAAAGAAAAACAAACAAAAACAAATACAAAAAAGTCTTCCCATGATCATTTTCACAGGTCTCCAGGTAATGGTATGTGGGGTGTGTGTGTGTGTCTGTGTATGCATGTTGCCATGTGTCTACTTTCAGCCCAACATGCATGGATGCTGGCCTGTTTTTCTGAGCAACCATGGTGACCCCACGTCTGGCCCAGGTAAGAGAGCACCCACTGCTTCTTGGTGCCCCAATACCTGAAAACCACTATACACCTGCCCTGCTTTCTACATGGGCCATAAATATGCAACATCTTTGACCTTGTGACATTCAAACCCTTGGGTATCTGTGACACAGGGTAGCCAGTTAGGCAGCATCCGGGATATAATCCTACAACCCTAGAACTGTGACCTTAAACCTAGTAACAAGCATGGCCGGCCAGCCAGTCATAAAATGTACTTCAAAGGCTCAGGGGACCACTGGCTGTGAGTTTAGATGGTGCCCAGGTGTCCTCTGAAAATGTCCTCACTGCTCCCTGCTGAGCTACACACTCAGCCATGTTTGTAGCTGCTACATGACCAGGACCAAAGTCGTAATCCTGGGCCTACCAGCTAGAACAGTCCCTTCTGCTAGGCTGGACTTCCTCAGGAACAAAGCAGAGGTACACGAGAAGTGCCTGAAGCAACTAAGAATTCATCAACGCCTTCTGCTTGGAAAAGATACTGATGCATGTGCCTTATTATTTACTTTAAAGGCGGTAAATACAAGGAAAAACTCAGGCAAAATTACCTCAAATTCCACCCTAGAAAGAAGCATTTCACCAGTGTCACTCCAGAAGTCTCTCAGCGCAAATCTGCAGACAGAGAGAGAGAGAGATATGGATGAGAAGAAGGAGGCTTGGACACACAAGCTACCGAAACAATCCTGAAAAAAATTTTACAGTACATGGCATTTTACAATTTAAAAACATGCATTTCCTTAAAATCTGTACTTGTTGTTTTCTTCCTCATAGCACAGAAGCTTGGGAATCACAAAACACGGGTGTAAATGTAAATCTAAATCTAAATCTAAATCTAAATCTAAATCATCTCCACTACCAGAATATTCCCACTAGCCTATCCACACGTATGTCTATACATGATCTATACTAATTGTGTTCCGAAAAAGCCATACCTTGAAGCCCTTATACCCAATGTCCCAATACTTGGAGACAGGGCCTTTCATGAAGCAACTACAATTAAATGAGATCATAGGATTCTAATAAGAACCAATGTCCTCAGAAGAGACAGAAACTCCAAAGCTTGCTTGTCACAGAGGAACAACTATGGTATAGGGTAAACACGACATCTGCCAGCCCCGGGGGGGATGAGACCCTACAGAAGCTGAACCCACAGGCATGCTGGCCTTGGACTTACACTGTTTAAGTCTCTCAGTCTATGATCTGGTTACGGTAACTGAGGCACACCAACCTGCATCGTCAAAATGCCTTTGTCAACGTGACAGAGCAGTGTACCGATGCTCTCACTGCAGAACGCTGTCTCCACTCAAATGGCCACCAAAGCATACACAACACTTCCACAGGCCTCCTGTCTCCACCCAGTCAGGCTACAGTTATAATTGTATTTCAAGCTACCTCACGGAGCCAGCTGCTACACAGCCAGAGAACATGTAGCTTTTCAGCTTGGTAAGGAATGGCGGCCTGCACCTGACCTCAAAGGCAACCAAACTGATGATTACCATATTGTAGTGGGTAAGAGAAATCTGCATGGGTTCAGCCTACAGAAAAGACCCAGGGCAACAGTTTTTAGTAGTGATTAACACTGTAGCCAGAGTTTTAGTATACAATAAAATACATCTGTGATCAGCTGAGCTGGAGCTCTCTGATGGCCTCAGCCTCTTGATACATACAGCTCACAGCTGGCAAAGCTAGTTACAGGACACTTCAATCTGCATGGTCTATCTAGGCCCCAGCTCTGGCCTTATGAACCTACCCCCTACCCTCTTCCCCCTGAGGTAGCATCTACGCAGTCCTTACTCAGACAGACAGTCAAGCTTTCAAGTGTACTGGCCCTACCAACCATAGATTGATTCAGTATATGCAGAAGGGAAACTTCCAGACCTTTCAAAAGAAGCAAAACTCAAATTATCCACTCACCAAGGACTATGAAGAATCCTTATGAATGAAACAAAGCAAAGGCTTCACTGTTGGAGCCTCTCAGTGTTTCTTACACCTTGAGCTACACTGTGCCCAGTGGTTGAAACTCATCATTCAAGGCCTGTGAATTTGGCCTTTAGGATACCTTTGTACCCAACCAGTATGGGCTTTTTCTCCCCATCTCTGTTTCCTGAACAAGACAATACACCAGCTGTTTACATGACACTTGTATCAGGTATTATATGAAGGTCGGAGAAGATTTAAACAACATCGGAGTGTGTGTAGTTTTACACAACCACCATTTTGGTATCCAAGGAAGGGAGAGGTCCCGGAAGCAGTCACCTGCAGTTACTAAGTACACAGGAGTCCTTAAACATACTTAGAAAGCACAGTGCCTGAAGGAGAGATGCCTTCAAGCACGATTCAACCCTGATCAGAGGAACCAGGAGACATGGAGTTCCCCAAGAGACCCATCTGCAGGACACTGAGGAAAGCTCTCTGGTAAAGAAAGTGAAAGCTCCCCCAGGTGCCCTCAGGGGGTTGGATTTGCATCCTGAAAAGATGTCCATTAAACACCAGTCAAAAACCTCATCACCCCAAACGCCTCAGAGTTCAGCCTGTGGTTCAAAGTAAACATTAAAGACTCCAAAATGAGACTCTGGCCACCTGGTTCAGATGGGACACCCTCTGGCGTGGTGCCTAAGACACCAAAGCCAGATCAAGTCCCTCACTTTGACAGCCGCACCATCAAGAGACAAAACATTCTGCTCAAGTCGGCCCTGGGGCCACTCAAGGAGTTCCATTGCCCTGAGCAGCTCTCAGGCTGCCAGAACCAACCCAGAGCCTAGGGGCTCAGGAGGTGTGCTTTTACATCCAGAGCTCACAGACTGTGCAAAGTTGGGGCCAAGGCTCCCTATTTTCTTCTGATGCCCCAAGAGGCGAGGCTTCCATTTATTTTATCATCCCCATGCCCTTAGGTCCCACTGACCCCAGTTTGCCTGGATTCCCCTTCTTATCCAAGACCCTGATGTGATCCTCATTCCCAGGTATCCCACCCCCATTTACTGACATCCCATCCTTAGAACTGACCCACACAGCAATCCCTCCATAATCCAGTGGCCAAACTCAGTGTTTGGTGGGGAGGGGGGAACTGTTTCTATATCACCCTTCCCAAAAAGGATCTCATTTCTTACTGAGTCCTCTACAGCCACGCCGAACTCCAAAACCTGCTGCCTTGCCTGCTCAAGCCTCATTGCAGGGTTCTGTTTGGGCCACGCAAGCTGTGGAGCCTTGGATCACAAGGTGTCTCGGCTACCTGCTTCCACCCCTAGTGGGAGTCGGGGTGGGGGAAAGGGGTTCCTCTGAGTGTTCCAGCTCTGGCCCTGCTCTGTGGGGGCGGAGCAAGCTGGCTCGCCTGAGCCCAGCAGCAGTACCAGCTGGCAAGCTCGCCAGATCTTTCTCTACCCCCACGGCACCTCCTCCTCTCACCTAAAATGGGAGGAGAGAGGGGGAGGAAGCGCTGATTTTCCTCCTGGGCTGAATTTATCCCAACTACATGCAGACCGGCTGCGGAAGCCTGGAGAAGATAAACAAAGAAGGCTTGTTAGAATTTTTCAGAACTCTCCCAAACTCAGCCCCCTCGTTTTTCGTCCTACCTTACTTGGAGAAGAGCTGTGCCTGGCTTCTGCCGCTCCAAAGAGCATTTGAGGAGGTCACAGCTCAAGGCTGCCTGCTTTCAAGCAGCCTTAAACCCCCTAAGATGAGATTCACCTGATAGGTGCCTGCCGGTCTTTCTAACAGTTTTCAAGTTGGCCTTCGCTAATGGGACACTAGCTCTCTCTGTTAGGTTTTAGATGTTGTGGTTCGGGAGAACTAAGTATTTGTTAATGCCATCGACAGAGAGATGGGGGGTGGGACTCTGCATGGCAGAACCTCGGAGGGTAGATCAGGCTCTAGCACCAAAGAGAGACAACGTGATGGGGTTTCTGAAGAGAATCGGAGCCCCAGTAGAAGAGGGAACAGCTTCATAGACCTTTTGGGGATGGAGGAGGTTCACTGCAGGAGCCTCAATTCAGGCTCCCTGATTCCAAGGCAGGGAGCAAGGAAAGGGGGGCAGGGAACGTGATGTGGCACCCCATTAATGTATACCCATTTCCTAAGTGAGATGTCAGGACACACAGGTCTACTAGCTTGGGACTCACAATGCCCCGGTAGGATGCCTGCCAAGGCACAGGAAGAAGAGACCTGAGCTAATGTAACATTCTTATACCCTCTGCCCTAGACTTTCTCTAGAGCAACAACAGTCTGTCTGACTGTTTCTTGTGCTCTCCTTCCCCCCATGGAGGTTTGCAGGAGAGATATGCAGATACTCCGGAGGGATTAAGAGGAGTGTCAAGCTCAGATGTTCCCCACTTGGCACACTAGGCTTGGACCAAGAAACTGGCTATGGGCCAGAAAGAAAAAATCTTGGAAGGTTATGGCAACACCTTGCTCAATCCTTCACTATAGCCTGGGACGATAAGCTGCTGGTTCATATCCATTGGAAGGTGATAGAAGCCGGGGCATAATTGCCTCAAGTCCTGAGTAGTTGAGTCAGGTTGTACTGAGCCATAAAGAATGGTTTAGCCTGAGCACTCTAGCCCACCTACAGAAACAATATGCCCAGTTATCTAAAACAAACAAACATATAAACAACAGATTACCTAGTTCCCTTCAAAACACACACACACACACACACACAGCTGTAACTTCTGGTAGTTCCCTATGTACATATCCCCCAGACCCTCTAAATATACCCAGCTTTCATGGGGGTGGGAGGAAGTTGGGGTCCCTTACTGCTCCCATAAAGCCATCTCGGCCTGTTGAGATCTGTCTGCTTCTCTGCCTCGTTTTTCTTGCAGAAGCCACTTGGGTATTCAGGCCACTGAGGGGCACCTGATTGTGAGTGAGGAGACACAGGTGTGACCTGACAAGAGCCAGGAGGGACCACTGCAGACAGCAACAACAGCACTTAAGATTGGTTCACACTGGCCTGGGAGTCTGGAGTTAACTGCACCTGACTGTGGCCAAGGCCTGAAGCTCACTCTCGAGACTTCCCTGTGACCCACCATTGCCCTCAACCCCTGTCAGCCTTACAAAGCCCTTTCCTGCTTACACCAGCAGTTTCTGCTGTCTGCTGCTGACTTTCAAAGACACTGGACTCTGATGATCCTACTCACCTCTCCTTCTTCCTCCTCTTCCTCCTCCTCCTCTTCCTCCTCCTCCTCCTCCTCTTCCTTCCCCTCTTCTCCCTCCTCCTCCTCCTCTTCTTCCTCTTCTCCCTCCTCCTCCTCCTCTCCACC
>NW_021604594.1:10880924-10909670 GCF_004785775.1 Grammomys surdaster
CCTCTTCTTCCTCTTCTCCCTCCTCCTCCTCCTCTCCACCTTCCTCCCCTTCCTCCTCTCCACCTTCCTCCTTTTCCTCCTCCTCCCCCTTTTCATCTTCCTCCTTCTCCTCCCCTTCCTCTTCTTCCTCCTTCTTCTTATTCTTTTGAGATAGAGTTTCACTTTGTAGTCCAGGCTGACCTCAAACTGAGGATCCTTCTGCCTCACCCTCCCAAGTGCTGTGACCACAGCATGGATTCTTTGCACCCAAGTCAACCATACTTCTTTCTAAACTCTGTCATCCTGTCTAAAGCCAGAGCCACCATACTTAGACCACTTCAGCATCCACTATCATGTTAAAAGAGGATAAGGTCCAAGTTTGGTGGGCAAGGAGAAGCTATAAACCTCCGGGTCTTGCACAGGCCCCTGCCACCCACTTCCCAACCAGAACAGCAGCAAGGATTATGTGTTATGTAAGTAGCTGAAGATATCTATGGCAAGGCCACCAATCAGAGTAGAGAAGTGCCCATACCAGCTTTCTGTATGTTTTTGTTTTGAGGGGAGGGGAGTGGCATTTTGACCCAAGCCTAAATGTTTTACTTTGATAGTTACTTCTAAGTAGGACTTTTATTATGATATGCCAGGTGCCTAGCAACTCTAGTGACTCTCCCAGACAGCACTCCAGGTCACCATGACTGATGAGCACCCCACCCCTTCATATAGGCCAGTCAGAGCTCAGGCACTGTTTCCTTCTGCATTTGCCCTTTTCGGTGACATTTATCCCCATGCCCAGTCTGTTAGGGACTTCTGTCAATGTTAATAGTTCAAACCAAAGCAGGGTAGACCAGAACATCCCTCTAAGCCTCGAAATGACTTTGTGTCTCAGGAGAGTCACAAAGAAGGATTTGGTGGTCTTTGAGAGAGCATTCATAGGAGATGTCAGATCAATCATGTAACTCGTGGAGACCTGTGGGAGGGACCTATGGAGAGACTGAGAAACTCTGATGGAATTAAGGTCTCAGCAAGTTTGTGTGTGTGTGTGTGTGTGTGTGTAATCTTTGAATAAAACAGTGATGTTCTGAGACCAAAGGCCTTGAGCAGACAGGAGCTGGTCTCTTCTGGTCTCTTATTATTAACACTCTGGAGCCTTGTAATTCACCCATAATGGTAGGAGGAAGCTCTGAGAGCAAGCAGTCCCTGATGTCCCCAGAAACCCCTTCCTGATGACATCCAGATGTGTCATCCTTCCATGGGTCTGATTAGCTGTAGAACGTGGTATTTCCATGTTCCCAGGATGCATCCGAGTTAGCTCTGTGGCTAATTGGGTTTGTATCTGGCAGCGGTGACATCAAAAAAGGATTTTGTAGTCAATTATGTTCTCCTGGAACACACAGGAAGAGGTTGTCCTGTCAAAGCTCAGGCTGGTCTCTACCTTAATGAGGTGCCCCAGACAAAGGCACAAAAGGACATTATTGTCCCTGAGTACCTGTCTTTAGTGGCTTCTGTTCAACAAGAAGCTGAGCTCAATCTGGGCACAGGAGCTGGCTCTGTCCTGCACCCTGTGCCAGCCTGCCCCTGGGAGCACAGTCACACAGGATCGAGTTTAGAGCCACTTTCCAAAGTCAGCCCCAAGACAATGAAATATGGAAACGCTGTTCCTGCAGCCTAATGACCCAGGGCTCCCTTTAACTGCACCAAAGCCAGGAAACCGCCACTTACAAAGCCAGTTATAGCCCCATTGCTTCCATGATCCCAGCCACACGGCACACACCTGGAGGAAGAGAAACAGCATGCTTTCACATGGGTGTTCTTCCCCTGGTCCAGAACAAATTATTCTTCAAATGTTTTAACATCCTGAGTGTGGGTGGGAGTGAAACTTACTTCTGCCTTACAGAAAAGGCGGTCTGTTTATAGAAAAAGCATGTAAGTCAGATGGCTGACTCAGGGAAGGGCCCTCAGCCACTCAGAAAGTACAAGACCCCTTGGCTTTTTTTCTCCTCCCAACCCTCAACCCCTGCCCCTACCTTGGGTCTTGTCTGGCCAACTGTCACTTTTTCAGAATACTAGAATTTTCTAAACCTCTCACCACAGACCCTGGAGGCGTTTCCTGCATCCAGTTTCACAATCTTTGCTTAGCAGTGGGCTGGGAGGAAATTGATTCTTCCTGGAACAGGGCCTTCTGGGCAGTGGGTAGTTGTCATGGGAATGACAATCTAAAGGAGTGCCTGTTACAAGCAGCAGAGGATGTGAAGAGGCCTGTGGTTAGTCTGTGAGGAGGGACCCTGCCCTCAGCGTGTGCTGAGCCAACCCCTGAGCCTGAGGGTACCCTACTCTACCCTATGTTTGCCTCCACGATCCGGAGGCCTCCCTGTAGAAGTGATGTGATGTGGTCCAGCCACTCCCAACATGGGACTAGGAACTGCACATTTCCTGCCTTTTATCTTCTGGGTGTTGGGAATGAATATGTTCAAATAATCAAATCATAGCACCACCCCTGGGGCAAGGGCCAGGGCTGTGGCTGTACAGAGAAGACTCCAAGAAAGCTGTGCAGGCAACCTTTGCAGATGAGAGAGGTGTCTGAGGCCATGGTGGGCCAGGCACCATCTGCTCACCCCAGGCCAAGCCTCCACAAACTGAGGACCAACGGACCTGTGGCTCAAACATGGTATTCAGCCTGGGTGGGGACACACACTACAGCTGTCACCTTTAGATTGCTAATTCTGCATTCCTCCCTAGGGATACTGGGAAGACTTGACTTAGAGATTTTATCATTAGCTGGTGAACATCAGGCCCACCCTTGACTGATGTCTGAGTGGAGTTTGGTAATGAACCCAGCTTTGAAAATGCAGATGGGGTGTGGGGGGGTGGGAGAACAAACACAGACCATGAACACACCAAGTGACTTTC
The DNA here is from genome assembly GCF_004785775.1 of Grammomys surdaster. NCBI lineage: Eukaryota > Metazoa > Chordata > Mammalia > Rodentia > Muridae > Grammomys > Grammomys surdaster. The sequence continues at coordinate 10,883,811 of NW_021604594.1, forward strand.
CAGTGAGGAAACTGACCTTGTAACAAATCAAACACGTCAGAATTTCGGTCCACAAACAGGGTGTCCTGAGTGCTCTCCCAAGGGGTGGCAGGGACCTGGGTCTGTCTGTATTTACCCTGGTCTAATCTAGAGGAAAGAATTGCTTTAATAAAGTGTGAGCATTTCAGAGCTCTGACTACCTTGCTAAATTTCCTCCTTATTCCTACTTGTTTTTCCTTTCTGCTTCCCCACTGTACCCTGCCTGTCCCCACCCTCCAGTCCTTGTCTACAACCAGGTTTTCCCCCTCAGCTTCTCATCTCAAAGGGACAGCAAGGATTCAGACCAAGCTGTCACCCTGTATTCTGGCAATGACATCTCCTTCTCCCTTCTCCCTGTCACTTCACAGGTCTCCTTTTGATTAGCTCCACCCACAGTCCATAGGGCAGAAGGCAGACTGCACACTTGGTCTCTAGGAGGGAGCCTGCAGAGTCTCAGTCTTCATATGTAAGAGCTGAGTACACTCTAGTACAGGGTAAAGAAGAACACACAGAAATGTGCAACTGAGGATGCCAGTCACAGTCACCCCCTGGGAATACATCCTTATATGGCTGTTCTAAGAAACAACAAGATCCCTCCTAAGTAGTGGGCTGATAGCCCACAAGGATAATGGACCTGCAAATGCTACCCTCCAAACTTGCCCCTTGCTGTTCCCTAGGAAACAGCCTCCAGACAATTACATTTTTAAGAGGCAGAACTTGAAGGCGCTCTGAGCAGGATAGGCACTTCATCCTTCTTGCAGAATTAATTCCTGCTAGGTCTGGAACCAGTCTGGCTGGAAGCAAAGATTATCACAGTCATGTCTCCCATCTCTGACCCCTCTGGGACTTTGTTGCCAACCCAAAAGCCTCTTAAATGTTCTCCATGTCTGCCTGGGCTCCCAATATCCCAAGAAAGGCTGAGCAGAGAAGAAGCTGAAGCAGAAGCTTTTTGTGCTAGCTTTTCTTTTCCTTTCTTTCTTCTTAAAAAATTCTTTATTGCATTTGTTTATGTGTGCACACACACTGAGGTGTGTATGCAGTGGTCAGAGGACAACTTGTTAAAGTGTTTTCTCCTTCCACAATTTGTGTCTCCGGGATGGAAGTCATGTTGTCAGCTTGGCAGCAGGTACCTTTACTGGCTGATCTGTCATGAGTGTGCCTTGTGTGTTGTTCTCAGAGTTGTTGCCATGAAGCTTGGTTTGTAGCCCAGGATTATGATCACAGGAGTTGGAAGATGAAGGCACGAAGATCAGAATTCAAGGTCATCCTCAGCTGCATAGCAAGTCTGTAGCAGTCTAGGCTACAAGAAACCCAGTTATCAGGCTGAGAGGGTCTCCGAGCGCCAGCCAAAGCTGCCTTTACTTTCCTTAAAATGCAAAGCAAGCAATATGGAGTTGAATTTTTATCAAAACAGCATCAACTACTTCTGAAAGCAATTTTAGAGAAAAACAGAGAAAAGGGCCAGTCTGCATAAATTCAACACAGCCATTGCTGCTTCTGTTACCAGACTCTGAGCTCCCTCTGCACTGCTTGCTGCTTGGCTGCCAACCTGGTGGGAGGGAGCAGACGAGACACTGTCTCAAGTCTTTATCTCAGGGGCTGGAGGGGACCCCATCTCAACTCTCTATCTCTCGGGCTGGAGGAAACTCCCCCTCTCAAGTTTCTATCTCAGCGGGTTTAGGGTGCAGACAGCAGAGTGGAGAAAAGTCCAGACAGACAGTGGGCAGAAGTCCACGTGCTGGGTGAGGCTTCGTTGTCTAGAGGTGGGTCGTCTTTCCTTAGCACTTGGGGCTGATCACCCCACGCTGATTAGTACTTACAGTGATAGAATTAATGTGAACACCAAGAACTACGTCTGCTTGGCTGTCAGACTTCCCACCAGAGAACAACTATGAGCAGAGAAGCCCATATGAAGAGGCTTTTTCTGCAGATGAGAAACTCTGCTCACACTTTCTCCACTTTCCTCTTGCCCCTCCCCCACCCCCAACTGAGGCTTGAATTTAGGGCCTTGCACCAAAGTATTCTACCACTGAGCTATTAATACATCCTCAGCCCTTAAACATTTTTTTTGTAGGGGACAGGTTCAAGAGTTCAAGGATAGTACTGGGCTGTGGTGGCGCATGCCTTTAATTCCCAGCACTTGGGAGGCAGAGGCAGGCAGATTTCTGAGTTCGAGGCCAGCCTGGTCTACAGAGTGAATTCCAGGTTAGCCAGGGCTGTACAGAGAAACCCTGTCTCGAAAAACAACAACAACAAAAACAAAACAAAACAAAACAAAATTGTAAATATACCGGGCAGTGGTGGCGCACACCTTTAATCCCAGCACTTGGGAGGCAGAGGCAGGCAGATTTCTGAGTTCGAGGCCAGCCTGGTCTACAGAGTGAGTTACAGGACAGCCAGGGTTACACAGAAAAACTCTGTCTCGAAAAACAAAAAAACAAAACAAAAAAAAAGTTCAAGGATATTGTCAGCAACTTGGAGCCTGGGCTATAGGAGACCGTGTCCTGAAGTTCAGAGGGTCCCTGGAATCTGCCCACTGCTCTCTAAGGACAAGGACTTCTCTAGGATAAGGATGGGGAAGAGAAGAACAGTTTCAGATGAACCCCTGTTTTATACTGACTTTTTCAGACAGAGTAGGAAGTAAGACATGGTACAGAGTTTGGCTAGGAGACTGGATATTTGGAAAAACATGGAATCTCCCGCCAGGTCTATCAGGACACTAGCCCTCTGAGGAACCCTGTCTGCAGGGAATGATTAGTTCATGCGCAACCAGCCGGCAGAAAAGGCTTCTTCCGATAGTTTTCTCTTCCTTACAGTTATTCTCATGCTAGAAGTCTGGCAGCTAAGCAGGCATATTTCTTGGTTTACACATTGTTATTCTATCACTGTAAGTATTAATCAACATTTGGCTTTTAGTCATAACATAGCTAATACATAATTCTGTTTGCTTCACGGAAAATTAAAGAAGGAATTGGCAGCACATTAAACAAATGGTTAACTCCATTTCTTCCCTCCTCATCATCAACAATAATCATCAATGCTTCCTGCAGACTACTGTGTTTATACAAAGGCCCTGGACACCTCACCCCTTCACTCCTGGGAATCACCACAGTGACCTGGATTGTGACAAACTCCAGCCCACAGAAGGGACTCACAGAGGGCAGTGCTGTAGACAGAGCTGATGGCCACACAGTAGGGAGATGAGACCAGCATCTAGTATGACAAAGGAAAATATTGCTTTCAGGAAACTTTCTTGAGAAGTCTAGGTAGGTACTTGTGGAGCAGTCCCCTGCATTCTGATGTAGTGCAAGGTGTCTGTGAGAAGAAGAAAGGATACAGCACCATCAACAAGTATGCTATATTCTCCCACACACACACCTAAGAACCCCACCCATTGTATGTTTACACACACGCCCATGCTCCCTGTCAGCGACACACTCCCAAGACAAGTCTAGGAGTCCTCTTTCCTTAGCACTTGAAGGAGCCATGGCAATGGCGCCTGCTCTGAAGCGGCTGATTGTGTCAATGTTGATGAGTACTTGCAGTGATAGAAAAACATGTGAAAACCAAGAACTATGTCTGCTTGGCTGTCAGACTTCATAAGACTTCAGAAAACAGTGACCGTGAGACTGTAAAGACCAGTCAAACACACTCAGGTCTTCTCTAAAGAAACCTGCTCATGCATTTATCACATTGCCAATTTAGAGCACGCTTGGATCATGTTAATGTGCAGAGTCCCCCCACAAACATGCTCCACCATGTATTGGAAGCCCTTGAAGAATTTGCTTTGATCTTTCCCAGACTGTTGCTTAAAGAGCCTCAGCCTCAGGCTGTCCCCTGGAGGACCAGCTCTTTGATAGCTGTCCATCTTTTGGCTAAAAGGATTTGCAGGTGTTAAAACACTGCTTAGGTGCCAAGTAGCAGGCCAGCCCAGTCTGATGTCTGAGAAGACAGGCAGAGGAGATAGAGGGTTCCCTTAGTACTCCAGCACTGATTCTGCATGTGTTTCAGCGTTTGCTTTATAATATATTCTGAGAGCATGGCAAACATTCATCTTCGGCAAGGATATTTTAGGAGGATCTGATCATCATTCCAGTGCATAATGAAAACAACGAACATCCAGCTAGACACACTCCCAAAGGCTAAAGCTAGTCACAATTGGAGATTCAATTGTGTTGTACTAATGCAATTAATCTCACTGGAAGATTACAGAAAGATCCCACTGTGAAAAAACACATCCAGGTTGGAAAACAACAGTTAAGTGACTTCTTTACCTGTGCTATTCTTTCTGTAAGAAAAATCTTTAAAGAACAAAATTTAAAAAATAATTAAATTATCTGTCTTTGGTGAGGTAGATATAAAATACTGTACTATTAATATAATACAGTTTTTAAAAAGTGAATTCTTCATTAATTTTATTTTTTGATAGTTTTTGTCAGAGTGTCAACAGTGGAATATTCTTAGTTCAAATTGAAACTAATTAAAAGTTATTTGAGGAACACAGTGAATAACAATGTTTAACATTTCACACCTCCTAGAATAGAAACTCAGGCAGCTGACAAACGGAGGGTGAAATGTTCATGATTTAGACTCTTCTAAATCACAGCAGAAACTAAAGTTTGCTTATGTAACTGACACAAACCCAGGATTCTACGCCGTCCAATCTTTACATTGGTCCAGTGCAGAGAAACGGAGCAGAGAACAAATCTTTTCTCTCTTGAGAAAAATGCCAGAGCTGGGAGTATATTTTAAACATCTTAACAAAGTCCCTTAAAATTACAATCCAGCTTTCTTCCACTCTCAGGCCAGTCCTGGCTGCCTTCCTATTTGCGCAGCCTCTGCACACAGTTCAGGCCTTTCTCTGAGCTAGCAAACCCAACCCCCAGTCATTGTCATTCACCCTGGTCTCCCTGGCAGGCAGCCGGTTTTGCAGATGGCAGTTACTGAGACTCTGCAGGGCACTCTCAGTTTGTCACAGGAGACTCCCTTTTCTTGGTTTGTGCCTGATCCAGGGACTGTGAAGAGCCAGCCAGAACAGTACTTTCCCATCAAAGCATTTCCTACATTATCCAAAGGACCAGGCCCAGCTATAATTTCTGGTCACTGGTGTCCTAGTTAGGGTTTCTATTGCTATGAAAAAGTGCCATGACTTTTTCATAAAAGTGTCCCCATGCAACTTGGGGACAAAAGGGTTTGTTTCAGCCTAGAGTTCTGCATGTAATAGTGCATTTTCAAAGAGAATACTGACAGGAACTTACACAGAGCAAGAACTCAAGGCTGGAGCTGTTACAGAGGCCATGGATAGGTGGTACTTACTGGCTTGCTCTGCCTGCTTTCTGGGTGCTAACTCAGAAGCATCATAACTGGCATCAGAAACATCAGATTCTAGAGCCGGGGAGATGGTTCAATGAGTAAAGTACTTGCTACACAAGAGGACCTGGGTTCAGATCATAAGCACCCACATAGACAGCTGGGCATAGCGCCCTGTGTTTGTAATCCCAGAGCTAGGGAGGTAGAGACAGATGAATCCATGCAGTTTGCTGACCTGCCAATCCAGCTTAATCCTGAGTTCCAGGTTTAGACCCTATTCCCAAGGAAGATGTGACTGGGCGTAGTGGTGCCCCAGAGGCAGAGGCAAATGGATCTCTTTGAGTTCAAAGCCAGCCTGGTCTACATAGTGAGATCCAGAACAGCCAAAAAAAGAAAGACAGTGAAGAATGATTGAGAAAGCTGGCCTCCAATTGCCCACACACACATACATGTGCACCTTCATGTACACACACATGCACACATGCACACACACCGACCCCATACATGAACATACAAAGAAATATCAAATTTTGGCTAGTCTGCAGCTTGCTGCCTAAGTAATCTTGAACACATCACAGGAAACTGATAAATTATTTCTCCAAAGGTGAAACGAGGCAATTCAAGCCAGATTAGTGTATATATAAAGGCAGGTTTATTGGGAAACTGCTCTAGGGAGAGTTCACTGGTCCCAAGGAACGAGACCAGGGAAGTCGCCATGGAAAGAAGGGAGACAGAGGGGCAGGGAAGAGAAAGAGAGAAAGCGTGCACAGAGAAAGGGAGAAAAGAAAGACGAGCAGAGGCCAGAATGTCTGGTTTATATAGGGAAGGGTCTCTGGGGGAGGGGAAGCCCAACCCCTGGGCTGGAAAGTAGAGGTGTTTTGGTAGGTAGGGACTGAGGGATCCTGGGAGGCCAGGTCCTCTTTGGTCTGTTAAATATTCACCCCAGCCTCTTGTCCTGGATCTGAATCCCAACAGTAACACCACCCTGCTGAGCTTTTGTGAGAGTGAAAAGGGAGACGACTGGACTCTCTCTCTGACTCCTTGATGGTTTCCTCTTCTGCTCTCGCTCTCAGAAAGGGAGAGCTTGTAACTAGATAGGACAGCCATGCCTACTGCTGTGAACCACAGCTCCAAGATTCGGAGGGCCGTGATGATTCGGAGAATCTGGTTTGTGTTTCATAGGAAGCACTGTGTGATCCGTTTTACCACAAAACTATCGGCTTGAAGTATATGGTTCAGAGCTTGTCTGTGTGTTTAGGGATGGTGGTGAATCTGATGGCACGTACCTGTAAACACAAACACTCACGGGCATGAGACAGGGGAATTCCAAGTTTGAGGTTAGCTTAGGGCATAGAGAAAGACTCTGTCTGAAAACAATAACAAAATAGAAATTTAAAGCCGGAGCATTTCCGACAAACCGTGAAAAAGGCAGATTCCTGGATAAGATTTGTGGGCCTGAAAAAAAAACCGTCAAGTTCATCGCAGCCAGCTCTCCGGCCACCATGTTCAGTTCCTCCGGATTTTATGCTGCACAGTGTCGGGTGCTGAGCTGGACTTTTGCTGAGCCCGCTTCCTGGGAATGCCCTGAGCTGAGGGGGTCCTAGGACTTCTAGGCTGGCTTGCTTGTGCTTCCAAAAATGAGGACCTGGGGACAGCAAATGGTTTCGGAGCCCCGGGAAGCAGCCCTTTTCAGAGAGGGCTCTGCCGCTGGGCCACCACTTTAATGACCGTTTGTTGCCACCTGCTGGCCGCCGGGCTGCTGCACAGCTCTCTACAATGGTGTTTCACGGGTTGAGAGGCACTGGGGTTCTTGGGAGCCCCATCAAAATATGGTGACCAATGTGGTGACACACGCCCTTTATCCCAGAACTAGGTGAGTTCAAGTCCAGTCTTGTCTACATAGCTAGTTCCAGGCTAAGCAGGGACCCCGTCTCAGTAAAATTAAATTAAAATGTGGGTGGGGATAGGCAGCACTAATTGGGTTGGGTTGTAATTTTGTTTAAAAGAATAGGGTGTGAATTTGGGAAGAAGATAGATGCAGGAGGTGTTGAGGGTGGGGGGTTGGGCGTAGGAATAACCTAAATACATATTATACATGCGTGAAATTATGTAACAGTATAATATGAAAATATAACAAAGAATAAACGTTGTAAAATGTGAGTGGGGATAGAAGTGACAGATCCACAGTAATCTGTTCATCAAACCATGAAACTCAGTGTGCTTTTGATTGCTTATATATCATTTTGTTTGATGTGCTTTTATAAATATATTCTCTTTCATTGATTCACTAGTCAATCATAAACACGTTGGAGGGACCCAGAATGGCACTGGGGTTAGTGCTAGGATGAGGGTCACATTCTCATTGTTTCCTCAAACAAAAGCATGCAGTACAATCTATCCTAGTCTTCTATTATTATTTTGATGCAGGTCTGACAATACCCTGGGCTGAGCTGGAATCAGTAATTCCCCTGCCTCAGCCTCTACAGTGGTGAGATTCCAGGCTGAGCTACCACACCCTGCCACTCTACTCTTGAATTATAATTTACTTCCACTTACCCACTCAGCAACAACGACTTACTGGCTTTCCATTCTCCTCAGGCTGAGGCAACAGCCAAGAGCAAAGAGACCCAGACGCTACTCTTCTCACTGTGAGGACTAGTGGAGGAGACAGATGTTGATCAACTGCAGAGTCATCACATCACGGTACAATGTGGTTCCAGGAAGAGAGGCCTCAGTGACCCCGCCAGTTCTAACTAGAGACTTCGGCTATTTGATATGCACTCAAGTTACTGAAGTCTGCTTTAGGGAGTGTATCCCAGTGGGGTGATCTGTATGTATAAAGATTTTCACTGCATGAATTTTTATACAAGCTAATGCACACAGAGATATAAAGAAAGCTTCCCAACTATTTAAAGATAAAGAGTTGCTTAAACAAATTATGGTATACTAAAAAAAAAAATTCTAAAGCCATTGGACATGAAAGAGTAGAGCTACATCGTTTGCGTAGGAAGAAATTTTATTAGTTACTTTGCAAGTTGTAGTAATAAATCTCACCTCTGGAAACATGTTTATGTCTCTTCCTGCTCCTGGCTACATAGTCACCGTTATTGGATCATTGTGATCTTCATACGAATATGTTGGGATTTCTCCTCTTGAAAAAAAAAAAAAGGCCCCACCCCAGCTTTTCCTCTATATCCCCCGCTGGCTCCCACACACCTCTTTGTCAGCTTTTGCAATGGTGCATCTCCAATTCTGCCCCTCTTAAATCTGCTCTGGCCAGGATGCTGTGGGTGTCAAAGGCACCAGTGGTCTCCGTGTTGCTGAGTCCCACACTAATGTCACGTTAGGTCCACCAGCAGTGCCAACACAGCCTCCCAGGGTCCTAACTCTCCCCTGCTCAGGTCCTTCTTCCGGCCCCCAAGAACTGCCCTGACTCTCCTTTCCCTCCTGGCCTCCCTTTTCCCAGTCTGCATTGCTCCACCCTCCTTCATCCTAAGCTTCATTTTCTTCTCAACCTACATTCATGCCTTTGACCTTATCCTGTGGAAGTGGAAGCTTTATCTATTTAATTTGTTTTAATATTAGCATTTAATTAACCCCTAAAGTGACTTTAAAAGCCACCAGAACACAGGCACCTCCAACACCATTAATCTTCTCTTCAGCTCTTCTGCTGAAGAGTTTGGCCTTCGCGATGACAGGTTGCTTAGGGAGCGTTCCCTCGCCCAGAACTTTGTAGTAGCCTCATCGAACAAGGTCAGTGACGGGAGCAGCCCCAGTCTTGTGTTTTGCAGCTTTGACCCGCGTCTGCTCGCTGACCAACGTCCATAATTTATTCAGGTTGACAGTTGGGCCGAAACTCTGCTTCTTCATCAAGTGGTAATGCCTCATACCAACTTTCCCGAAGTACCCTGGATGATATTTGTCAAAGTTGATCCTGTGGAGGTGCACGCCTGCAGCATTCCCGAGGCCTCCTGGGTGCTCGCGGTGCTTAGCGACGTGGCCGAGGCTGTAGCTCATGTGGCCCAGGAGTTTCCGGGTCTTCTTCCTCAGTCTGAATGGCATGGTGGTGGTGGAAAGGAAAGAGCTTAATTTGCTTTGTTTGTTTGTTTGTTTGTTTTGTTTTTCGAGACAGGGTTTCTCTGTATAGCCCTGGCTGTCCTGGAACTCACTCTGTAGACCAGGCTGGCCTCGAACTCAGAAATCTGCCTGCTTCTGCTAATTTGCTTTTTAAAAGCTTTTTTCTTTAAAATGTTTAATGTGCTGATTTGTGTCTGTTTACCTGAATATGTAAATGGACTGACTCATGTGGTAACACGAGTGTACAGGTCTGAAGACAACTTGCTTGGGTCAGTTTTTTTTTTTTCTTTCCTCCACATGGGTCCGGGGGATTGAACTGAGCCATTTCATTGGCCTCATTCATTCATTCATTCATTCATTCATTCATTCATTCATTCATTCGGTGCTGGAGAGGGAACCCAGTACTTGCTAGGCAAGCTCTCCACCAGGAGCCAGCCCATCCCCAGCCCTCACCTTTTTTCAGTCAGAGCAGTGGAAGCTCAAAGCCCTTGTTCCCTGTTTTTTATCCCTTACTCTTTGGAAACAGAAGCAGAAGACTCCAAATTGCCAGATTTGTTTCTCACCTGCTCTCATCTCTTCCTTGTCCCAACTTGTTAAGCAAGCCAGTTAACCCCACAGAGGGTCCCCGGGGCCCAACAGAGACATCTTACCCTTCTAGCCTCTGCCGGGATGAGTGGCACCCCATGGAAGCCCTGGCTTTGCTTAGTACATCCTGGATCCTTGAGTGACTATGAAGGAGTGTACCCCGTTACTTTATCCCCACTCAGAGACTCACAAAGGAAAACAAAACATGTATTGTGTGCAGCTATAAATTCTGGGGATTATTTGTACAGTAACTAGGGATGATTAACACACAATTTGGTCCTCTGTATTAGGACTCGTAATTAAAAATAAACTCTAGAGGTTGGAGAGATTACTCCGCCATCAAGAGCACTTGTTGTTTCTGCAGAGGACCCAGGTTTGGTTCCTTTCACTTAACTGATGGCCCACGATCATGTACAACTCCAATTGCAGGGGATGTGATGCTTTCTTCTGACTTCTGCAGGCACTAGGCACACACATGGTCCACAGACATACATGTACTCAAACTGCTCGTACACATAAAATAAAACAAATAAATCTAAATGGTGCTTTTTAAAGAAAAACAATTAAAAATAAAAACTAACTCTAAAATATATAGCATTGCAAAGGAAGGTAAGAAAACTGATATTGAAGACTCAACTGAGGTGAAAAGCCCCATACTAGAAAATTGTTTAATAAAATTGTTGTCCCCCATTTCTTGGTGAGCAAAGTGTCTATTGAAGTCTGTGCCTCTAGCAAAAAGATGGTGACACACAGAGAATCTCTCTGCTCAGGTTTCACTCGATAGAACTCAGTCATGGTCTCAGTATGGTTAAGAGACAGCTGGAAAGATTGAGTGGATGTTTTCCTAATTCCATAGTCACAGGGTTGCAGGAGGGAGAAAGTTGAATATTGTACCAGTTAACTGATACAATGTAAGCAGAAAAATATAACATATTTATATTTTATATTTATAACGTCGTAGCTCTGCCCTCTGTTCTGCAAGCCCCTTGTCTATTTGTTTGGACTCTGTGGAGCGAGATCATTTGACAGGACTGTCCTTAGGTTCAAGGTAAGAGACTTTGCTCAAGATCCAGCCCTGAAGGGACCAGGGTGTACAGGGAGCAGCAAGGCTGTCTTCAGATGACTGCTTTCTGCTGGGACCCACTCAAACTCTACAAAGAAGCCGAGTTTGGTTAAAAAAAAATGTTTCAGAGTGAACAATTGCAAGCTGCTCACTGCTGAGCAAATTCCGTTTGGGGGGATATTTTAAACAAAGGGCTTGAAATGCTGAACGGCTGTGCTCTCTGCTTCCCCGAGGGAGAGTAGGTTGAGGGGAGGCAGCAGGAAGCAGGAATCTGGAACAAATGCCACTGGGGTGGAAGACTTTTCCCACAAAGTGCTGCTGTAATAACAGGACATAGGAGGCTGCGGTGGGCCCAGCTAACAGCTCTGAGTGGGCTTGGTACTGCCTGCCAGAGATGAGGGGAGGGAATTAGGCACCTAGAGCCCCCATGGGAAACCAGTTCACAGAAAAAAAAATCTTTATTAAAAGCTGCATATGATCATATATGGAATTCTCTAGCATCCAATTCAACACCAGCCACTCTTTTAAAACTCATGCAGGCACAAAAGATGTCACATTCAGGCCTGTGACAGAATTTCATCCCACGTTTAGGGAGTGTACACTTGTGTGATTAAAGACAGTTACACAGTGGTGTCTATGCAAATCCATAGCCATCACTGAAATCATCTACAAAGTCTTTTGCTAATAATTGACTCATGGGCCAGTAAGATGACTTAGCCTGTAAAGGAGCTTGTCACCAAGCCTGATGACCTGAGTTTGATCCCCAGGACACACACAGTAGGAGAACCAACTTCTGAAAATTGTTCTGTATTCTACATAAACACCACGGCATATCACCACCACCCTCATATAAAACAAATAAATAAATGTGATTTAAAACCCCACATATAAGACTCGGGGTACTGTACACTGGTAGAGTTGCTTTAGCTATCTCTATTTAACCCATATTTAGCTAGCATGTGTGAGGTCAGGGTTTGATCTTCAACACAAAACAAAACGACAAGCCTCTGACTCATAATCTATGTAGACTTTCATACAGTTTACATTCTGACTCATGATCTATGTAGACTTTCATACATTTTACATCTAGTGTGAGCATAGTGATCATGTAAAATAAGGCACGTCTGTGGCCACAGAAGGCCCCTTGCTTTGAGGCTGTGGGCAGCTCAGCTGTCATGCAGACACAGGTGATGTAAGACAATAGCTGTAGAGTCAGCTGGCTTCCAAGGCCAGCAGCCAAGCTCCAGCCAGAGTGCCAGGGAGTAGGACAGACAGCGAGCTGCTGGAGGCCACAGCAGCGCCCACAGCCCATGGATCTCTCCACTGTCCTCCTGCTGCTTGGCCTCTGCTCTGGTAAGTCCCAGGGTTGGGTGGTCTCCTTTTAGGGTGAAACACTAATGTGCCCCCTGTCCTATACCCTGGTCTTGTTTGTTTGATGGGAACACAGGACACAGCCACACCAGCCAGTGACTTCTCTTTTAGTCATAGCTTGATATCGGCTGGAATGGAATCCTGAGGATAGATTCTTAGTTTGTTTTTCCCAGAGTGGGAGCTGCCTGGTCAAAGGCCACAAGCAAGAGGTCCTGGTTGCTCTGTTATCGCTTGGTCCCAGGCTCAGCCATGTGAACATCGGAGCACCACTTGTACAGTCTGAGCCGCTGGAAGACTATGCTACCATTCTGAAGTACCTTCATGTTCAGATGCCTAGCAGGCATGTCCAACACACAGCCGGAGGACTGTATGTGGCCAAAAAGATCTAGGAGTATATACCAATACAAAATCATAAACTTATTTAAACTTTGTTATTTTATTTTTTGATATTATTAGTAGTAGTAGAAGTAGTAGCAGTAGCAACTAGATTTCATAGTTTGGGTGTGAACTTTGTAGCCTATGGGCCTTTTGTCACTCTAGAATTTGTCTGAGAATGAAGAGGTTTGATTGGCAGCTACAGGTGCCAGGAAAGGAAACATGTTAACAAACTAAACTGTCTCTGCAAAGAAACTGTTTTGTTTTTTTGTTTTTTTTTTTTTTACTTCAGAGATTCGTTTTTTAAAGTCCATATAAATTGATCACTGCTACACTCCTACCCCACACCACTTTTTAAGGATCTTACTAATATGTAGGTTTTATGTTTGAGTTGTACTTATGAAACCTTGCACAGCCCTTGACCTACTCTCTACTCTGGAATGTGTCCCATCACAACAGCTGAAATGCCGTCCTGAGCCCCAGACTTCCGGGAGAGGGAAACAGGAGATGTGTGTTGATTACTTCCGATGAACTTACTGGTGATATCATCCCACTGAGGAGAAAGAAGGCCTAAAACCTGCAACTCTCCTCACTCTAACATTGCTCCAACAAACGCAGACAAGAGCAAAGAGCATAAAGCAAATATATTTGTTTTTTTTTTTTTCAATATCAGAGTTAAAGGAAATACCTACACTCAGATCAATTAATTGCTGAGGGATTTGAAGTTGATCCAACCAAAGCAAGACTTGGCATGTGCATGCATGCGTTAACAAACACAACACTCGGTGAAAACTTGTTTTTAAAAGTTTTTAAGGATCTTTTTTTATTTTGTGTGTATGAATGTTTTGCCTGCATGTACGTGCACCACATGTGTGCCTGGTGACTACAGAGGTCAGAAGAGGACCTCAGATTCCCTAGAATTGGAGTTACAGATACGCATGAGCCACTATGTGGGTACTGGGAATAGAATCTGGGTCCTCTGCAAAAGCAACAAGTGCTCTTAACTGCTGAGCCATCTCTCCAAGCCCCCTCAGTGAAAATTCTTAAGTGATGTGCTTCTCAAAAATGCCTACAAGACCTCTTAGAACAACAAAGTTCATGTGCAGCTGTTAAGAGAAGTCTGTGCTGCCTGTTTTGATCAAACCAAAATTTCCTGGCTTGATCCCACGAGTAGTCTGTAATAAGCAGAGGAAGCCCTGAGCAGGTGAAATCCTGGGTAAGTATGTGTGTTGACATGGGCGTGGCCACATCAAGAAACCCCAAAAGCCTCAGACCTATGGAGAAATAGAGAAGTTTTCTGGTGGCCATGTCAAGGACTCCAGAGCTTCCCACCCATGGAGGAATAGGAAAGCCTTCCCCCTGGGGTAAGTCTCAGAGGGAAATGGCAAAGTCTTCTTCTGGTTCATGTATGAATATTTGAAGTATATGTAGAAAATTTCCACCACAGTTTTCTGCCCTCTGGGTGTTATGGACTGATGACTACCTTTGCAGAGCTGTTCTCACTGAGATAGCTAACCTTGCCCCCTTGATCCAACTGTATATCATAAACCCTGCATTCTTGTTTAACCGTATGCGATAACCCTTCCTCCCTGTTCAATCTATTTAATAAACACATTGAGCTCCCTGGGTTCTGAGGTTTCTCCACCCGAGTGACCAGACCATCTGATCATAATTTTTCTGTGTGTCCATGTGTCTGTCTATGTTTCTTCTCTCAGTTCCCTCGCTGTCCCAGTCAGATCCTTTTCTGGAGCCATGCAAAGGATGGGACAGTAGTCCATAGAAATTTAGAATTATAAAATGCAGCTCAACACTCTAAATTTGTTTATTGTAAGGAAACTGAAGGTAAAAGATATAAATTGGCCTGCAGGGTGGCACAACATAAATTCTGGAATGTGATCACTTAAAAACTTGGGTTGTCCCACACACAGGCTTAAAATAACCTGAAATCACCCAGGTAGAGACATAGCGTGAGGTTGGAGTAAGATTTATCCAAGGTGACTCACTACAGTTTAGAATTCTATTTGCCAAAACCAGGGTCCTGTTCCTTGTGTACAAATACAAATTGGGCTGATGAGATGGCTCAGTCAGAAAACCACTGGTCTTACAAACACAGGACCTTAGTTCAATTCCCCACAACCCATATTTAGAAAACCAGGCATAATGGCAACGTCTGTAATCCCAGCACTGGGAAAGGGAAGGCAGACAGGTTCCTGGTGCTTCCTGGCCATCTAGCTTAGCCTACATGGTAAATTTTAGGTTAACGACAGGCTGTCTCCAAAAAGATGTGGATCCCTGAGAAATGACATCTGAGGTTGTCTCCCAGCTTGCACATGCTTGTACACATATATGCACTTGTACACACACACATGCAAATACACACAGTCTCACATACATACACATAATATGATATAGAAAGCACACTTTACACACAGTCCCACGCATATAACACGATGTAGAAAATGCACTTTGAACTTGTGGCTGAATTTATCTCTTCGCATCAGTCTTCTGGTCAGCGTCACTTTCCCAGTGTTTGCTGAACACACAACAGTTGCTGTTCTGATCACATGGCACCTTTCACACAAACTTCTTCTGCTGTCCACTCGAGAACCTCAGTCACACCACTGCCACCTTTCTCAGGGCACATTAATTTCAAACGGGCTAATAGTTATTGTTGTTAATGACAAATGTCAATCACCTTATGAGTAGAGAGAAGCAATCCATGCCAGGTTCACTTTCAAATAATTGTAACATTTCTAAAATCATGTTTGTATGCAGTAGATATTCAACAGATGTTTAGTGAGTTAACAATGTCACCACCACTGGAATCAAGAGTATCTATGTGCTTTGGCTACAAAGGGCAATGTTGACATGCCTTGTCTTCTATGTAGAACCTTCCTCTTTAATGAAAGAGAGTTTACTGGCATGTGCTGACTCCAGCACTGCAAGCCACATTGGAGCTGGAAAGGGAATTGCAGAATTCTTCCTTGGAGTCTTGTAAAATTCTATCACGTCGGCTTGCTTACTTGTTCTATCACTGATGGTCCTATGGGCTGTTTCCTGGCAATAGATTACAGTAATGTTTCTATAAACCCTGTAGGGGGAAACTTTGTATCTCCTCACCTTGCCCATTGAAACCACTCTACGAAATAGAGATTGAGGTGGAAATTCCTCATGACAGGAAACAAGGTCCCTTGCCATGGGCAAGGGGAGGAGGTGAGTGTTTCCGGTGTGCTGGCATGTCCAGTCCCCCAATTCTTCTCCCTTAGTGAATCATTAGGCCGGATGCACAGCTTTTCTGGAAGATACTGCTGACCCTCTTGCTTTCTAGTGTGTTCCTCCTGTGCAAAATCTAGGTCTTTACACAACACCCCTTCTTGAGGGTCATCAGCTTGCCAGCAGTTTGGGAAAGTTCTAGGAGAAAGTTCTTTGATACTGTTGGAAGTTTTGAGGTTCAGACAACTTAGGAATCCAGATGTAAGATATGGTTAGGTCAGGATTCATGGGGTCTCAGCGAAGATGTTTAAGCTATGCTGAGAGATTTTCGGAAGCTCAAATCCAAATAGAGATTACACTTTACCTTTAGGGTTGAGATAAACTGTCTGGAACCCTGCCTAGCTAGGAGGGGACCTGGGAGGGCATGGCTATGCGCTGAGCCTCAGTGTTCTCATCTGTGAAGCTGGGGATAAAATAAAAACCACCCACTGAATTATAACTATTCGGGAGGACTATAGATGGTCATGGGATTGAATATATCAGTTAGTTGTATAGCATTAGTCATTTTATAAAGATCCAAGGTCTGGTGAGAAATAACACTACTGAGCAAAGAGGGAACACATCTCATGAATCCAACATCTAAAGATTTCTTGGCCAATGGAGAAGTGATGGTGACTTCAGCAGTAGCCTTCAAATGGAGTGTCTGGTTACATAAATTGTGTGTCTGCTCTTGGATAGGCAACCTCAGTTTTTGTTAGGCTGGAGTTATAGATACCCTTATAAGGCACATGATGGTTTTTGGAGGGGTTTTCGCCTAGGGGTAAGGGTATACAATTTCAAGGTTGCAGCCAGCCCATACCACACTCATAAAATTAGGAGTTGGAGTCACCATGTGGAAGGTGAAGGTTCTGTTAGCTGAATGACTTTGGGCAGGTCATGCACTTTCTGAAGGTCAGGTCAGAGTGGTTGCCTTGCCTCAACACCCTCAGGGGATGGTACCTAGGAGAGCCAAGAAGGGAACTACATTCTGAATAGAAGTCCTAAGCCCAAGTCATCAAAGCACAGGTTGCTTGGTTGGTTTGTTTGTTCTTTCTGTTTTAATTGGCAAATGGTTCTAACAGCATACATTTGTAAAAACAGATAAAAGACACATCATGTAAATGTGATTATTTTAGCCATTTAAAGTACACAGTTCAGTGGTAGTATCACCTTTATATAGTTCTGATACTTTTTTCTTGTCTCCAAAGGCCACTCTGAACCCATTAAGAGGGTTCTCCAAGTCACCACCAATCTTCCCACCTCTGTAGACTTACCATTCCAGACATCTCATGTACCACATACCACTAGCTTAGTGATGTTATCAAGGCGCATCCATGTTTCAACAATATCCTCACTTCCTTCCCCTTTTAGGACTTGATACTGTTCCACTGTTTGGATGAATCACAATGTATTTATCTATGTATTTGTTGATGGCACATTGAATGTTGTATGTAGTGCTGTTATTCTTTTGCCTGCACACCCAGGAGAGCACTTGCTGGGTCATATGGTAACTCTGGTTTAGATTGTTGAGGAACTCAATATGTTATATTCTTACCAATATTGTGTGAGGTTTCGATTTTTCCATAACTTCACCAAACTTCTTACTCTCCCTTTTGTTCACTGTGGCCAGCCTAGGAGCTGTAAACCAGCATCTGCTTTTTTTTTTTTTTAGAGGTTTATTTTTATTTTATGTATGTGAATACACTGTAGCTGTCTTCAGACACACCAGAAGAGGGGATCGGATCTCATTACGGATGGTTGTGAGCCACCATGTGGTTGCTGGGATTTGAACTCAGAACCTGTGGAAGAGCAGTCAGTGCTCTTAACTGCTGAGCCATCTCTCCAGTCCCCCAGCATCTGCTTTTAACTGCTAAGGGCATCAAGAGATAGGAGTCCAGTCAGTCCAGGCACGTCAGGCTCTGAAATATCAAAGCCTTTCTGTGGCTTTTTCATGTGTGTGGTGTCCTGCTGAATGTGACGTGGTCAGGGCCTGCATTAAGTAAGGTCACCTAGCCAGAGAACAAGTGTTGTCTCACTGGACTGTTGCTGGGTATGTGACCACACCAGCCACTGTGCTTGGGAGGGGACTCTGTGTGCTTTTCATTAGCTAGCTGACTGTGCCTCTAACCCTGGAGAGACTGTGTGCAAGATGGAGAACGGCATCTGACAATATATGTGTCATTCATTTCCTGCCCAGCTGGCCTTGTTCTGGGCTCCGAACATGAGACTCGTCTGGTGGCAAAGCTCTTTAAAGACTATAGCAGCGTGGTTCGGCCAGTGGAGGACCACCGTGAGATTGTACAGGTCACCGTGGGTCTACAGCTGATCCAGCTTATCAATGTGGTAAGACCAGGGCTGGGGGCTCCCTGTGGTACCCACCCTGTGGGACCCCATCTCACACTGGACCATCTCCCCTTGGCTTCCCTATTCATGCTCTCAAGAAGGGACCTTCTCTCTCCTCAGGATGAAGTAAATCAGATTGTGACCACCAATGTTCGTCTGAAACAGGTAATCCAGCTGGGTTATTGAACTTATGCCATGTTTATTCACCTAAATCAAACCTGGGCTCAGAGGAAATAAATCTAGGAAGAAGGATCATACACCAAAATGTTGAAAGGAGGTCTGTTGGGATGGTGGAGGCATATATATGGATATACACACATATACACACATTCACAATACACACATACACAAATACACACACATACACACACACACATATATATGCATATACTCATATACACATATACATTCATATATGCATACATGAGGACATGCATACATACATACACATGTACATATATTTACATGTGCACATATGCACATATGCACACATACACATGTACATATATACATATACTTATGTACGTATATGTGTGCTGATGTCCTGTTTGATTTGGTTCTCTTTTCACATTTCTTCTTCTCTGTGTGGATTCGTTTGCTAGGGAGACCATGGCTAAGGAATACAAACCAGAAACCTTCAACAACAGGAGTCTATCAGAGCACTGTTTTGGAGGCCAGATGTTCCAAAGTTAATGTGTCATTGGAGCTTGTTCCCTCTGAGGACTGTGAGGGGAAATCAATTCCAGAACTTTCTACTAGGCTTGTAGATAGCTGCTGTCATGTTCACAAAACATTTCCTCAGTGAATTTGGTATCTGTGTGTGTGTGTGTGTGTGATTTAAATTTGCTCTTTTTATAAAGATGCTCGAGGAGGGCTCACCCTGTAAAGATCTGGCAAAGGGCCCATTCTTAAGTATGAGCTAGCATTTTGCAAGAGCGATTTTCACCATAATACAATTCAGCCGGTAACACTATTTCCAAAGCTTGCTGACCTATCCGAACTCTGGGTCACTCTAGGTTAGACACCGATTCGGCCTTCTAACCGGGGACATGTCTCTCTTTCTAGCAATGGGTCGATTACAACTTGAAATGGAATCCAGATGAGTATGGAGGAGTGAAAAAAATTCACATCCCCTCAGAAAAGATCTGGCGGCCGGACTTTGTTCTCTATAACAAGTAAGCAAAGCCACGCAGGGCGGGCCAGCGTCGTCCCCTCGGAAGGACTGCCACATGCGTTTCCCTACCGTTTGCGTTAAATAACCCTTAAAACCAGAACCATGTTGACAGGCGAGGAGTGCCATATGGCGTCCCATGTTATGAATAGAAACAATTATGGAAGCCAAATTGAATCAGGGCTGTGGGTGGGGACATTAATCTTGGAGAGCTGCGGTGGTGCCTGTGGCAACGTGAGACACCCGGACTTCCCGTCTCCGAGTTCCTTGGAATCAAATACTCCCCCCACCCCCGCCCCGGGGGTCTCAACTCCCCGGGGTGTTATTCATCACATCCTGAATGCCATCTCACCAGCAGTGCCCGGATGCTTCCCTTGCCATCCACTGGGCCCTGCAACAGACTGTGTGTTGTGAAATTGTAATGTGATTCACGACACTTGGCTTAATGACACGTTCATTATCATATGCCCTTCATTTGTCAGGGAATATTCATTTCAAAGAGCATCCTTCCAAGGCCGGAACAGGAGCATGCGCAGTCAGCTAGCTAGAGGATTTGCAGTCTGATCCGGTGCTTTACCGCAGATGTTTCTTGGGCTGGTAGGAGCTGTGGATGAAAATGGTGCCCTCTGGCGGCCCTCCCAGCATCTAGCATACAGCTAGATGCTGGGATCGCAGGGTGAGCCAATTCCCCATTGTTGGTGGTGCGTTTCTGGAGAGAGAGGTTGATAGATGCAGTGTCTTGTCTTTAGTGAGAACCCCACAGCTCTACTTCTCTCCACAGACTACAAGGAGCCCCTCCGAGACTAGAGAAAAGGGATGGGGATGCAGCTCAGTGGTAGAGGATTTGTCTAACGTGAGAAGCCCTTATATGGAATCCTGAGAACTAGAGGAAATGAAAGTTGTTGGTTTTTTTTTTTTAATCTGTTTCCTGTTTCTGAAAAGCTCTTTGGCTGTGTTGGATCTTCAGACTCACATGGCCTTCCTAAATGCCTGTTGCTAAAGACCACACTTTAGCAACAGAGTGAGGGGCTCTGTGCCTTTCTCTCTCAGATACAGTGTTTGCTCCCTTGCTAGTCAGAAGGCAACTGACTTGTCCCACGGAGTTCTAAACAGCCCTCAGAAGAACATCAGTCCCGCCCCCTCCCCCCATACAATATTCAGCTGTTAGAAATGTTTTATTTTAAATTTCTATTATTTCCAGCCAACTCTGGAAACACACAGATGGAGTCTGACATTACAAGTGTCTTTGGGGACAGGAAAGGCAAGGCTGAGGTGCAGCAGGCGCTTGTCATGTGTTACACTCGAAGCCTGTAGGTTATCACATTCATCCTTCGAGACTCTGGCTTGGGGCTTGATTAGCACTCAGAAATCTGTATTCTGCTCTCATTGCTTCATGGATAGATTGGGCTTTGCTGTATAGCCCAGGCTTATTGAGGAATCTTAATCCACCTGCCTCAGCCTCCAGAGAGCTGGAATCACAGGAACACACCACCACATTTGGCTAGTGCTTAGGAATGTGTGATTTTTGACCATCACCCAAGTGAGTGTTGGTGTAAGACAAATTTGGGGAGCAACGCCATCCATTAGAATTGGAGCCATTTTCCTCTCTTATCTTGACCGCAGTGCAGACGGCGACTTTGCCATTGTCAAATTCACCAAGGTCCTCCTGGACTACACTGGCCACATCACCTGGACACCTCCAGCCATCTTTAAAAGCTACTGTGAGATCATTGTCACCCACTTTCCCTTTGATGAGCAGAATTGCAGCATGAAGCTGGGTACCTGGACCTATGACGGCACTGTGGTGTCCATCAACCCGGTAGGTCGTAGCCTGCTGGGATGCAACTGGCTTCAGGACTAGGGCCGCCTAGGTGTCCAAGTCAGCCTCAGGACAATCATAGACTCCCAGCACCACTCCGAATTAGAGAAGCATCTGGTTGTATGGTTTTCAGTTGAGTGCCAAGGCTCTTGATGCACTGCCCAGGATGGCTAAATAAGAGCTTAAATAAATTCTCTTTATTATGTGCTGTCTCAAAAAGTCTGATAAAGTGAGTCTTGAGTGCAGCTTCGGGGGGGGGGCGGGGGGCAGGGGGCAGTGTTTTAAAGTTTCCCAGAGATTTGAGTGTAGACCCAAATGAATAACTCTAACTTACTATGTGACATGCTCTATAGGAAATAAACCTATTACCCCAAAGCACAGGTGGCCCAACATCTCTCTTGGCAAAGTGACCCTCTGTATGGGACACGGTTACCATGCCTCTGCCCTTCCTCGGGGTGGTGTAGCAGGAGTCTGCAAACTTTGTTTTGATCCTCAGGAAAGTGACCAGCCCGATCTGAGTAACTTCATGGAGAGCGGGGAATGGGTGATCAAGGAAGCCCGGGGCTGGAAGCACAAGGTGTGTTACTCCTGCTGCCCCGACACTCCCTACCTGGACATCACCTACCACTTCGTCCTTCAGCGCCTGCCCCTCTACTTCATTGTCAACGTCATCATCCCCTGCCTGCTCTTCTCCTTCTTAACCAGCCTGGTATTCTACCTGCCCACAGACTCAGGTGAGTGCAGTTGCCATGGCTGCAGCTGCCATGGAGCTCACGCTGCTGGTTCAGGGACAGCCAGGGCTAAGTGTATGCTCACAGAGGTGCAGGGACCCGAGTCATCATTGCTGTGCGCAGGGTGCAAACAGACAGTTGCTGGGTGGCTGTGGCATCTGAGCAGGGCTCACAACCTGGGAACTGAACTCAGGTCCTCTGGAAGAGCAACACGTCCCCTTAATCACTGAGCTGTCTCTCAATGTGCATGGGTGTTTTTGCCTACAGTCTGTGCACTACGTGTGTATGCCTGTGCTAATGGAGGCCAAAATAGGGCATCAGTTCCCCTGGAACGACAGTTACAGATGCTTGTGAGCAGATGTTTGTAAGCAGCAGTGTGGATCCTGGGAATGAAGCAACCAGTGCCCTTGACTTCGGAGCCATCTCTTTTGTCCCTCCATGTTTCTTTTGAACAAATAAGTACAAATAAATATTTTCAACTTCCTAATCAAATGAAGCCTCTGAAAGCAAGAGAAAACACTGCTAGAGCAACACAGAACTAATTAGCCTCTATAAATACTGAATAGTTTGTGACTATAAATACTAAATACTTATGAGCTTGATAGATGTCAGTTATAGGATTATTAAATAGAAAATGGCAGATAACTTGATAACTTTAGTGTTTATAGTTCTGGCTCTTTCTTTTGGAGATAGAATTGAGGATTCCTTGCTTATTTTCCCTCTGTATCCCCCTTTTTAGTCACTCCACAGATTCACAAGGTCGCTAGTTCAAGGATGTCCACGGGCCCTGAAATCCAAGGATGCTCAAGTCCCACATATAAGATGGCGTTGTAGTCACATGGAACCTCTGGACATCCTTTGATACTTAAAATTATTTCTTGACCCACTGTAAAGACTATACAAATTGTTATCACATTGTTTTGTTTGAGGGATAGTGGCAAGAAATCTAAATATATTCAATATAGATACAATTTAATTTCTCTGAATATTTTCAATCTGAGGTTGGTTGAATTCTTGCAAAATCTGCAGATACAGAAGGCTGTCTGTCCATCTACCACCTGGAAAGGTATGAAGAGTTCTACAAAAACAGCAGAATAGACAACACAAGAGAACTCCCTAGGGATCCCAAGAAGAGCAGCCCAAGGTTCTCTGTAGCACCCTACAAAAGTGACCCAATGCCAGTCAGCCTGACCCTCCTGCTGCCTGCCCAGCCAGGACCACTGAGACTTAGAGCCTACAGGAAAAAGACAGGATTTGGGAGGTCTCCTACCATGAAAACCAAACCAAGAAATGAATTTGAAGACGAACTTTCTAGATCAAAATGAGAGGAGGTGAGGAGGTCGTGAGTCCCCAGGCGTTCAGACAGGCGTGCTGCAGACAGGCGAGCTTCAGACAGGCGAACTGCAGACAGGCGAGCTGCAGACAGGCGTGCTGCAGACAGCTCCTGGAAGGCAGATTGTCTTTTTTTTTTTTTTTACAGTTTGGCCTAGCAGCTTCACATTGAAAGAAAGGTGTTTATGGGCTGCCCAGCCATCTCCTGGACAACAAAAAGACTTGGGACGAGGTTTATTCAAACATCCACTCTGGCTCCAGCTTGCCAACCCAGAATCCCTCTTGTTTCCTGAGTCTAAGGAAAAAAAAAAAAAAAAGGAAGCGGCTAGGGCATGAAACAATGTTGCCATTCACTGCTTGGCAGCTGTAATGAAAACCCCGACCACTTGATGCTGTCAGGACCCCGTGGTCTTATAGGAAGAATCCCCAAAATTATCCTCTGAAAACATGCTGGTCACATTCCTTCCCCTTTGGTTTTGGTGGCTCAAGAGTGTTCAGGGACTGATGGAATGGCACAGGTGGATGCTTTAAACAACAGCAGCCTGGTTCTTTACAGCTCTGAAAGCTCAAATTGAGAGCAAGGAGCCAACAGGGTTGGTCTATTCTGAGGCCACTCTCCTGTTCTTGCAGAAGACCTTCTCCATGTCCTCAAAGTCTTCCCCGTGCAAGTCTACATCCAACCTCCCCCCCTTTACTGTGACACCAGCATACAACACTCTTGTTCTGCCTTAATCATCTCCTTAATGGCCCGGCATCCAAATTCTGACATCCTGGAGTGTCAGGAGCAGGTGGGTTGTTACATTTTTTTCCTTTTGTCTTTCTAGGGGAAAAGATGACACTGAGCATCTCTGTCTTACTGTCCCTGACTGTCTTCCTTCTGGTCATCGTGGAGCTGATCCCTTCCACCTCCAGCGCTGTGCCCCTGATCGGGAAATACATGCTGTTCACCATGGTCTTTGTCATTGCGTCCATCATCATCACTGTTGTCGTCATCAACACACACCACCGTTCACCCAGCACCCACACCATGCCCGAGTGGGTGCGGAAGGTGAGTGCTTAGGACTGAAGTCCTTCCTAGGCTTTAGGGAACCAGGTAGGGGATCTGCTTCTTTGCACAGACAGCTCATGCGGCCTTCCCAGAGTCGGATGAAACGAGTTAAGCCCATTCCCAATTCGAGTTACACAATCTGATTAGAGATCAACAGATCCCTGTCTTATGCTCCGGCATTCTTAAGCTTGTTATTGGTGTGTTTTCCGACTTGTGAATAGACATGCTTATTTTCACTGGCGAGAATCATCAGTGAGAACAGAAAAAGGAGAGAAAGAGGAGGGCCCCGGCGTGAGGAGCGTGCTCACAAATATTTATATTAATGAACTGAAAAAATGTGTCAATACTTCATATATGTTTTTATTTTAATTAATTTTGTAGTCATACTGGGGACTGAACGCAGGGCCATGAACATTCTTAACAAGTACTGTCCTTCTGAGCCATATCCCCCACCCAAATATTCCCATTTTGATAAACTTCATAGAGATGCTAAACTGTATTAGTGTCGGCAATACTGGCTTACCATGCAGGATTTCTGGAGGAGACTAACAGTCCCTGTTAGATGACTCTGGACAAGACCTCTGCATACTTAACATCAGGAACAACAACAACAACAACAAAATAAAACCAGAAGAAAATAGTAGAGTTATTTTGTGAGGCTAAGCATTTGCCTACTTGAGGCTGCAGGAGCGGTCTTTAATCACATGGTCCTGAGAACGTACTGCCAGGAACTTTTTATTGCCTGCGGAGGAGTCTGAAGCGTAATGCAGGGTTGGCGTCTGCACACAGGCTCCCTCCAGTGGCTAACTCCTTACATTACAGAATCAAAGCTGTAACCAAGAGTTAGTGCAAAGTCTTTGACCTCTCTAGTACAGTTGTTTTAAGGACAAGGAGGGTGAGGTCTAGAAATGCTGAGTGATTTGCCTAAAATCACATTGCTTACCAAAAGTCAGTGACTCTGGAAATACTGACAAAAAGTCTCATGCCAGTGATTTCTTTTTTTATGTTAGGTTTTTATTGACACTATTCCGAACATCATGTTTTTCTCCACAATGAAAAGACCATCCAGAGATAAACAAGAGAAAAGGATTTTTACAGAAGACATAGATATCTCTGACATCTCTGGGAAGTCAGGGCCTCCACCTATGGGCTTTCACTCTCCGCTGATCAAGCACCCTGAGGTGAAAAGCGCCATCGAGGGCGTGAAGTACATTGCAGAGACCATGAAGTCAGACCAGGAGTCCAATAATGTAAGCTTTGTGGCTTCTGGTCCACACCTCTGGGTCTGCCTATCTATCAGTGTATGTATGTATGAATGTATCTATCTATCTATCTATCTATCTATCTATCTATCTATCTATCTAT